>NC_142243.1:69044623-69360873 GCF_052056855.1 Sturnus vulgaris | reverse complement strand
TTCAAGACAATTCATTAAGAAATATACCATCCCCACTCCCAAGTACACACGTTTTTCCTGATTAAAAGTATGTTATAGTTTTTTTGGTTCATTTCAATAGGTCATCTTTATTCCAGTATAACCAGCCACAGGGAAAGCCACACTACTACAACTCTACATATAAAATATCATGTCCCATACCTTACACCAGGGCTAATCTCCAGGCAGCACAGAGTGTTCCTTGGGAGTTCTGCATTATTTCTCATGTGCTTCAGTCTGGATGAAGTTTCCAGTCAGAAACCTGAACATGAGTGTGTGTGGATGGATGTGGACAAGAGCTTTGCTCTGGACTCCAGCCTAGGATCACACACTCATGGGCCACCAGAGAGAATCCTCCTGGACAGCCATAGAAGGGTGCCACATGAGTCTGGTGTGGCAAGGGGTTGATTCCAAATCCATTTGCCTGTTTTTGCTTAGGAATGGGGAAAATTTATTAAAACCACCCTCTTATTTTCCCTTTCACTTATGACCCCAGTCCATTTAAACTTGAAGTGGGAATCCCTGCATGCCAAAAAAAACCCCACTCCCTAGGACATTTGGGAGATGAGCTTTTAGACCCTTCAGTGACATTACCTACTTCAAATAAACTATGAGTTTGTACCTGCACCCATCACAGAAAACACTGGGAGTCTGATTATCCCTTTGGAGGAACAAGGATAACTAACAGGTTATTGAAAGCTGCCACCGGTCATTTACAATTCACTCACAGATCTCAAAGCACTTGACAAAGCCAAGCAGGTATTATCCTCACACTGCACAGACAGAGGAAAAAGAAGTCAAGAAGTTTGATGATTTCTCCTGGTACAGATATTGCTCAAGTGGCAAAAGCAGTCTTACCTAATCTCTTCCTCACTAGTAATCTTTCTGCATCTGCAAAACCTACACCATCCTTTGAGCTTTTCCATCAAATTTTGCCATGAATTACTGCTTTCTTAAAAAAAAAAAAAACAAACACCATATCTTTGCTTTGAAGATTGTTGGAATATCTCAACTTTAGCTGAATGTGAAAAGACCAAACCTCAGCTGTAGGGGTGTTGGTTGGACTGCCTAAGGGCAGAGATTTTTTGTGTAGCAAAACTGCCAGCCTCTTGTTTTTCTGCTTTCATACACTTGACAATGGGTGTCTCACAGGAAGGGGGAAATACTAACTTTAGGCTAGATTCATCCTTGGCTATTTTCCAACAGGTAGAGAAAAATGAGGAGGGTGCTGAGACAAAAGCACTCCCTAAAACCATGGCAGGAACACCACCTGGCTGTGGTTATATCCATCAGTGGCAATAGGCCCACATGGAAAGATGCTACTCAGTCATACAAGCCCTGCAGAGAGCCAAGCTAAGCGTTAATATTTACCACACCTAACTAGAAATGAACAGAGTGCCAAACCTGGGAAAGGATAATTTCTCTACTGCCTGCAGAGACTCACCCCCATGACTCAGTGCAGCAAGAGTGGGATGCCAAAACAACTATTTGTGATTTCTCGGGAGGTAAGCCTGGTCCGGCTGCAGCACCACAGGGCACTCGGTGGCTCAGGGGAACTGCTGCAGTAATGTGTTCCTCCTCCAAGCCCGAACTGATCTCAGTAATGGCTACCTGCATGTTGTTAGGCCTGATAAAAATGTGGTGGCCTAGGTGAAATGAGAGGCTCACTCTGCCTGCCAGTCATGAAGCATCGCTGTCATCAGAACCATCCTTGGCAAGACCACTGACTCCCCTTGGGGCCCTTCCAGCATGATGGCCAGGGCAAAAGCAGAGCCCAGCAGCCACCCTCCAACTCCAGGTACATGCTAGATGCTCACATCACCATACCCTGCAGCAGAGGCTGTCCTCATCATGAGTATTTTAGTTTCCCAGGTTTATTCAGCCTGTAAGCAAACATTTTACAAGTAGCAGCATGTGCTGAAGAGGTGTTCCTATTGCAGTAGTAAGCACATCCTACCAAACACTGCATTGTCCCACACTCCTATGTGTTTCTGTCAAGGACATTACAACAGCTGGATTTGCCCCTGAGGCAGAAGGCAAGGAAAGTGCCCAAACAAGTCAAAGTTAGTTTCCCATGGCATGGACGCCTCAGCTGTTTTACTGAACACATCCTTACCTTCCAAGGGCACGTCAGCACAAGATGAACACAGAATGTATGTACCCCTTCCCTCCCTTTCTTTGACGAAGTATCTGCACATAGGCCTCCTGTTTTCTTAAGGATGATTTAGGAATGTATGGGCAAGGTCAGACAGACCTTGTGGTCTCTCTGTAGCTGGATGAATCTTTGACACAGGGAAGTACAGCTGATGTACCTTGGCAGAGCATTGCTACCTTGGAAGAGACATGACTTACTGGATCTGAGAGCGTCCTGCTGCCCGGCTTGGGGAGTGCTACAGCAGAGGCTATAGCAAGCTGCTCACATCTCCAGAAACTCCAGAGTACCAGGAGACAACAGATTGCTCAGTCTTTAAAGATTTCTTGTACATGATGCAAAAATCCTGCATGAATTCTGTAAGCTGCCTGCATATTTAGATCCCTTAAGTGAGGTTTTTGTTCACTGCAAATTTGTTTAGCTTCAAAAACGCTTTTTCTAAACTGTGCAGCTTGTATTTGTCCTTGAGGCCTGACAGGACATAAAATATGGCAACACTCTGGAACAGCCTCTCTGCTTGCAAGTTCTGTTTTTCACTACAGCAGCACATTTGACAGAGGAGTTTTCCAGTTGTGTAGGATGTCATCACAGCTATACAAATTGCTTTACCTTGGACAAGCCTTAACAATACTGTTATGCTGTAGGTGTGGCTTTCCTTTAAAAAAGCTATTTTTAATGCCACAATATTCAAGGGTGAACAAAGCACACGCCTGTGCTGATGCCAGGGTTTTCACAATACAGCAGGTTTCAGTTGGCTCAGTGACACCAGAAAGGAACTGGGCTTCACAGAAATTTGGATGGTTCTCTTGTGAGTCACATCCAGTTGGGTTATCCTTTGGAAAAATTTTGTGTTTTTTGTTTGCAACCAAACTGGCCCTCCTAAGTCTACAGAGAGTATTTTGTTCTCCGACTGTATGGTTCATAGCTTCTGTTGTTGTCAATTTTGGTTTGGCTCGTCTAAAATTGTCCTTTCCACAGAGAGAATTGACAAAACACAGAAATCTGGTCACCTGTTCACAATATTGTGCTGAGGGGAAGCGATGTCATATCCCAGCTCATCTCTTGCTCTTCTGCTTCTATGTCAGAAAAGACTGTAGCGCCTCCCTTCATTTCCAGAAACATTCCAACATTCCCAGCGTGCGTGTTCACTGTGCTACCGAAAAATTTTCACTGCCATGAAAATAACCCTTCAAGGCACTGCAAGCAGTGAACACATTCAGACGAAGTATCGGGCTACAACACGCCTTTATTAATCCACATTTGGTCCTTAGTTGAGTCAGTTGCCCAGAAAATCTGAGGGTAGCCAATGAAACATCAATTTCAGAGAAGAGAAAAAGGCAAGAAAGAAGTTGACTTTCTGATTTCTAGCATTATTGCACAAAGCTAGGAAGAAAGGTGGTAATACTATACAAGATATAAATAGTGAAGAAAGGATTGACTAGAGAAAAGTAGAAGTTTAATAATACCTGTAACCTAAACAGGATTTTTTTTTTCTCCCATAAAGCCTTGGATTTTTCACTAATCACTGAAAAAAGCTAAAAGGATGCAAGCAAGACGTGTAATTTACAGCAAGTATCCACCACAGGCTCAGCTTTCCAGCACATCCTTTTGCAGTGACAAGAGCACAGCAACACACCTCCAGCTCTCATATGGAAGCAATTATTAGTGTGAAAACATCCCTTCCTCAGAGGAAGCAAATGAACCTTATGCACACTGTGATTAATGACTACTCCCATGCAGATATGTAAACAGCCAAATTGCTGCTACCTTAGCCTGGCAAAATTTTAAAGTTATGTGATTTTTTAAATTCACTTGTTTGTGCTGTCCTGCCAAGCCTGGGGTTTTTGGAGGGGATCCCATCTAGAGGACAGAGGGTGGCTGCAGAAACTAAGACCACAGAGCTCCACTGTCCAATTCTTCTCTCTAACTATATGAAAACACAATATCTTTCAGCTTTCTTTTCTAATTGCTAGACAGACTGGTTTATTCCCTCCAGCTAAAACAGTAGATCAGAATGTTCAGTGAATGTTCAAGAAAATGTTGGTGGTTTCTGCCCAGAAAAAAAAAAATTATTGACTGTGGTTACAGAAAAGGTCTCTGCAAGGACTGTGCCCTGCCCATCTCCAGCCAGCTTTATACAGAGATGCTCTTGTGCACAGATGAAGGTACTGCTATCCTTGCTCTCCAGAAGTACAACAGGACAAGCTTTTCTGATCAGGTATCTAATAGGTGTGAATCCAGCATGCCCCACTACTCCTAGGAGGATGTCAAAACTCCAGAGTGCAGAGTATGCCTTTGATTGTCCAAGGGGGCAGCTGCAGGTACTTCCACTGCACACTGCAAGCACTTTTCATCTCAGACCTCTCCCCCTCTGCCAAGAAAGCCCTGTTCACTCAGATGTGGAAGCATGCAGTGGGACATAACAGCTGGTGACACTGGTTAGAGTCTGAACTCCACTGTCTCCTGAGCCAAAACAGCAAAGGCAGCAAACCAACCTCCAACTCTTTTGTGAAGGGCCTACACAGGACACAAATTCACCTCCATCTGCTGTTAACTGGCTGGAGAAGACCTCACCATAGAGCAGCAAGAGGAGCACGGGGTCCACCTGAATCACAAAAGTGTGATCACATTAGTAAGGCAGGACCAGGCAGCCTGGCTTGGCTTTGCTGCAGGAATGCTTCCACACACGCTGATGATGCCGGGGTCTGAGTGCCAGGTATCTGTGTCAACCCCAGAACACCAACACAGCCAGTCTGCAAGTGCAGGAGCCCTTGATGCTGTCTAGGAAAGGAAGAAGAATGCCATATCTAATTAAAACTGAAATGACTTTGACTGCCTCCCTGAAAAACCAGAGACGACTTCCCACTGGCTGAGTTCGGCTAAGGCTTCTCAGCCATTAATCTGTAGTCCCTTCAGGGGAGTGGACCTGCACTGGAAGCAGTTCTTCTTTCCCCCAGAGGAATTATGTCATTAAGTCCTGTCTGTCGTGCTGGGCTTTGTCTCCCTATAAAATATTTCAATAGGATCAGGCAGTTTCAGCAAAGGGAGCTGGGCAGCCCCTCTCTCCTCCGTGGCTATTCATTTTGCACTGCAACTCATCTGACATTTCCACAGAAGCTCACAAAGGAAGATCATCCCTACATAACACACTCAAACTGTCCTTGGGAAAGAATATGATTCCCAAGTGTCACAGGGGCAGGGGAGCAGGAGGGGTTGCCTTCCTCCACCTTGGACAAGACCCTGCTCCACTTGCCTAACTAGGGCTTAATTTAATTTTCCACACAAAATCACTCACAGCTTCTTCACTTCCCTCTGCAAGAACTGCCTGTCCCCATTTGCCCCTCTCTACTGTCACTTCACAGTGGGATCAAAAGAAGTGACAGTAAGGAGAAATCTGATGCATACAAATGTGAATTTTGGCTGTGTGCAGCTTCTGTGCAGCCAGTCGAGACGGGCTGAAGCCTTTGCTCACCACTTCAGCGCATACAAATGGAGGTGGCTGTAGAAAAGGGGACAAAGCCTTAGCCCTACATTAGTGAGCAGAGCACTGAGGAAGGGCAGCTTGACTCTCTGCCACCTGAGAGGCCCAGAGGAGACAGGTGAGGGAGACTCCTGAGGAACACCCAGCACCTTGAAAAGGTGCTTCAAATACCAGTTTGTCTTGGAAGCCAGATCCTCTCAGTGCATACAAGCTCTTGGCATGCAATCATAATATCACTGATATCATGCTGGGTTTCTCAGCAGATTTTAACTACATGAAACCCCAATCTCATAATAAATCATGACACTGGGTCATTTTTCATGCTGGACCCTTAAAACCAGTGAGGGTGGTGTCTGCACTGCAAAAGCTGTATTCCACTTTTGTGACTGACACCAGAGACAGGACATAACATTTTGAAAGCACAGATCCTAGAAACTAATTCAACTTACAGTTAAATAAATTTACAGTATCTCATGTAAGATTTTGGAGTATTTTTTTATTTTTTGGGGGAGGGAAGGTTGGTTTGTTTGTTTTGGGCTGTTTTGTTGATTTTTGTTGTTTTGGGTTTTTTGCCAATCCTATTGAGAATATTTGGGATAAAGTATTTCTCTGTCTATTATTGAGTTATACGGCAGATATTTTAATAAAGTTTCATTCATTTAAATCCCTACGGTTTAGCCACTGAAAACATGAATCAGAGACTAAAGAAACTAACAGAATCGCACAGGAGGGGGGAATAAAGCTCCCATTTGTAACAGCTTGTGAACAACCTGCAAATTAGAGAAAGCTTCAGAGGTTCAATTCTCCGTATTTTTTTCCCTAAGACACTCTCTTC
Organism: Sturnus vulgaris; assembly: GCF_052056855.1. Lineage (NCBI taxonomy): Eukaryota > Metazoa > Chordata > Aves > Passeriformes > Sturnidae > Sturnus > Sturnus vulgaris. Next base: position 69,354,387 of record NC_142243.1, on the reverse strand, counting down.
TGGAAAATGTAATTGTTCTGACCAGGAAGGGACTTAGATTCAGATTGCAGAGAAGCTGAGCAATACACAAGGTAGTGAGCAGAGAAGATATATAAGCAGGAAACCAAAAACTGTGCCAACACATGGCCTTTCCTTGACCCATCCTGAGTAATGCAAGAAGGGCTTAAGAGTATCCCAGCCAGCAAAGCTTGTTAGAGGAAGTCAGTGAGCATTGTCTAGCTGCAGGGAGCTTGACCATCTTCTGCATACAATAGTCAAGCCCTGCTTACAGACACAGTGGAAAGCCAACCCTGGTAAGATGAAAAGAAACAACCTCTGTATGCTGGCAAGGGAACCTATACCAACACGAGACACTGACCCTTGCTAAAGAGCTAAAGAAGAAAAAGTGTCACTACATATTTAAAGAAAGACTTCAGAAAGAGTCTCAGTTATATAAAACAAAATCAATGTTATTTAACAGCAATTTTTTTTCAGCCTGACCTAAATCCTCTTTCAGAAACTCTTGTCTCCTTACAGGTCACTGTATTAGGAATACAATACACAATAACACAAAAAATGACAATAAGAAGCCAAACATTAGGACTGATTTATGCAATTACAGGGTCACAGCAGGCCAGACAGGGTTTCAATCTGTGGACAGATGCCAAAATGTGAGATCCGTGAGCATTCAGTCAGAGAAATGGGAGCATATCTCAGGGTTCAGAGTCCACATTCACCAGCTCCATGCCCCAGATAAAGACTCAGCACTGCTATAACGAAATGGAGTGGAACGGGTAAACATAGTGAAGGTACATGTACACTGTCTCAGATCAGACCAGGTCATAATCTACAACTTTAATGACAAAAAGAGCTCAAAGTGTCCCTTAATTTAAATTTGTCTGTGGGTCTGAGTGAGATGCAAAGGGGAGCCAGTTAAAAAACATCAGGCTGTCTTCAACTCGCACCAGACTGTCAATTCACCTGGCATACCACAGGGTTTTGTTTTGCAAGGGGCAGCTCCCTAGAGAAAGATGAAGTGCAAAACACCAAACAGACACCCACAAAGGTCTCACATGCACTACACACAGCTTCAAAACAACCCCAGCTGTGCGAAGTGCCACAACATCTGCCAGCCTCCCTAAAGGCAGCTCTTGCAGCACCAGCACAATGTGCACCTACCTGCCTGGTGGGAAGTGATGTACTGGTATCACAAGTGAAAGCCAGCGTAGCAGGCTTCTAGAGAAAAGCATTTAAGTCTTTACTTCATTCCCCAGCTTCCTCACTAAGTGCAGGCACAAAGGAGTAAGAAAATGTTTTCAGCAGTTCTTATTATCCATGAATCATGCCTGGTTGGAGTTAGAGCTGTGCAAATACACAAGTCTGTGTCTTTGGTGGCTTCTAAAGTCAAACAGGAAATTTCTAACAAAATAATTTTTGTGATGAAAGTGGATAATGCAAGCAAAAACCCATTCATCACTTACACACTGTATCTCACACTGAAAGAAATGGACTGTTTTTCTCCAGACTGGTGAATTTGTTTTAAAACAGTGCCTCAGAGGTGTTAATGAATACAGCATCTGGCTCTAGTAGGTCAGTTTCTGCTAAACCAACATGAATCTGATCTAGAAGGAAAAACTAACTCATTATGACTAAGCAGGTCTTACCTGGCATGCGAGGCACCATGCACTGCAACTTCCTTGAAGCTTTTCCAGGTGTCAGGAAACACACAGCCAAAACCCATGAGGCAATGCTGTAATGCCTTCATACTCCTCTCAGTGGTGGGTACTGAGCTAAACCACCTGCTGAGGTCTCTTCACTGCTGTCCTGCTGGGCTGAGTGAGACCAAGCACAAAGCCTGAGAGCCTCACAACTCTCACCACTGTGCAGAATGCACCAAGTGCTCAGTGTCCCATGGGGCAACTCATCCTCTGCTCATGTGACAGCTCCCTGATAGCTGGGCACAATGAACTTGACCATGCTCCCACAAGAAAGAGAGCAATGCCTTTTTCACAAACCCCAGGAGCCCAGTGTGTGAGATCCTCTTGCAGAAGGGTTATTACAATCCCAAAAGGGTCAAAAGAATGTGGATCCCTGCCTAGCAGTCCATTCTATCGATATACAATGACTTGTCCAACCATAAATGCAATTGCTAACCTTTTTCTGCCTGGAAGACCGGCCAAAGGCCCAAAGAGCAGACAGAAATCCTGGGCAAAGCAACCCAACAACATGCACAGAGCTCCTCAGAGCCTTCCACGTGCCTGTACAGAAGAACAGAAAGAAAAAGAGAAATCAAAGAAAGTGGTATCTGGAGTCTGTCTGCAACTAAATCACCAAGAAAATCAAGAGACTTTGTTGTTGAAATTTATCCAGCACTCATATCAGAGAAGGAAAGAACAGAAGAAGAAAAAAAAAAATAATTCATTCACTCTCAACACCTGAGTGAAGGCAGAGGATTTGTGAACAGACAGTATATGTACAGAAATATGTGCATCTATGAAAGACTTCAAGTGTATAGGAGTAGAAAATGGAGCCAAGATTGCCACAAAAGCTGCTTATGCTTTTGGCTTTATAAATTTCATAAAGCTAGCTATTTAGGAACAGGATAAAAGTTCTCCTTTTTTTATTTTCCATTCAAAAGAAGCCATTGTCACTTCATTTAGGTCACTTCTGCCTCCACAGGGGCATGTTTCCCTTTTGTGTAACTGAGTAACTTATAAAATCTCTGGACACTTTCCTCTTTACCAACCACAACATCCTGTGAAACACCAGATAATCATTAATGACTTTTACAGCCTGTGAAAAGAGGCACAGAGAAACTATAATCCCTGGATTCATTTCTGCTCCCTTCTATCATCCCAAAGTTAAGCATCTAGTCTAAAATAATAATCTGAACTTCCCAACAGACATAAATACATATCACCACAATCTATTTACCTTAACTAAGTTAGGCACACATTTTAGGACAGTGCCTGTCTTTCCACCACTTACAGAGCATCTTGGTAACCAGCCAAGACTAAGTAAGTAACTTTTAGACCAGATGTCTAAACAGAGACTCTTAATCATTTAAGACAGGCCTCCATTAAAAAGGGAGGCAGAAAATCAGTAGCAAAACAGAAAAGTTAATTTGCATCTCCCAGATCTCAGAGTAATGGGCAAACTATTGGAATGACCCTTCCAGCACTGCATTGTTTCATAACACCTAATTTGATACATTTGTCCCTGCTAACAGAGGACACTTGTAAGAGAAACATTGTTGGAAGTCACTCACACTGGGCCTGTTTTTAAAAGCACAGGTTTTTCACTCAAGCTGAACAAGATGCCTGTGTCCCAAAGCACACAGCATTACTGCCAGTCCCTCGTGCCCTGTGGGAATCACTGCAGGGCTCAGTAGTGTTGGGGTGCTATGAACTGGACAGCTCAGATTTTCAGGGGTTCTGTAGGATGCTCATTTGGACAGCTGGAAAGCAGATGTCTGGCAAGTCTAAGAATAAACAGAGATTATCAGTTCAAGCTCAAGCCTAAAAAAAGAACTTAAAAATGCTAATCCATGTGAAACAGCAAATTCCCATATCTTTGCCAATGTTTTAATTTGAGTTAGCTGAGCCAAGCTGAAAACACAACTCAGCAGGCACGGAAAGATGCTCACTGTAAGTGGAGGCCATGAAAAAGGCATCTGGTCTGAGCTACCAGACTTGTCTCTCTGCCTGGAGACAAATCAAGAAGAAATCTGAAGGATGGATCAGGCAGAATGTGCAATGGGGATTTCATTAATTGGGGAAATGATGTTCAGCAGAGTGAGCTGAAGGCAACAACAGCACTGCAGTCAGGCTCTGGCTGTTCTCCTCTGCAACATCCCCACATCTGACTTATTATTATTATCAATGGGCAGCTGCTGCAGAAATTGAAGCAATGCTGAAATGACAACTCTGTTAAAGAGGCAGATGGTCCTAGGAGCAAATGTTTCACCAAGGACTGGGTAGGTGTCATCAAACACATTTCTCAATGACTTGAAAATGACAGTTGATGTCCCAAGAGATGAAATTTCAAAGTGTTACTGTACAGTGTAGCCAGGGGCCAGAAATATTCTTGAATGTGACCTGACTTAAAAACATAATGAAGCTGATTGAAACACATCAGAATGGTTAGAATCCTTGCTAGCAGCTTTTATATCAGTCATGGTTGAAATGTGCCATTTTGGGAAGGCAGCCAAACTGCTTATACGTGGAATACAGCTGTACCTTAAAGCCATTCCAGCTTTTTGGATGGATTATCATTCATAATGAAGTGGGAAAAGGCAAAAAAAATGAAGGAAAGAGATGCCAAAGTAAACCATATTTATACTAGAAAATGCATTGGTTATTTTTTTAAAACACTGGAAATAAGATTCGTAAGACAATGCTTAGTGGACAAAATATTGACTGTAAATTATTTTTCCTGTTACCGTCATAGAAAATGAAATTCAGATTTATGTATATTGTCACTTCACCTTATGCACAAAGGACTGTGAAAGCCAACAAGTAATGCTTCTTTCATTTTCTCCCTGCCCATTAGTAAATCAAACCTAATATACCCATGGATATCTTTGGAGCATGGATCAATAAGGTAAAACTTCGCAGCTGATCTCTGACAAAAGCAGTGGCCTCTAAGGCTTTCAAGAAACCATCTACCAAAACCAACATACAACTAAACAGGTTAAAAGCATAAAAACAACATTTAGAATATAAAGTGGTTAAAAATCACATGAAGATGATAACACAGCAAGAACACAGGATATTCCTTCACTGTTGCAGTGGGCAATGCCAAAAAATGCACTAGTTCTTACTACATAGTCAGCCCCTCAGGGTTAACCCTCCATCTGCAGGCAACAACCACACAACAAAGCTTAGCAAAAAAAATTCTCACTACAAAATAGATCACCAGATTTAACTTGACCATATTGGTAAAGATTTTTAGGGACTTTCAGATTCATTACTAATCTTAGACTGTGTAAAATATTACCTCAGTCAGCTATCAGTTATGCAGACAAAGGGGAAATTCCTGTAGTCATTCTACACAATAAAGCCAACCTTCATTCTGTGCTTTTAAGGCACTGACATTTACATTGGAAAAATAAAACAAGGCTTAAAAAAGGCCCTTGCCTACATATGCACATATGTATGTATGTACACTCCTAGGCATCGTGGGTTCAGAGGCCACAGTGCTGCTTGCTGCCACGAACAGTTCCTGCAAATTCATGTGATTATTCTTGGCAACACTACAGCTGGAAATGCGTGCAGGCTTGGGACCATGTGGTAAACCATTCTGTTCACAAAGCATGACGCAGTGCTGTGTTATTCCGACCCACCCTACCTCTGTTTTCTGAGAAGTGCCATGAATATTCACAGTACTTTAATATCAAATATAAAATAATAACAGCAGTTTGTAACGGTGTTTTACAAACATATTTCCCATCTCTATGCACGGTGAATTTTCAAACTGGCACCTGTAATTGTTCTTGTGTGCAGTGAATGCTGCAGGTCTGTGGTCCCATCTTCCAAGTTCAATCCCCACAAAGGCATCCTGAGCACTGGGGGCATTTCTGGTTTCTGCATTTAAAGGAAAGTGGACATAGAAGAGGTAATACACAAGCAACTGCAATATTTAAAGGGACAGAGGAACTGCTTTACCAAGAGGGACCGGGAAGTCCGTGAGTCTTCAGCTTAAAAAGGATAAGTCTGATGGGAAATATGATCAAGGTTTACAAAATTATGAAGCCTGTGGACAAGGTACTTATAGAACTGTTTTAAACTAAATTCACTATTATTAGCTGTGAGAGGCATTCACTGAAACCAGCAGGAAATAATTTAAAATTAATAAAAGAAGATACATTTCTAGTGAGATGGTAGTGAATGTCTGGAATTTGTTGCCACAGTGATGACCTGGAACATCTGCCACAGGCAGACAGTATCAGCAGGTTCAAAAAGGGATTAGACAAATCCAGGGACAACAGGTCCCTAAACAAACAGTACAGGGAACAGGCAAAGATGCTTCTCCTAACACCCCCAATATAAGAATGGTGGATGCAGGAATATGCAAGGGAGAAGACTGCAGTTATTGGGCCAGGCTCCTGTGCTCTCCCTCATCAGCACATCTGGGCACTGATGAAGAAGAATTCAGGGAGAGATATGAACACTGGTGTGACCCAACAGGTATTTCTCTCATCCTTTTATGCCTGATTGCTAGGTGACTTCTAGTTTCAGGGATTTAACTTGGGATTGATTTTCACAGTGTCCATTGCCTCACTTGAAGCTCTGAGTGCTTTAACAGGCTCTGGTAATGAATGGACATCCAAAAGGAAAAGGGGCAGCAGTCAAAATTCATGAAGCCTACTGAATAGGAATACTGAATACTGTAAACATTTTCTTACTCTACCGTGTCCCAGGGGAATTACTTCCCCATCACATAAGCACTAGTTTATAGAACCATATATTTGTAGTTATTTCACTTTTCACAACATTAAGAATCCTGGTAACTCCCTTCATGAATCAACCTGGCAGGCTGATGCCCTTCCCTCTTCAAACCTGCTTTTACCCTAAGAATCCCAGCTCATTCATTTCTCTAGCAAGGCTTGGTTTTATTACTCTGCACAGAGACCAGCTTATAATGGAGCAGCCTGGTGAAAGTTCATTGCTACCCCTGAGCAGCCCACATGACAGCCCAGCTTCAAGGGAACACATGTTCTCCATGGCATAGCAAGCAGCATCAGGATGACGCTGGAAACATTAATTACAAACATGCCTGCCAGGCCTGGAGCTCACACGCTCTGAACAAAAAGAGCAGAAGGGCATTAAGATGGGACTTCAGCAGATGTCAGAGGATGGGGAGGGGTAGCTCCCTTGCTGACTCCATCACTGTTCCTTTTCTATTGTAACAATTATCTGTTGTGCAAAGCCTTTGTACATGCACTGTGTGAACCCAGCATTTTCCGTCCTTTAAAGGAACTACTTTATGTTCAGTGGTTATCTAGTGATGACTGACACCAGTGGCAGGAAGAATTTAGCTGGCTCTTACTCTAACTATCTTTCACCAGCATCAAATATTTTAGCACACTGTTAGGGGCACAGAAATAGGTCAGCAAGACTCCAGTTGACTGCAAAAGACCAAGTCAAGTTAAATATTAGGGGGGAGGGAGAAATAACTTTGAGTCTTACTTCTTGATTTTTATCTTGAAACTTCAGCTCCACATGTCATTTGGTCACATGAACATTCATGTGAAACACTGATCACAATGACAAACTTTACTGCCAAATCCAGCAAGACCCTGAGCCTCAGGAAAGGATGAGACAGACTTCTGAGCCAGTGTAAAGAGCATCATCTATGAAACTTGAAAACTCTGATTCATCCTGGTCTGAGGCATCTTGAACCTCCGTGGCTTATTGGCCTGCAGCTTTTTTTCACGGGTTACGATAAAAATGAGTAAAGAAACATATCATTTTAGGGAATAGAAAAGTTTATTTAAAGTGAAGCCGGCAGCTGTTGTGTGGGAACATTCCTAGAACCAGGACAGAGTCCTGCCCTGAAGTTAGGAAAGTTTGTAACTTGCTACACAGCTGAGACATCCCTCACGCAGCTCAATTCCACTTTAACTTTTTTGTAAAGCACTGATGTTTCAAGAAGTCTGGCACTCAGTACCAATCCAAGGTCAAATCTCTTTCCTTTACTGTCTCCTTGGTCACACAACTATACCTTCCCTGGTATCACACGGGCAAAAGGTAACAAGAATTAGGCCGTTCCCTTCAAGAGCAATTTAAGATACCTTTTGTAATTACCCACAGAGAATCCTTGGACACCAGGAAAATGCCAATGACTTCCTTGGGATTACTCCTGATTTACACTAAAGAGTCAAGGCTTACTCTAGCTTCATATTGTCAGTAAAAAAATTGGTCAACTATTACAAGAGAAAAAAGTGAAAAGAGGGGACAGGGCATATGGATGCATTTCAAAGCCTTTTTTACTCTGCTCCAGGGCAGAACAACATCAGGGTTTCCAAAATATATCCATGGGTGGTCTCTGCACCAAACACAGTTGTTCTTAAGTTAGTTTCACCCTACCTAATGAGGAAGAACAACAAAGAAGCTTTCCACTCCCTCTCCCATTCCTGCTGCTGGAGCCTCTTTCTACCACCACCACCACCCCTGCACCCTCCTGTGCAGGTCCCATCCTCTTGTCGTGTCTACACAGCAGAAGTGTAATTGCACTCCACAGGGCACCCCCATGCAGGCTTTGGAATCATCAGCTGAAGAAGTTCCAGTAGACTCCATCACAGGGAGCAGCAAGGGTACAACTCTCATTAGGGACCAGGATGTGAATCAACTACCTGCTACCTGAGTGGAATAAGCCCACGCTACTCTGACTTTCCTGATGTACCCGCACTGAGTGCATTAAAGGATTAGGAAGCACCCACCAGCCAGGCAGCCTCAGCCCAGGCCATCCAGGAAACCAGCACCACATGTGCTCGTGCTTATCAAAAATATCCTGCCCCAGGGGGCAGCTTCCTCCACTAATGGACCCCTGGCAAGACAGCTGCTTTCAGAAATTCCATCATATGGAAAGTTTCCACATCTGCCTGAAGAAGTGGTGACTCACTACTGCCATCATCATCAATAGCTGAAACCTTCTATGCTCTGCTTGGGATAGGGGAAAAAGAAAGCAAGAAAAACTAGAAAATTTCCCCCCCTCTTTGTTCCTCCCATTTGCTGTTTCTGCATCTCAGCTCACTGCATGTATGTCTCCCAGACATTTGCAGAGGGTAGAGGGTTTTCATGCAACATCACTGGCAAGAAAGTCCTCTTAAAAACAACACAGAAACATGTCTGAAGGCTGTGAGCCATCTGACGAGGGAGCTACTTTCTTGTTCCATATTTACACGGTACACTGAGTTCCCATTGGACTCCTGTGTGCTAACACAGTGCACGTATAATAGCTGGTAACCCAAAAATGCCAGCCAAGGACAAGGCTTTCAACTTGTTTTTTCCAACTTAAGCGCAAAGAGATCACGCCCCTTCAGAAACAGGACAAGAAACTTCTTCCCTTCAGAGCTACGACTCTCCTACACCATGTAGAGGGTGTCACCAATTACTCTTCCCATCCCACAGCTCCTTCAGTCATTTATTTCTGTTCCCAGAATGTATCTTCCAGACAATCAAAAGTGATTTACATCTCAGCAGGAAGTATTAATCCTTCCAGGCACTACTGGCTGTTCCCTTTGTCTAAACAAAAGATTTTCCCCAAAAACTGCAAGGAGAATGGGGCGCTCTCGCTGTTTTCTTCTGTGGTTTGTTCACAGCAGTCTCTTGCTGGAAGCATGCAGGGCTCATGCTGATGCTGCTCCAGTTGGAAATACAGGCAGAAGATATTTCCTGATGATTTAACACGTACTGTCTGCATAGATATGAGGTGGTAAGCAGTTTAGTAGTGCTCCACTCCATAGACTCTCTCAAATTCCCTGCCCCAAAAATGCTCCAGTGATAAAACTCTGCCATAAAAATGGCTGGGAAGCATCCTGATATTTCCTTCTTCCAGCATCAGGATATGTGTTTCTGTGTTAAAATGTAAGCAATTTTGTTTAATTCACAATTTCCTCCTGGCCTGTCTCTGTGCCCAGTACAGTCATAAATCCTCAGAAGGTACATGTGTGTATATATGTATTTACACCCTCCAAATAACCTTGTTTTGGCCTTGAAGGGTGCCCGTGGATGCCACAGGAAAGTAAGAAACAAACTTGTTTAGATCATTGACCTGAATCTGATCTGGTCTGTGGCAAAACTACCTGCTTGTTACAGCCAGGGGAGGCAAGAGAATTAATATCATTCAAGGCTAAAACACTTTACAAAAGATAATCCAGGGCTGACCACATCCTGCCAGTCCCTGTATCCTACAAAAGCTTCCAAAGAACAAACAAACAAACAAACACCAAAAGAAACGGGGCTAACTTTCAGAATCTTAAATATTTGTGTTCCCTGAACTCATGCCAGATGCTTCCTCCTTTTACGAGAGGCATCTTGGAAACAGAGACGGTACAGACCTGGGGAATGCCACGTGCTGAAATGCAAAAGCTGTAAGCACAGCCTGATTTAGCTTAATGAGATTGAAGAAATTAATGCCATCCTCCTCGAATCCCTTCTGGACACAGATCAGACACCAGCACAGAGCAGCCCTCAGTTACAGCATTCCCTGGGTCAGAGGGCAAGGGCACCAGCAAGGAAACAATAAACATTTCTTCCCTGTGAGACTGAGCTGAACACAGCAACACTGAATTTACACTAACATTAATTTCCCTCCGTTGCTCCTATAGTAGAGTGCTTCTTGGCAATTCACTAGAATCTTTTCCAGCCCCTCTGTGCCTGAAGTGTTAAGCTGATGCCTCACACACAGTAGATCTCTTCATGCAGCAGAAAGACTGGTTATTGATAGAGGGAGAGCAACCTTAAGGCTGGGGAGAAGGACATTCCCTGCAATACCAAGATAACACACAAATACTGGTGAGGCTTCCATAAGCAAGAGTGAACTACAGGCAGACATTGTTGTGTGCTTTTTCCCAACTTGTTTCCTGCTGGGTCTCAGAGAGATCAAATCTATGCCCAGTAACAGCTACAGTCTTTTTGTTTCAGGGAAAAAATACATTAGTTTTACGGTGCCAAATTCTGGTTTGCAAAATTACCACCTACAAACTTCCTCATAATGACAGCAAAAGTACAATTCCCTCCCTTGGCTCAGCTAGCATGGGTAGCATTTCTTTGTGCTGCTTGATCAGCTCTGAAAAGCCAACATTTAAGAAACTGGTGATTGAGTCCCCACTGTGTACGGAAAAAAAAAAATAATCAGACATCAGAAATGCCATGATAAATCAGAACATATGCTTAACCTAATACGTATTTGTCAGATCCAAATTAATTATAACAGGGATTCAAACTGGATAGAAATCACCAAAGCACAAATTGTAACAGCAGGATGCATTTGGTTCTTGCTAGAAAGGACATGAGGATATGGCTTCAAGTTGCCCCAGGGTAAGTTTAGACTTGAAATTAGGATAAAATTTCTTCACCGAAAGGGTTTCAAGCACTGGGACAAGCCATCCATGGATGTAGTTGAGTCACCATCCCTGGAGATTTTTAAGATTTGTAGACACAGCACTTAGGGACACAGTTTAGAGGTGGAATTGGCAGTGCTTAGTTAATGGTTGGGCTCAACAATCTTAAAACATCTTTACCAAACTAAACGATTCCATGATTCTGAAGACTTAAGCAGCACCTGCAAGCTGTGTGTTCCACAGATATTTGTCCTTGCAAGGACAAGGTGCAAAACATTACAAGCAGCCTTCCATTTCTGTACATTTAGATTATCTGACCATATGATTAGAAGAATACCATCCTCTGATATAAAAAAAGTCTTAAGGCAGTGGGTTTCTCCAATTCTTCTGATTAGAAGACTTGCATTTGATGCTATATCACACTCTGCCTAGCTCACTATCCCAAATGTCAGCTAGACTCCCAGATAACCACTCCTCCCAGCCACATCTGGAGCCTCTGCCTTCATCTGGAATCCACTGGACTGCAAGGCACAGTGAAAGGTGCTCCCTTTGAGGCTTGCAGGTGCATTTAGAGCTGTACTTTTCTCTCAAGTTTTCTTCTTGAGGCCTCACACGACTTCATCCTTTGAGAGAATTAAATCCTTGTTTGAAAAAATACCAGCCAAAAATATTGCAGTTAAGTACCACTTAGAAATCTGTGGAAAGCCAGATATAAAGAGAGATCTTGGCATCCCTATTTGGAAAGCCTGTGACAAGGAAACGTGCTTTTTGCTCACCTGGCATGCCTTTTTTAATTCCTAGTGCCTCAAACACCAGCATTTTTGTGAAAAGGCAGCAGAGCAGAAAAGCATTCCGGATATCAACACAAAAACAAGCATGCTGATTAGTTTAGCCTGATGATTTTGTGCCAGAACTGGAAGTTCTTTTTAACCCTCTCTTCCTTTTAAGAGTGAAAAAACTGTCCTCACAGCCTTTCTCAATTAGAAGTCCAGTGTGAAATAAGACTTCCTCCCTAGCCTTTGGCCGCAGTGCTGTCAGTCTTGCAGAGCTTTGATCTCTCCAGATTATCAGATCTCTTGGCCATCTGGCAAATGGCAGGTCTGAACAATCCTGCTCTTTCTGTATTTCTACATCCAAAAATCAGAAGGGAACCATCCCTTCAGTTTGAAGTGATGTCTATGTAGAGTGATTACTGTTTATCTTCTGAAGTTGGAACGGCACTACAGGAATAACTAACATGAATCCACCAGTCAGTAGGAGAAGAAGATATAAGGCAGGGGAATGAGCTCTTGTAACCTTGGAAGAGTTAGGTGTTAGGAGATTTGCTCACTGACATGACCCTTCATTAGTTCTTTTGACCTAATTAAAGCTACTGATTTTTGCACAGTGCCTAAATTCTTGATCAGATTTTATTCTGTCTGTAATACCATTTACCCAGTGTCTTTTTTTAAGTGAAAGAGAACATCTGAAGTCAACACCTTCAGGACTGGCCACTGATTTTGATGATTCTTAATTTGAGAGTTGACCACAGAAGCCTGGAGTTTTGAGTGATGAAATGACTGCACGGGCTCAGCAATCCTCAAAATCAGGCCCAAAGGATGCCTCTTCTTCCTCACTAATCCCTTCAAAGGGAATGCTACTGCCAGTGGAGCTTAACTTGTAACCTTAGATTTTCTTGATTACCAGAAATACCAAGAAGCTGCCTGGAGATCTGCAGCTTCCTCCAGGTGTCAGGTATCCAGATGTCACATTGATGGGCAGCATTTAGTAAATCTAAGGATCAGTTGATGGACAAACAGAACCACTGTGCAAAGCCAGTCTGTACATAATGAACCACTGACCTCTAGACTCAGATTTTGGCTTCAAGACCACACCTTTTTTTACTAATGACACTGACCTGTATTACTGTCAGTGATGTATGACATAGCACATCCTCTCTGATTCTCCAGGGTCCTAAATCACACAACCACTTAAGTTGGTAAGTGCAGAGACGCTTTCTATGACTATATTTAGTTTTAGAGAGGGTCTGGAAAAGTGATATCACCACTGGAATGAGGAAGTATTTATCCTCCAACTGGAAACACATGATGATGATGTAAAGGTACTATTTGGAGAACTCTATTTATATGGTTGTTTCCTGAATTTTAACATGACTCAGAAAATCTTGGGATGTAACATGGTGCCACTGCCATAGTCTGTGGGAATCACTGCCAAAACTTTGCAAAAGCTTTGGCAAAACAAACTAACAGCAAGTTACCATGGCTCTGCAAAGCAAGACTGAGGAATGGATACTAAAATGTAATAACTTGACCAGTTTGTTACAAATGGATTTAAAACTGCTTTATTAATGGGAGACCAGTGACTAAATTACGTGGGAAATAGCCAACAACTGCAGTGCAATAAACACGCAAGGGCAGTTAATGTAGAGTGAAATTTGATTTCACTAATTACTGCTTGTTGCAATTATTCTGCTTTTCTGGATCAATAACTGCCTTCCCAAAGCCAATTGCTTCTCCTTCTTGACAGCTCAGGAATTTCTGTGATAAGTGGTTGATTAGAAATATTTTCTGTAAGATTAACAAAGGCACAGGGGATCCAGCTGCTGAAAAAGCTCTCAGAAGCAAGTTTTGTGAACTCAGTCTGACTGTTTCCTGAAAGGACCACAAACCTTTCTGCTCAGAGAACACTTCTCCAGTACACAGAAAGACATTCAACCACTTCCCTTTCTTTTTACCTTTACAAACCAAACTAGAACACAGCTCTCTGGGAGGACATAGCCAGAAGCCCTATGACTACAACCAATTTGACGTAGCAGGCTGAGGAAAAATAGGGCAAAGTTTATTAAAAATAGGAGAGAAAATAAGAATGAAATTGTCATACCTTCCAAGTGCCAGTGACTGCACTGAAATACCCATTAGAAAGCCCATTAGAAACAGCAGTAAGGCAACCTGGCACCAGCATTTCCCACTGGGTATCCAACAGATCTTGATCACTCTTGCAAAGTCAAGACAAAACCTGATAGAAAACACGGGTTCATCTAAGATGAGAATCTCATTGTGCAAAACATACTTGTGCATGATCCTGTTTCTGCTCCAGCCTTGTTTCTGGAACTCAACCATATCTGTAGCAACTTGGACTACACCATGCACTGCCCTGCTGTGTGTACCAGCACAGGGATTGAGCAGAGTACAAATTGCTATCCCACTGAAATGGCAGGAGCTTTACACCTGCTTTGAATGAAACAGACAAAACAGTGAATTCATGCCATGTTTGTATTTTATATTTGACTAACAGATTATTCATTTCTTGGAAAGTTTAATATTTAATGTAATCACAGCGTAACAAAAGTGCTCCATTGCTTAGTTCTTGAGGGCAGAAATTCCCATTGATTACAGCTGAAATCTTTCATGGAATCAGAAAAAACACCCTGCACTTTTCCCTGAGCAGTAGTGCAGGCACTGAGCAATCAATCACCGCATAAGGTTCTTGTCTCATTACTCTCACACACGATGTTAATTCAATTGTTTGCCAAGATTAGAGTGCTAATATAACCACTGATTGCTGATATTCCTTATCACCCAAACATTATAGCAGTATTACCCATATAGGATTCAGCATCACTAATATGACCTTAAAATACCACAACAGTACTAATACAATTGCTCATGCTGTCTCTCAGGACATATAAAAGTCATAATTTTATAATTCTGTCAAAATCTTATTTCTCCTGCTTTACTCATACTCTCCCCAACACTCTTTCCCATGTTCTGTGGTCCTTTTACATACAATACTCTGACTAGAGTTTCTTTTCTAGATTTTCTTTTGTACTTCTCCATCTTATCTCTGGAAAATGTAATCTGCAGCTTCAACAGTATCCAAACTGATGACACACAAATGTATGACTACTTCCAGGCTACTCCCTTTCAGCACTCAGTAAATGCTTGGCCTGTCTTTTGGACAGCACATCCGCAGTATCTCGCCTTCAGCTCAAGTAAAACACAGAAAAGGGAATGCTTATTTTGCCTCCTCTTGCCTGAGGACAACACAGCTCATCCCCATACCATTAGCTGTCAGCTTGGATATGCACTGCATTTATGTCTACAGATCTGGATTACTGAAGAGCTGAAGCTCTTGCTGAGACAGAGCTTATCCCAATAGCCTCTCCTGATTTCCTCAGTTCTGCAGGAGGATGCTTTTCTTCCAGACCAAAAACATGCCCCTCTGCAGTTTCACTTGAAAAGGGTTAAGCTAAATAGAAAAACAGGCCTGTTGTTCGCAATCAGAGCTACCTGCAAGCAGTGTAGTCAGTGACAGAAAACTCACTTTAAATTCACATCTTATTTTCACCTGTGTTAACACGGAGGGCTAGACAGCACATCCTGAATGTATTTTTTCACACAGTGTTTGTACAGTTCTTCCTTTTTCAGGTATCCATTACCAAACATCTCAGCAACTTCAACATCATTTCCTCCAGTCCTGATATGGAGAAGCTTGTTCTCTTCCATCCAAATGGCTTTGGCAAATATCACAGCCCAAAGCTGTCACTATCATCAGCTCTCTCTGCGAGATGCATTCTTGCATCAAACTAATGTTTGGTTTCAAGTCTTTCCATCTCTTACCCTCACCTTTTCTATCATTCCTCACTACTGAGCCATTGATTCCTGCTTCTGATCACTCTGTGAACCCTTCCACTATCACCCAAATACCTGATTTTCCAACAAATCTTTTCATGCTTTCCTTCATCCTGCCTTTCCTATTGCTAGTGATTCTCTCCTCCATTTAATTTTCTGTGTCAATTTTTCTGTGTCAAAACTGACATGTGGCTTCAGAAAAATATTATGCCCTTGCCTTCTCTGCACTCCCCTATGTACCATCTATATTGATTTCTGTAAAGATGGAAAGCTTATCAGACAGAATCAGCTTTCTGCTCTGTGTTGATACAGTGCCTAGCACAGTACAATCCTGCTCGTGTGCCAAGTATGGCCTATGGTATTGTAACATGTAAAGTGACACTATGTTGTATGTATGTTCCACGTGCAGATCTACTATATGGTTCACATGTTCTGGATTCAAGTATTCCGTGTACCAAGAGTCAAGTGAGAGAAGTGAGCGAAGAAAACACACCACTACTTTTGCTCTTTGAATGTAAATCTGGAATTTTAAAGTAAGATAAATATTTTAGAGGAAAAGCACTATTTTAATTTAGTAGCCACCCACAGAATGGGGAAACAATTGGTCTAAATCCTTGACTAATTCTTAAAATGTTTCCCCAGTACTCACAGATTCTCTAGGTTGTCTGTTGTATAAACAGTTTTATCTGTATCATGCTTTATTTCATGATAGCTTACTCCACTCTTCTAAAAGGGAGAAACTACACTGGTGTAATCCACCTTTACAACTAAACAGCTGCAGTAGTACTGCTTCTGTTCTTGTAACTATTTCAAGTTCTGGCATAGCTTAATAAGTGAAAGCCAAGCCTGAGTTTAGTCCATTCAGTCATAAACTCATATACAATGTCATCATATGGAATCACTCTGAATAAGAACAATCAAGAAAGCCTATATGGCTATTCCTACCTTTCATCTACCTTATTTTAAGTTTTGTCCCCATTTTGAAGGTGAGATGATGTAACACATTCTGGAATCATAAAACCACAGAACAATTTGGGTTGCAAAGGACCTTAAAGACCATCTAGTTCCAACCTCTCTGTCATGGGCAGGGACACCTTCCACTACATCAGGCTGCCCAAAGCCCCATCCAATCTGGCCCTTGAACACTTGCAGGGATGGGGCATCCACAAATTCTCTGGGTAACTTGTTCCAGTACCTCATCACCTGCACAGTAAAGAATCTCTTCTTAATACCTAATAACCCATCCTCTTGCAGTTGAAAGCACTACCCTTGTTCTCTCACTACATGCCTTGTAAAAAGTCCCCCTCCAAGTCATGGGAGTCGTGCTTGGTGCTTCCCTTACACCAGTGGAGACAGCATCTTTCCACTGCTCTCCCAGCTTATGTCTACACTGCAAGCACAGTATGACTGCTGCCTGTGCTGACACACAAGTGAGTTTTCCTCTAGCAGCAATAGCAATGAAACCACAGCAGCATGGAGTTTCATAGACCACAGGATGCCTGGTGACTTTGCACAGGGTGTGCTGATGTCTGTGCTACTGCAGCTTCACTGCTGCTGGTCATCAGCCTGGCTCAGTTAGGGCATGCAGGGCACCAATTAGACATCTTTGTATGAGGGGACAGTTCTGAGTTGCCAGGGCAGGAAAATACAACTCTCACCGTGGTTTTGTTCTTGCTCTTGTTGCTTCCACCTTCCTTAATTGAAAGCCTGAGCCCTTAGCTGCTATGGTCTGGAATGCTTGAGATGTGAAAGCCATGTCTCCTGCCTGAAAAAAAATTCTTATCTTCTCTGTGGGAAGGGATGGAACCACATTCATATATGGTCAAATCTATGGTACAGGAAGGCCCTAAAACAAAGGAATGGCACATGTCAAAAGCATATCCAATCACCAGTGAGAACCTTTTGTTTGTCCAGACATACAAACCAAGCACAGATTAATCAGCTCTGACTGTCCGAGATATTTTTAATCCAGCCTTTTAGGTGACTTGGCAAGATTGGCAAAAGCCTGAAAGGCAAAAAGGCTCAGAAGGGAATTTTACTGCAGTGTCTGCTCAAAACTACATAAGCTCTCAGTTATAATTTTCCGGCATGCACCAGTGAAGTGGAAAGAGCTTTAGCATGGTTCATCGCCAGAATGCAAAATTAAACTAAAGAACAGAAAGTCTGCTGAAGTTTAACATGTCTGTCTCACCCACTATGGCTCCTGTAACACTTGAAAACCCCACAAAAACAATAAAAATCCCAGCCCACAATGCAAATGTTTGTTTGCTTGAAAGCTTGGAGCTTTTCCCAAATTTCATCAGTTTATCAGATAAAAGATACTGTGCCTTTCTATATACCTTGGATCACCTTTAAGCACCATGACTGCACACTGCCAATAAAACAAAGCATTTGCAGTAGAACAGCTTAAAGTTTACTCAAAAGCTGCATGAAACTCTTAAAGGGTGATGCTCCTCCTTTTTATATACACATTCTTATTTGTATTTTCTATAGAAAGGTCACAGTTACTACTTTGTTATGAAAATGCTTTTTTGTGGTGAGACAAATTAGCCATATTGTACTTTAGAATCACTCCTTTCATTTAGCATGAAGCTAAATAAACCTATATGTGAAATGAAACTGCCAAGATACATGCTATTAAGCATCTAACTCTTGTGTTTAAACAGGAAATAACAAGTATTTATTGGCTGAAGGTCATTAGAATGTGGGAGACACCACATATGTGACAAAAGTTCATCCACTGTGCTCTGCCAAAGTCTTTCATGTGTCTCCTGGAGGGCAAAAACAGCAGCAGAAGCAGGGAAGCTTTACTTGTTCAGGCTACAAGCACTGAATGATGACCTTGTCCCTATACCAAAAGTTCATCCAGCTGACAGAGTTAAGCTTGCAATGTTGACTGAAAAACAGATTCCCTATATATTGGAACATACTATCAGATGCCAACAGAACAATCCCTTTCAGACAGAGCCTGATTCTTAAGAGCACAGAGGTCATTTCACTGCATTCTCTTAAGTTTAAAACCACTTTAAAATATTTATATACCTATTACAGGAGCATTTTAAAGCATTTTTTACCATAAGAAGAAATACAGTAGCATAAATAAGATGCATACCCTCATATTATACCATTAAAATCATTGGGGATTTTATGAAAAAACTTTGAATACACAAGGAGTCTAATAATAAAAAATCTGATTACAAGCTGCTCTACAGAGTTCAATACTGGGACTAGTGGAGACTTCTTCAAACATTGATTACAAATTTCACATTTCATCATTTGCTAGGGTTTGTGTACCCCAGTAGAGGCTCAGCAGAAGGCAATGACAGCACATCTGTCTGTCCCTGACAAGAAATGCTCCACAGGAAGAAAGCACGCATGGGCATCAAAAGGCTGCTTAGGGTTTCACAAAATGCAAAGAGCTCAAACCTGCAAACCTAAATTACCAAAGTCGAAAGGTACAGCCACATCATTTCATCAAATGCATGTAAGATTTGGGATACTCTCATTACCTCCACTTTTAGTGCACTTTCACCTAAGACTCTACACAAGTCACTTGTCTATGAAGAACCATCTACATAAGGTCAAAACTCTGCTGGATTTTTCTCCCAGTTTTGACCTTCCTGTGTTATCTCCTTGCCATTGTGCAGTCTGTTATTAGTATTTCTTCATTAGATTAACATGCATCTGTTAGTGATTATTTCACAGCAATCATCATCAACAGCAGTAGGATCCTGCCATCCAGAGTCTCTCCCATGCACATCTGTACCACTGTCAAGCACCCTATCAGGAACTCTTCTGAAAAGCCAAACACTTTCTTCAGTTGTTTTTTTTTTTTGTTTGCAGTAGCATTTACTCCCACTCTTCACATCAGGAGTGAATCTAAGACTACACACCTGAGAAATGAATCTATATAAATGTCAAAATTACTTAACACAGAGCAGAGTCACTGTTTCAGCCCAGGCTGTAGGTAACACAGACATTTTTCAAGCTCCAGAGTCATGAGAATTGGAAGGACTATAAGAAAAATTGTAAGGAACAATTCTGCTATCCCACCATCACTACCTCCAGTTTGTAATTCAACCCAGCTCACAAAGCAAATCCAGCAGTATTCCTTATTTTTACAATAATATACTAATTAGCACAGTAATACTCTCTCTATTACCCTTGCCTCAGAACATTTTAATTACACTGTAACCCAAGCAGACCTGACTAAACACCTAAATGTGTGTATGCCATCAATGGAAGTGTTTGAGGCCAGGCAGGTGTTTTTGAGCAAACTGATATAGTGGAATGTGTCCCTGCCATGGCAGGAGGGTTGGACTAGCTGAGATTTAAAGGTCCATTCCAACCCAAACCATTCTGTGATTCTACAAAATAGGAGCAGCTTTCCACACATTTTGATGATCACATGGCAAAATCCTACTGCAGACAGAGCAAATTTGTATGTTAACATATAGAGGTAACAACATACAAGGTAAAAACAGGAAATCCTAGCAAAGCATAAGGTAAGTCTGTCAACTTGTAGTTTTAAATGCTGTGCTCTTTGTTTTGTTAGTATGGTTTTCTAGCCTGACATTTCCAAGCTTGGGTCCATGCTTGAGGATGTCAGTCCTCAAGATTTAAAAAAAAAAAAAAAAAAAAAAAGTGTTTTAGTGTTTTACCTCAGAACAAAAGGTCACTTGTCACCACTTCATTAAAATGTACGTATTTCCACCTAAAACCAAGTTAGTTTGCTCCAACACAAACACACTTCTAAAAATCAGGCTATTTTTTGTGGTTCATCAAGTCCATTGTTTCCCAAAGTAAATAGCCATTATCCTTAATGATGCAGTAATCACTCTCTTCCCTTAAATGAAGGGCTTTGAAGGTGACAGGGGAAAGGCTGCTTGGGTCAGATAGCCTGTGGGAAAGAGCAGCCAGCTTTTGTGCTGTTGTATTTGCAGGAAGACTTGCTCTTGTTTTTATTATAGATAGGTTTTGTTTTGTTTCCCAAAGAGAGGAATTGTAGGAATTCAAGAAAGAATATAGAACTACCATTACACCCTTGAACAGAGTAGGAAGGTAGCCACACAACTTCCACAAACTGTTAGAATGTGATAAATGACAGCATGAAATTGGGTAAGAAACCAGAACTCAGGAAAACGAGTGAAGTTTAAGATGTGCCCTGGGAGGGCTTCCAGATATTGAAGTCTCTTGTTGTAGCTCCCTTCACATAGATACACATTCAATTTCATGAAGAGGGGTCCCAGCTCCCACCAAAAAGCTGTTTAGCAATGCAGACTCACATCTTTCACTGCCCCTGGTTTGACTCATCTGTCAGGAAAATAACTCACATTGGCCATGTGGTAAAGAGAGCTTTGTAACTTGTAAAATCAGCTCTTAAAAGAATTTATACTGTAATTGACTTGAAAATGCAGATTATTTTTCCTCCCTTCAGTGCCTTTGAGTCTCTCAAAGATGATGTTAAATCCGGTAGGATTTAACAGCAGGAAAACTCAGCATTGGGTTCTCCACTCCCACTGAAGTTAGGGTCATGGAGTTGAGCACTGCTGACTGCTTCTGAAAATCTCATCCAAAGGACCCAGTCCAAAGCAGGCTAATTCCCTGGACAACCAGCTCATTTAGACTTGTACAGACTTTGGTTTCAGCCCAGGCTACATCAGCATCCCCCAGAGCAATGTGTTTTAACCATTTACCATCCAACAGCTCTTAAAATTCTCAGCATCTCTGACTGAGCCACAATAAAATATATTGCTATTTCACGTTATTTTTATAGTGCATTTCAGATTTTTTTCTGAGGAGCAGTGACTAAACCAAGTTGTTGCTTACTATGGACTAAAGAGACCAGTGTTGTCACTTACAAGGAGGGCTTGCAAGCACCAAACACACAAAATCATGCATTCTCACAGGCTTTACAAAAGCACAACTCAATTTATCCATGGAATACAAGTAACTCAGTTAATAAGAAGTAGGCACACATCACACCAGTCACCAAGAGCCTCATGGCATGGCACATTTCTGTCACAAGTTAGCAAGTGACTCTTACTCAGGAGCTACAGTCTGCAAGAAAATATTGCATGAATTAAACTACAAATAAATATCTGAAAGAATTCTAAGATGGCCAACAACTGCATTGTTACATTTCTTGATGCTGGTGAAATGTGTCCAGGGAAGAATAACCAAAGTTTGGTTATTGCTGGTACAATCTTGCTCTAAGAGAGTAAAGGGTTCCTCCATCATAAGAAGGATGAAGTTTCAAGACTGCCCTAAAGGAGACAATGAAGAAGTTCAACAAATGTCTTGTAAGATTTTTTTTTCTGAATTCGAAATTAGTTGTTATTCAGCAATATTCAGAGCTTAGCACCATTTGTCACACAATTCCAGGTCCAGTTTCAGAAGTTGTCAGGTCTGACTAATCCAAGGGAGACAGCTTTCCTGATCGGTACAGAGAAGCATCAAACTGACATGTATACAAAGACTGTGAATTATATGAGTTTCTGTATGAACCAGATAGGTTTCATGTGCCACACATTCTTCATGTATTACAGTTGGGTCTCTTAATACAACAATTGCACTTTATCATTCTGTGAATTTAAAGCTGGTGGAAGCATGAGACTGACATCTCCAGAGGCTTGTATCTGCTCCAGAACAGAATAGCAACTGCGATTTCTTCCACAGCATTCACATCAGTGCATGCAACCCAGAACAGGCCAAATGTCCAAAAGAATGGGGGTTTCAGCTTCCATTCTTATGCTGCTCTCAGCCATTCTGGTGGGTAACCTAACTTCATTATGAGACTAGTCTCCCATAGCACCTTAAAGAGATAGAAGAAGCTGTCCCTCAATACTCAGCATGCAAGGGGGAACTCGTTTGAGGGAACCTCTCCCATCATGAGGTATCACCTCAGCTGCAACTTTACATATATTTTATAACATGTCAATACAACCTGGGGAGTAAACCTACAAGTCCCCAGGGTCTAATACTGCCATATTAAAGTTTAACATAATCCCATCCACTCTAGCTATGCTTCTGCAACACCCACAGCATGTCTGTCAACAAGACCTCTCTCTGTGCTCAGCAGGCTGTGTCCACCTCTGGGATTCCTGATGCAGCAAAATCCTTGACTTCCTTAATGCAGAGGTGACATGTCATTTCAGTGCATCTAATATTTAAGCTAACTGCCCAAAAGGCCACTATTACCCCTGTGAGACTGCTCTGCCTAGACACTGTGAAATTCCATCTTCAGCTCAGGCATACAGAACAAATGTTCCTGTAAAGCATATGCTTAGTTTTTTTAACTGGCTGCATCTGATCATCATCCTTTTCTGCCAGCTCTGAAATGCTGCTAGAACATCACCCACTTGAATGGAA
Organism: Sturnus vulgaris; assembly: GCF_052056855.1. NCBI lineage: Eukaryota > Metazoa > Chordata > Aves > Passeriformes > Sturnidae > Sturnus > Sturnus vulgaris. Next base: position 69,331,338 of record NC_142243.1, on the reverse strand, counting down.
AGAGCTGCTGGCAGGCATGCAATGAATAGACTGAGCTGCTCACTGAAGAGCTGAAAAAGAAAAATCACAGTCACTGTCTACCTACGTATCTGACACGGCCACGATGGACAGGCACATCAGATCCACCATCCTTGTGCAGCCTGCCTTCACAGAGAGCAGAGCAGTGTGAAAGCACACCAATCACATCCTGCAGAACCTCCGTAGGGATATGGAGGGAAAACAACCCCTTGGTAACAGCCATTGCCAAAGGTCTGGGAAACACCATTTTCTTGTGCATGCTTCTCTGATCCAGACAGCTCCACTATAGTGGCTGCTTACACATTCAGCATTGATTTCACAGGCCTTAAATGGTTCAGATGCTGTCATGGGTCATCTGACCACACACCAGAAGATGGACTATAACCACAGCATTATTTTTGCTTTTTACTACACCACTGAGATATGGTTTCAGTTGGAAACTGATCTGGGGGATTGTTTAATTCCAACCTTTTCTGTTACAGTGGTCTAACCCCCAACCCATTTTAATGGCATCTGAATGCAGTTCAGCAGATTATGTGAGGCATTAGTAAACAGAGAGAATTTCATCAATCACACCACCAGACAACATGACATCAATGTAGAAGTACAGATACATGTGAATTCCAAGAATGGAACAACAAGGATTGAAGACAACTCATCAAGGTATTAAAAAATGCAGTTACATGGAAATAATGTGATTAAATTAATAAAGGACCATATAGCCAGATTACAAAGTACCTCTTTCAGTGGAGAGATCATTGCGATGGCATTCCCATCAAGGAAAATATTTAAGATAAGATATATCACAAAAATATGCCATAGAGAAAACTCTTCTCTGTCCAGGAGATGGGTTAGGTGACCTCAACAGTTTTGTCTGTCTCAAATGGCTATGAACATATGACATAGGAACAGGGCTGGTCTGTCAGAGACAAACCCAAACCCAAGGGGTTGTTTTCATGATGAATCCACAGCAGCTTATTCCAAAGACATAATATGACCTGCTCTTCCAGTATGATTATGGAATGGCATGATTATGCCAGCTCTCTCTCTGAACACCTTTTTTTAATGAACTGTGACTATTACAAGAGAGTGCAGTCCTGGCACTAAGAACATTATTGCACATCTGTACCAGCTAAAATATCCACCGTTACACATATAACAATACGTAAAACTTGGTAGAATACATTCAAGTGACAACATTCATCTGCTCCCTGTCAGATCACAGTATTTTAGTAGGTTTTGCTCATGGCACATTAACGTTACCACTGTTGTAGCTCAGAGCTTAGATGGCAAAGTAAGCAGTGGAGGATGGGAGGGAGCAAATCATCGTTTTAGCACTGCTGTTAGAATAAAATCAGAGAGGAGATAAGCTACTAAGATGTGGAACTTGCAAGACTGGCAAACATAGCACGAAGGAAAAGGGCAATAGCCACCAACCAGATTCCTTTTTCTGTGGCCACTTCAACTGCTCCAAGTCCATATTTCTATGTCTACTTAGCCTCCTGGTGACAAGATGCTTCAAGGAGAAACCACACACAACACCCAGCTCGCCCACAAACACATCCCACATGAACATCATAGCTATGAGTACAAACAAAAGCAGCCCCTTCTGTTCTCCAGCCAGTTTATGGTCAGCTGAGCTGAAATCTCTCATGCCAGATCCAGCATCATAAGCCTGTTATTGGATTTGCTGAATTCCTGCTGGGTGAGGTATGCTTTCTACAAGATTATGATTCCGAAATACACTGAAGGAGGCAACGTTCAACAGCTTCTAATTAAAATTACTGTTATTTTTGTTTTCTGCAAATGAATGCAGGAGGAACAAGGGTGAGACATGCTTGAGCCCATGGGGCTAGCAGACAGGTACATTGGTACCTAGGCAGTCTCTTCCCTCTGAACCATTTTGTGCATCCAGACTTCTGATCCCCATTGACTGCTGCCTGACAAACACAGCACTAACAAGTCGTAAGTGAATTTATATGAGCTTCCCAGAACTGCTCCTAAGTCACAGTGCAAATCAGACTAATTGTATCAGCAGCCTTCTCTGCTCTCCTCTCTGCAAAGAGCTTTCCCAGAGGGCCAGTCAACCAGGTGAAGGAAGCAAGCACATTTCTGCTTGTCCCAGTCTGCTGGAGGAGGGCAAAGGCTCAGTTAGCTCATGAATAATGCATGACCCGTTTATGCAACTCCAGGGACCCACTTCAAATCAGCCTGTGGTCTCTGGAATTACTTTCAGCATACTTGGCCAGACTCTTTGGTAGGGAAATCAAAAAGCTGCTTTCAAAATTTTCTCTGCTCACTTGAAGCTTTCACCCCTCTCTGCTGTACATAATCCAGAAGAAAGGAGACATGATTTTCTGGTCACTCCAGTTTCACGCTGGTACCACTTGGCTGACTGCAGTAGATTTACCCCTCATGTATGCTGCTGTGACACAGTGAGCTTCAAAGATGGCTTAACAGCATACAGGGATGTAGCAGCAATTCAGAAACGAGTCAGGAGGAGATCAAGCTGCATGCAGTACCATCAATGCCTCCTAAGCAGATGGTTAAGCACGAATTATCACAATAAGGGCTAACATAGTCTTTTCTTACTTGTCATAGAGGTGGAATCTGAAATAATGAACAAGCAGTGTAAGAGGGAGAGGTCGAACTGATAGGGGGTGAAATTACAAGATATTCCTCCACCCAGCAAAAAAAATCTTTTAAAATACTGGCTCTCATCCCAGAGGTTTGACCCCAGGGGATATGATGTCAGTATGCCAGTGCAATAGCAGAAGCAAACCTTGAAATGTAATGTCAACTCCTCCTTATAAACCTCATCTAATCCAAAATATTTCACACGAGAAAAACTTGCATAAAAAAGAACCAGGAGGAGAAAAACATAGCTCAACTATACAAAGTCATGCACACTGTAGACATACCCATGTTAGGAAAAGGCTGAGTTGTTCATGGGGCCAAGTCAAGCAAGTCACAGTAACAGCTCCCTTAGCTACCCCTTCCAAGCCCAGTGTTTAAAAATGTGCCACTACAGGCTGGGAACCCAGTGAGAAATGGACAACACTTAGTTTGCTCTCCCTCTACACTGGGCATGACTGAACCATAGATCAGTCTGAAGACACCCACAAGCAGTTTCTTGCCTACAAACCACTGGTTGGAGCTGCCTGGAGTAAACGCAAGTATTGCATGCACTAGGAAAGTGTTCCAATGAAGAAGGCTGCAGGGGTGCTATTAAGAGCATTATTGGCACATTTAACTCTATTCAAACAACAGCAAGTAAGTTTGAGCCCACCTAATCGTAATGCTTGCTGCACACCTGAAATACACTGCATGGGAACAATACAATGGGAACCACTGCCAAATCAGACAGCATCATAGCACAGGCCAGGCTAACACACATATCTTTACAGGCCCTCACTATGAGGAGCTGGATGGCTTCAACAAAACAAGGCAGATGGCAGGATTGTGACACAGAGCTAAAAGTAGCTACCAAGAGCAAGCTCTGATGGAGCTTGACCAGTGCTGCTCCATTCCAGCACATTTCAGCAACCATCTTGGGAAGACAGCTCATACACCTGAAAGTATGGGAGGCTGTGGCACACACACAGACACACACCAGGTCACTTCAAACAGACCTTACCATGTTTGGCAAAAACTTCTGGAGTTACTCAAGCTCTTATCAAAAGTCTCATGGCTTATTGATGCTGAAACACCTATTCATCACCTCTGTTTAATAAACAAGAATTTCTAACTGTGCCTGACTTGTGTCTGCCTTCCTAATCTTCTAAAGGAAGGCTAACTTTCCATCCTTCACCATCAGAGTGATGTTATCAGCAACCTGCTGCACTTTGTGCCCAAAGCGTTTTCTGCCTGACCAGAATAGTTCTTGGTATCTCAGTGGGGAGTTTGCAGCACCAGATAGGTTGCTTTATTCCTCCACTCAGGAGTCTTGATCTTTGAAGTTCATCTCCACAGGGAGAGAGCCTTTACAGAGTCTTTCTCTGGAAAGTTCAAGTCAGCTTGAAGACAAGACAGTAAAGGTAACACACTTTGTTTAACCTTTTTCACCACCAAAGCATACGGCTAGCATTTTCACTTCCAGGGAAGGTTCATTAATTCACTGCATCTTCATGTTGGAGATGTGTGGCAGTTCTCATTGAAGTCAATGGTGCCTTCCTCCCTCTCAGTTCACCTTTTCCCAGAGTAATGCAAACCTCACTTCAGGCCCTGCCCCAGCCCTCTCCTTCCACTGCATCTCACTGCCAGGGGACCACCACATGAGCCCCTGCAGCACATCCTAGGGCCAGCTGGTCACAGCTCTTTCCAGGCAAGCAGCTCATAGCCCGGTACTGGGAGAGAGAGAGGGAACACAGCTCCCAGGCAAGAGGGAGAGCAGACAAGGGAATCTGAAAGTAACAAGACCTACAATCTCCTTCCACTTCCTTTTTTTTATTTTCAAGACTCCTCCCAGAAGCACAGCCTGTTGCATTGACACTTGTTCCCTCCTGCTCTAACACTCTCCCATCCTCCCCCACCAGCTTTTATTCAGTTGGCTTTCTCAGGCCAAATTTCTCAGCATGGTGGGGTGCCTTTCCATTTTCTGTTTTCATCTATTTTTCCCGTTTCTAACAAGGGAGGTGTCTCACTCAGCCCTGAGAGCAGCCCCTCCCCTCTTATCGTTTAACTGAAACACATCCTCCTCTTCCAGGGAAATGTTATCTGAAGTTTTCAAGCAGTGCGTTTTCAAAGACAAGAAATGCCAAAGAACATTGCTAAAGCCTTTTCACCACTTCCCACAAGGCCGGGCATGACTTGTCACATTGCTGTGACATTCAGGGAACCTGCAGTAAATGTCTCTCTCCTGCCAAGGGGGCAGAAGGAAGACTTAGGTGGTTTCTACTCCTAATGCAGGACTTTAACCTAAACAGCCCATGCTACCCCTCACCCCTCATAAGTCTCTTTTTTTTAGCACTGTTTCCAAACAAAGATAACAAGCCAAACACAGGCCACCAAATGTAAGAAAGTCAGTCATGCAGAAAGAAATACAATATACTCTGATCTGACTAAAATTTGCTGCTGTATAGATAGCAGTGAGAGTATGGCCAAATTATGGCCAACTGCACATTTCAATCACAAATTCCCTTCTCTTTATCCCACTCCTAGTATTTACAAGTTTTTATTCCTTTGAGATAAAATCTGGGAAAAAGGCATCAGCCATAAAACAAGCATTGCACTAGGAAAAAAAAAGTATTTATAAAGAAAAACAACTTTGTCTGGCCACTTCTTTCAATCTCACGGAAATGCCGAGACAATGCAAGCAACTGGGTTTGACTTTCCATCTCTTGTAATGCTGCTTTCAGTAGAAGACCAGCTTCTTTGGAATTTTGGACAAAACAACAACTGCTAAACAGAAAGCGACTTCAAACAGATGACTTTTTGCCAATAGCAGATCAGAAGGCTTTTAAGTCTTTAGGCTTCAGGCATGTGGAAGTTCCATTAGGGTCACGCCTGGCACACTCCTAATACAGATTAAGCTCTCAGGGGTAAAATCTGGAAGACTTTGAATCGCTAAAAATTTCAGAGACAGTGAGATCTTCAGGGCTGTGAATCTTTTAGCACTTGACCTTGAATGCAATTCTGCTTGAGTTTTCACAGCCTCCCACCAAGTGAAAGACACCTCTGCACTGATGCTTAAACCCACTGCCTAGAGGACAACTGCATCTATTCCACTGCTTTACACAAATGGAGAGAGGGACAAGCTGCCTAGGGGTTCAACCCTGCCCAGGTAAATAACCCCCCTTCACACACCTTAACCCAAAACACACACTGCTGTACTGAGGCAGTCCAGGATAAGAGCTCTGCAAGCTTATTCTGCTTGTGATCCCTCAGTGGTGTTGACATGCTTCAAATGAATGGGCTCCAACACCTGCAGCTACCAACAGAGATGAGAGTTTTCCCATCACTGTAAAACTTCTCATGGGAGATGTAATAACATCAGGAAAAAAAAAGGAATGCCACAGATGTGTTAAAGGCTATAGGATCTGCAAATCTGAGAACCAGAGACACATGGGAGTCCCATCTCTAACTGCTCAGTGTTCTTCACCTGCTCCACCTCTAATCCCAAGGAGGAAAAAAGAATGACTGCATCCATATTTTTGTGGGAAAGAATTTGAGTTACATGAGCACAGAGGGATACCGACATGAAAAAAAAAGGTTAAACTCTCATAGGAAATGCAGAGATAAATCTCAGATTGCTCCATACAGGCTTTTTATTCTGGTTTCCATGTCTGAAAAGCAACAGTTCAGTTGAAATCACTTTAATCCTACCAAAATGAACATTTGACCATAAATACCTGAATTTTCACTATCTTGTGCCCGTGAAGCAATTTACAGTTACTTGAGCATCCATAAGAAGAAACAAGATCCAAGACTGAAAATTCAAGGCATTTTGAATGGTATATTCACCAGTTTCTCTATTTAAAGCACATAAGGCTTGATGTTCCCCACATCATCCACGGCATTTTAATTAATATCCTAACTATTGTCCACATCAATTCATCTCTCATAGTCTTGTAATTCAGGTTTAGAGATTGGGACACTACAGCTGCATTAAATCAGAACAGAGGCTCATGCTACACAACTCTCCTACTAGAGTTACTGAGTTTATCTCAGTCCGAGGCTAATCTTCTGACTTCTCTTCCTCTCTGGCCAGATTTTAATTTTTTTTTTCCAATCAAGAAACTACCCCCACTGCTTACTACAAGAAAACTGAAGCAGCACAATTACCCACACTAATTTCCCTAAAACTTGTTTCAGGCCCTGACAGGCTTTACGGTGCCAGACTAGCCTGGGAATAAAAGAACAGATAATGAGAAAAAGACAGACTGGCAAGGTGATCTTATTACTACAGATATACATTCTGTGAACAATACTAAATTACTATATTCTATTTGCTGGCAGGACTGGAAGAACGTGACACTCTCCTTCTTTCCTGCATCAGTTTGTTCTAGAGATTTTTGATACCTGGACGAAGAATTTATCTCATTACAATCATGAGAGTATAATCCATATGATCTGCTTTTTTCCTACAAATTTCCTAGCTGCAAGCACCACATGAGGCACATGGAATGCAAGCTAACATACTAAGACCAGAATGACAGTTGTAAAAACCTAGATGTATCCAGCATCCTGGTCCAGAACTGCAGTGCAAGTAAAACTAATATTCTCTAGGAGTAAAAAAACCACTTCCCTGTACTTTGCTGATGTTAATTCTTTGATGCATCCTTTTCAATAAAGAAATGTAAAAGTAATTCCTCCCCAAAGTAAGCAAAAGCCTCAAAATCCAGTCCTTTGTCATTAAACCAAAGAACTCGCAGGGCCATTTAATAACTCACTTGTTGCATTACATTTAAGACTCTTCAATAAAGCCTTAAATGGTTTGCCAAAGCCTGATTTAGCAGTCAGAGCATCATCCCACAATTTTCTGTCAGGCACCAAGGAAAGGAAATATTTTCTAATGCCTATTTATTTATTTACCCTTGGTTAAAAGCACTAACATTCGTATCTACCTTGAAAGACATCATTCATGATTCTGTACAGTGCAATTCCATCTAGTGCAAATACCCTGTAAGCAGAGGGAATAGCACATGCAGCTCCAGCAATTACCAACATACTATTCGCTTTCACCCAGCACCATTAGATGATTCTGCACAATGCAAGAGGCCATAGACAAGCACTCCATAGGCTGAAAAAATTGCCCAGACATGAAATTACAGATCTGTTTTGATACCTCATTCAAGCACTCCTAACAGGGGCTGCAAATTTGAACTTGCTCATATCAGCTTGAGCTGATGCTCGAGGTTGTATTTGCAACCAACATTAGTATGTGTATGCTACTGTCTATTTTCCAAAACAGCATTGCTCCAGTCAGCCCAAAAAGGCCCTGCCTGTTTGCTAAAGAAAGAGGTTTCCCAGTGTGCAGAGGGCCATAACAAATACTAAAGAGAAACTCCATACTTCATTAAAAATAAATACACAAGTCTCCCAGCTGCTGAGCCATCGCTGCTCATAGTAAGCTGTCTTATTAAGATTATTTTTTTCAGTAGCATCTGTTAGATAAAGCTCCAACACTGGAAAGCTGATTACTGACATTAATAACCCACAAAATATTCAGTGCCTGAAACAGTCCTTGCAATTCCTTCATGAGCTGCCCTGCACACATTAAAAAGGGACACCAACAAGAGTAGTGGTAGAGGTTATTCTCCACTGTGAACCAGGTTACTCTGCACTCTCCCCAGTCCTCTCTTCCCACTCTTGTTTTCGAGTCTCAGCACCACCACCCAAGGAAAAGCCCTGACCAGAGTGACAGCGACTGCTCTCTCCCCAGCAGCTCAGATGTGCTTCCCATAATTATCATCCACTCAACAGCATCCAGCTGCAGCAGGTCCCACAGTGAAAGAGAAGAGCAGACCTCAGTGGCCTCACCTTCTGCCCCTGCCACCAGCTTCTCACACGAACTTCAGCAAGTCTCTTCATTTCCCTGTGCTCCCTCATCCCTGGTCTGTAGTTTTGGGCATCCTGAAAGATGAAATCACCTTCAGGAAGGCGGGTAAGTGCAACCTAATTAAATCACACAACCGGTGTTACAGACAATGGAAGCTCAGGACAGAAATTCTGAAGCTTAATCCTCATCATACCACTCTTACTTAGAGCAAACAGGAGTCTCATCAAACACACAGCAAGAGTAGAGTGGAACACTTTTATCCCCACCTGACATGTAAAGGGTCAGGTCCCTCTGCACATTGATGGAAGCAGGTGTGGTCTCAGCAGGTGCCAAAACATCTGCACACATCACCAGGCCTCGTGAAGGATCACCTTCGCCTACATGAACAAATCTGTGATTTCAAACGATGACAACCACAGTACCATCACAATTAAATTTATATGACAAGCTGAGAGACAGCACTATAATCAAAGGCATAAGTAAGTCTGCTAGACAGCATCAAATCTCACAAGCAAACAGAACAGCATTCATGAGACAGAAGCAAGATGGCTTGTGAACACAATTTCCTCATTTCAGGCATACAATGCATCAAAGTATTTTTTCCTAAAGGCTATGTGGTGGAGTAAAAATTACATTCAGAATTACATTTCAGGTCCATGGTTTTCTCAGGCTACACCAATAATCACAGGCCATGTCCACACATACTTTGACTAGTTTAGCAAAGATGTCATCCCTGCAAAAAAAGCAACTCATGACACAGATTTTTAAACAGAATTCTTCAGCAACATGAATTTAAAATTCAGGACACCTTCTCATGCATTCAGATAACACTGTATCCACAAACTAGTCTCAGGGAGTGCTGCTTAGCACTCTGCCTGAGAAGAAAGTCTTTATCAAATCATCTCATACTGTTTAACCACAAAGCATCTTTCCCAGCACTAAACTGTCAAGTTCCTTCAAGGCAAGCAGCAAGTCACAGGAGTTCTGCAAGCTCTGTCACGTTCATTTAGTGATAGTTTTGTAGGCTATGGCTAAGGTATCTTTGCACCTCTGCTCCAAATATTTTCCATCTTACTTTTCATTCCTGCAGACATGCTGCCATAATATGCTATAGAAGCACAACTATATTGAGCTATAGAATTGCACAGACATAGCTATATCTTCAGATTTTTTGATGAACTAGTACAAAAGTAGTTTGCAAGCAAATTCCTACTCATATGAATTATTGTGCCTTACTAATATTCTCTATAAGGAATCAGTGAGTTTTGCCTTCAAGAAGACTACTTGTAATCAAAGGTTTGCAGAACTGTGTCCCAACACGCCCACCAATCATTTCCTAAATTGACAGAGATGCCTTTGCTGAGGGGACACAAGGGGATCTGCAAGGCCAGGCCCCTCTCCCTGAGGCACAGCTGGTTTTTCTTTTGGGCCACAGTGTTTTCTCAATAATGTCATCATAAATTTCAACTATTTCCATTGATCCAGTAGAGTTTTAATTGCATTTACAGTGAAGCAAGCACAACCAGAATCAAAGCTTTTACATACAACTTTCAGGTACATTTCTGGAATTTATTTTGATGCACATAAGCTTAGCTGCAATTGTTTCAGACATTCTCCCAGCTATTTTCTCTCCCCTTTCCTATCCCCACATGAAACACTAACAGTTGCATTGTCTTTTATGGGCTGAGGAAGTGAAGGAAGGGGAGGGACTTCCAGGAATTTTTAATTTATATATTTTTCACTTTAATGGGTTTTTTTACATTTTTATACATATATGAAACTATATGTACAGACACCAGGAGAAAGAATTTGGAGTGCTCAGTCCAGACCTTGGTTTCACATTTTTAAGCAACATCACTCCAGCACAGCAAGGATAATTACTATTTTATAGCTCTCTCTCCTTGCTTGACTCATTTGGATTTTGAAAAGCTCTCTATATTAAGGCTTCTCATTAGCCATGTGAAGCCCGGTACCCTAGAAACAGTATTTAATTCAACCATGACCTCCCTTCTGGGCATTTCCTGGCAAAAAATTGCCAGTTGGAATAGCTGAAGACAGCCAAACATTCACTGCAAGGAAGTGCCAAAGCAAGGGTCTTTATTGCTGATAAAAGCCATGGAAACATTAGAATGCAAAACAAAGGTGCTGCCTTTTTTTCACTTCCATCTGCTTCACTAAAGCTGTGACTGCTGCTGTGATAGAATTGAAGGCACCAGTTTTCACCCCGAGATAAACTCTAGCACAGTAGCAAATGACAGAAGCAATTTTACTCCCTGTGTTAAATCACTATGTTTACTCTCACATTACTACCAAGCAAGTTCCTCACACCATTTTCTGTGCTCTTCACCATGCTCATACTCCGGAGTTAGGCCTGATAAAAAACAAGCTTTTATCATTATGCTAAAACATAGGTCTATTTCCAAAGGAGAAAAGGGGATAGACTCCCGGCCTCCACAATTCCCTACAATTCCTGTCACTCTGCAAGTCAAACCTGTGTATTAATACAAGATCTGCTGTTTATGATGACCTGGATGCCAGTTCCACCATCTGGAGGTGCAGCTATCCCAGGCATCACAGTGCTCAAGGAAAATCCACACTTGCCAGGTGGATGAGCCTTGTCTGACACAGGTGGTCACGGCCAGCTGTGCAGGGCAGCAAGGTTCATCCTCCTCTGCTCCTCGCCACATTTTTAGCACAGCCAGCTCCTGAACAAGCACAGAAGTTTGGAGACCTTTTAGAGACTTTTGTTCAAAGGTCTCCAAACTCACAGTGACCCAAAAGCCGAATTCCTTACAGTGTCCACAACCATAAACTCCTTGAACGAATATATGGCCCATCTTTATGCAGAGCACAGCTATACCCATACACCTCGAGCTGGACTACACCTGTAACAGGGATACACCTGTGCCAGCTGAACACCCAAAAGATGTATGCAGCTGACCACTTATGCTGCACAGGAGCAGGAATAACCTGTACCACATACAGGTGCCACTGTGTTGGCAGAACTGTGCTCATGCCAGATCACACCAACTGGACTTCTAATGACCACACAGCAATTATTGCATTAAAGAAATCATACCCTTTGCAGTCATAATTATACTGGTACAAAAATCTACATGCAGACCAGGCCTTAAATCAATTTAAGAAACCTACACAAGGCATTGCCTCTCTTTAATCACATAGCCATTTAAATAAATTAGTTTACATCAAGACTTAAAACCGAAAATAAATTTTTAAGGAGTGTGGTTTTGTTACTTGCATGCACGCTGACCTTGCAAATGAAATCAGTGACTTTGACAACACACTCTTAGGAGCTCAGAGTTTGTTACATGGATAATAAACAAAAAGCAGTAGGGTAAACATTTCTGCTTCGCTGGTTTGAAGCAACCAGAACAATTCATAGCCACTCGAAAGTACTGTGGCAAACAGACATTAACAGTGAAGGGGGTTGTCGCACTGCAGTGGCCAGGGAAAAACACCAATCTTGGCCATCCTGGAAATTTAACTCCATTTTCAACCTCGGTGCTCTGCCATCACTGTTGCACAATGGGCAAAATCTACTGCACATATGACAAAAAGGACAGTAAGCTGCAATATGCTCTAACCACAATTTACCTAGTTTTCAAACAAAAGCAAATAGAACAATGTATTTAGTATCTTGCAGAGCTTTTACCCTGCCTCCATCAGGGGTTGTGCTCAACTGTCCATGTCAAGAGCATACAGCAAACCTCTGTCACATACTGTCAATCTCAGGCATGAGAGGGCTTTAAGAAAAAGGAAAGCAAACAAACAAACAAACAAACAAACAAAAAAAAAAAAAAAGAGAAAGGAGAGAAAAGAGGCAACTATGGAAACCTTGAAAATCTAGTCATTTTATTAGTTAAAAATATTTTCCTTTTTCTGCATTTATCTATATATTCTTCCTTTATTCATTATTTAATATTCTTTAAAAATCTGGAACAACAGAAGCAGCTTGCAAGTCCTTCCTTTTACCGACACCACTGAACACTCAGCAACTCAAGTCCCTAAAACCAAAAAGTCAGGGATCAGACAGCTCAGTACCACAGCAGGCATCACAGTGATTGACACTGCCTGTCAGGAATGAAGGCACAAAGCAAAGCAAGAAAGAATAACAACAACAATAATAAAATCTGTCTTCTGAATACTTAGTCTGGGCACAGCTCTAGCAATATAAACACACCTTTTATCAATACCTTGTCTCATCTTTTCATAGAATCCAGCTATGCTGCATATTTTGTTTGGCACAGCTGTGCCATTTTAACAAAAAAAAAACAGCTGCACAAGATGTCTACGTGATACTCACTGTATGAACTTGATCATGTCATCAGGTTAAAAACAGGAGACCCTCACTAGCACAGCCACAGGGCTAGACATGCATGTCTACACCTTCAGCACCAGCGCCCGATTCATTCATGGGAGGTATTTTACTACTTCCAGCCCTTTTTTCCTTAACTCACACTAGTCAGATTTTCCTCAGCCATGCCAGAAGCCATGCTCCAGAGAGCTACTTACCTCTTACCTGTTTGCAACACCAAATCAAGATATTATTGTGCTGCTAATGCTGGTTTGTCACTGTTAGCATTGACAAAGGTGGCCTGGGAGGACCTGGAAACAGATCTGGTGTGCACCAGTCTTTGAAGAGAGATTTTTTCCAGAACCAGAGATGGTAAAAAAACCCCAAAAACTGCATTTGCCACCATTGCTAACACAATGTAAGACCAGACTAGCATAACAATAGCGTTCAAAGCACACTGAAATGATAAAGGTTCATAAGGACTTGCCCACATAAAGATTTACAAAAAAAAAAAAAAAAAAGAAAAAAAGAAAAAAAAAAGAACAGCAGCCCTGACACATATATTAAAAGAAAGACTTCTCTTCAAAGTATCACCCCTGACTATGGGCTCTGCCTAACAAAGCATGACAGATCAAATCAAACACTGACAGAGGTCAGCACTGCTCTCATTTTCTTCACTTCACCATGCCAAAGGTCCAAGCCCCCAGCTGTCAAGCAGATGGAAAAAGGGTGACTGTGCTCTGGCACATTTTGCCATTTAAATCACAGGGAGAAGTGGGGCTGCTGAGGGCTGCCATTTGTTTCAACCAACTCACCTACAGAGTACGGTAAGATTTGTCAGCAGACAGTAGCCTACCAAGCTTGAGAGATGCTGCTTTCCACATCTGTCCTCCTCCAGCTGAGTGGGCCAAGACTACACCTGCAGCCATCCTGAGGAGATTCAGCCCAACCCACTTCAGCTGCCCACACAGGTCTGGAGACAGCATCTTGGGATCCCCAAGGCCAAGCACTCTGTTTAAATAGGGAAGAAATGCAGCAACACACACTGACCTGACTGGACACAGGATTGTAGTAGGATCTTCATATCTAACACTGTTTAAAACAACCACTTCCATCCATCACAACTGGCTGGTTTTTAGGCTGGGCAAATTTGGATGTGTCATCACAGGATGAGCTCAATGTCTCAGTATTCCAAGTCTGGTCCATTCTGGGCTCCCAACCTACCTACCAGTGTAACTACAGAACTGGTGGCTACTTTCACACAGAAGAAACCAATCGGGGAAAAAACCAAAACCACACCTTTGATCTGAAGGTCAGAAAGGAAATAAGAGGTGGGGGGGTTTCTGTTTCTTTTATTATTATTTTTATTAGTTTTGTTTTTAAACCTGAACCTGAATGGTCTTTACCTCAACTGTCTCAGAGGCCCAATATCTCTGTAGGAATTTTACAGGAATAACACCGGCATTAAAGGTCTGCCGTACTGAGAGAAAAAGGTCAACGGAAGACTTAGATGCCATTTTCTGTGGTATACCTTCATCACTCGAGTAGAAAGATGACATGCAGCCAATTGCCAGCAGGCTCTTTGCTCTATGCCTTTCCCATAAACACAAAAAAAAGGCATCTCAGCCTTTGCTAGCTCCACTGATTAAAGATAGACAGCACTTCATCTGACTTCTTTTGCACTAAGATGACCATAATTCACATTTAATATGCCGCAAAGTCATCTGCCTTCCAAGTACAGGAGTGTATTCTGCTGGAAGTCACTGCTGTTAGGTCAAATTTAAACTCAATATTACAGGACAGAAATTACATTGCTATTAATAATAAATAGTCATGATAATGTTTTCCCTTAATAGGGCATCTCTTCCCCAAGAATCCTATTGCTTTATAAACTCTGAACTGAGTTTTATCCACTGCTACAACCCTAACTTCTGCCTGATTTGCATGGGTGTAGAGGAACATAGAAATTAATTAGAGATTGCATCAGATCTGTAAATTGTTTCAATGCAGCTTGATGTTCCTCCCACCTCAGAGATAGGTCCAGCAATAATACTGTCAGTGCTTTAACAAGGAGTTCTCACACATTTTGGACAGCAGGCCTATACTGCACGCCTGTGTGGTGCCAGTGCTTCCTGTGAAGGGGTGGGAAGGTAAGGATCTGAGTAGTACTATTTATGTTCCTCTCTAAATAAAGATGCTCCCTCATGACCACGATCAAGTATGGAAGAACTACCAATCAGCAGAAAACTTTAAGTGCTCCTTAAGAGGAGCAGCTTCTGGAGGACTGGGAGAGTCATTCTCTGTGTAGTCCCCAGGCAGAATGGGCTCCTACCATGCACTACTACAACACAACCACTTTAAAAACTAATACTACACAGACATGGCTGCAAACACGTGCAGTAAACATTCAACACACAGCTCAGTGTTCCTGTTCTTAACTTGGGATGAAAGAGTAAGCAAAACAACTGCAAATAGAATCAAGGATAACATCTCCAGAGATATGCTAAACATCTGGTACTTGAGTCTTCTCAAAAGCAAAATATTTGCTCCCCAGAAACACTCATGTGGAACTCAGGAATAAGTTCTCTTTACCCAAGCTGGCCTGATGCAAACACCAACAGGACCAGGCACATAGAAACATCTGTGCCTTCAAGATGAAATGTCACCAAGGTCTTCTCAGAACCACATGCAGTAAATCACTTCACCTGATGTGGCAGCTACTCAGTCTCACAAAGCAAGTGTTTCAGTCAGGATCTGAAGAATGTCATATCTAATTGACTGAGGGGGGATTACACTGGGAAAAGTCATGTGCTAACAGTTTTGAACTAGGTGGAGGCTCATATCATACTGTCTGTACTAGCAGCTCTTCTGATGCTAAGCACAAAGAGGCACTCAACTGGTGACATTTCATCCCTGTAACACAAACATCTCCCCTGCCTGATCAGGCTTGGGATACGACTGTGCTGCGGAAGCATTCAGGAAGGGGAAAAGAGGACAACTTCTAGCAAACATACCAAATCTTTCAGTTCAGAGAGAAGGGAAACTATCCCTATTCAATAGCAGGATTGTTCTCAATGCTTTCCTTAATATTCACCCACTGATCTTTCTTGACCACCAAGCAGCAAGTCAGTCAGGATATCAGTTTTGTATTGTGCTCCAGGGAGTGAATACAAAGCAATAATCAAAATAACTCCTAAGTGAGCAGTACAGATCAGGGGCAAGAAAGGGAAAGGGTCAATCAGGCCCTTTTGTAGAAGCAAACAAGGAATTTGATTCCTTTTATCCAGAAGTGACAGAGGCCATCAGCATATTTCACATAAAACACCAAATGTTTTATTTGTACTTTTGGTCACTGTTCAAACCAGCCTGGTTTCCAATACTCTCTTGATTTCTCATTTGGTTCCAAAGACTTGCCCAACATTGATCCTACTCCTAAGAAAACCATCATAGAGTCAGATGCAGCCCAGGAATGTGTTTCTAATGGAGATGGGCAGCAGAGGTTTAGAGGAAAAGCTAACAGGGCAAGTTGGAAGCTTTATTTCTCCGCTCAACAGCTGCCAGGAAGCCACAATTTAGGGACTTCCTCAGCTGGGGCATGTAATCATACATTTCTGTTTCAACAGCAGTTGATGTGCCAAAAACACATTTCAAGCAGCAACACATCTACATGTCAGGTGCATCCGTGAAAACAGAACTGAGTGGCCAGAGTTAAACACAGTTGTGGGGACACCTGTTTCTCCCCACCTTCATCTCTGGAGTCTGCATCAGAAACAGTCCAGAAGGGACTCAATGTGCTGCAAATTCACAGTGTAAGTTCAGCTCTAGATGGGGGATGGAAACACTACCTACTGCTTCCTTCGGCTTTTACTTTCCAATAATGAAATTTCACCAAATGAGAACACAGCTTTGGGAAACAAGACCATTTAAAACAAAGCATGAGTACCAAAGAAGAGTTGGTCCCTGTCTCTTCCCAGGCCAGACATGCATTCTGTAATAGGGAAGCCAGATATGCAAGTTTCTCAACCTCTTTGACTGCAGTGCAGGACAACATGTTTAGACCTCCTGAAATCTCCATCTGTAAAACCTCTGGTATCCCCATCCATGTCCTATCAGTAGCTGCTACATAATATTTTTTGTGTGAAATTTTGAGTAAAGAATGGTTTTTTTATCGTTTGCTTTTCTCAATCTATACAACATTGCCCCTGTTTAGCAGAGACTTGTGAACCTCTCACTTGAACTGCAGTCTCTCCCACAAACCAGAAAATTCATTGATTAAAGCAAAATAATCACTCCGGGGCACAGCAGCTCCCAAGCCGTGAAGAGCACGCAGGACCAGGAGACAGAGCTGCCAGCAGAGATAGATTCCTGTCAGCAGTTTGGGAACTGCTGCTCTAGCTCCCTGTCTGCACCTATAAGAACATGCAAGAACTTTCATTTTTATAGACCCAATGTCTGTATTTTACCAAAAAAATTAAGAAAATTTACCTCGGAGATAACTGTGAGAGGAGTTATTTGTAGTCCAAGATGTATTTCTGTAAAAATGTTTTAAGTAAAACACTATAAAAAAATAATCAGATGTTGCACATTATAGTCTTGTAACCTGTTTAGTTAGTTCCTGTTTAATGACCATTCCGTGCATTTTTACACAAACTTTGTTACCCCTACAACATACATGTAACGACTGCAGGGGAAAGGGAGGAAACGCTTTAACTAGAGGTGAAAGGGAACCAAGAATGGTGCTGTTCTAATAAACAGGGAGAAAACACCTTTTTTCCTGCTTTGGTCGGTTGCTAGCAGATTGCATCAGCAAGTTACCATTAAAATCTCAGCTACATCAATTCATAGAGACATTCATACATTCAGCTCATGTCTAAGAAGAGACTTTTTTTTCTTCTTTGATCTGCAAATATTCAGAGGATAAAACATTGTTACTTTATTACGCTAGACATGTGTCTGGCCCTCTGAGGAAAAGCCCACCAATTGTGTTTCTTCACTATTTCAGAAATTTTGTTCTTCCAACAGATGCCTTGTGTCTGCCTGAAACCTCATGGGACTCTACCTCTAAGAGCACAAGACAAGCCGGGGCACTTCCATGAGCAACACCTGCAGGAAGAGAAGGTCACAGGAAAACTGACATAATTGTCATCAAATTAATGTGTGTCAAACGTGGAACCCTGTTACATTATACTGTTCTTTATAAGTGCTTTGTGGGATATGTATTTCTACACTACAAATTCATTCACACATCATTCTGGCAAGCAAGTCAAGCAAGCGAAGCATCTTCAGGAAAAAGAAAGTGTATTAGAAAAGAAAAGCGAATTAGAAAAGAAAAGCAAATGTTCTGACTCAAAGAATAAGCATTTCCGAGTACAGAAAGTAACACTTATCAAAGATTCCAGACAAATGCCTACACTGTACTTAAGGCAGGATTTTTTCTTTAGGTACTGACTTAATTTCCTTAATTGCATAATTTTAAATACTGAAAACACTAGCTGGCTGCGGTATTAGCAGCATTTGAATGGTGACTAATTCTAATGAGTATGCTAGTAGCAATTTAACACTAGGACACACCACACACATTTATGAGGCCGAGAGCGATAGCAATCAGCCTCCTGAGAGCCAAACCAGCCACCCTGGCTCATAAACCTCCACGCTCTCTGCTACGACACCTCACAGCTTTTTCATCTCATTTTCACCTTTGTCACCTATATTTGCGGGGACAAATTAAGACTTCTTTACTGCAGAGGGTGCTCCCACTAAAATCCATCGGAAAGCCAGTGTCCGAGGAGCAGAGATCTCGAAACTGGAAGAGTAAAGCCCAGACTTGTGCTCACACAGGAGAAAGCGAGATGCGGCCCGCTTTTGCACGCCTGAATCCAGAGCGGCTCACCACAGTGCATGCCTACTTTTTCAGTCCCTCCTTCCCTTTGTACGTGAGCTTCGCCGAGGCTCGGCTGTAACAGCGTTTCCTCTGCTGTCACCGCTTCCTGCCTCCCTCTGGCTCGCAGCTGGGGTCCCGGGGGCAGCGCGGACACTCGCAGCCCCCGAGCAGCGCGGCTGCCCCAGGGCGGGCGCGATGCTCGGATCCCCGCTCCCCTGCCAGCCGCGGGTGGGAACCGGCGGGCGGGATGATTATTTCCTCCCTTTTACCGCGACTTTCTCCTTTTTACCACGACACGGATGACACCTGCTCCCTCCTCCCGCACCCTCGGGTGGCAGGCCTGGCCCTGCCCAGGCTTGCCCGAGCATCCCGGAGGGGCGGGTCGCCGGTGCCGAGGGAGCACGCCGGCGGGGACCGGGGATACGGGATGTCACACGGAGCTGCCGCAGCGCCATCCCCCGCGCCCCGCCGGTCCTCGGCCTGCACCCGCGGCTCGGCCAGCCCCTCTCCGGAGACAGGGGGAATGGGGAAGAGGGCTGAAGAGTAAAGCGAAGGGAAAACTCCGCGCTGAGGGGGGAGCTTCAATTCCATTCAGCCCGAGGCGAGCGCGAATGCCGAGCCCGAGGCGGGGTCGTCCCCCGGCCGCCCGCACTCACCCAGGGTCTTGACGGCGACCTGCCGGGTGAGCGGCGGCGGCAGGTTGACGCAGACCAGGTCGACGTCCTGGTGCAGCAGCACCTCATCGATGCGGCTGGTGTAGAAGGGGACGCTCATCTCCTTGGCCAGCTCCTCCGCCTCCTCGGGCGTGCGGCCCCACAGCGCCTTCACGGCGAAGCCCTCCGCCTTCAGCAGCGGCACGATCACCCGCGCCGTCAGCCCGGTGCCGAACACCCCCACCCCGGGCAGCATGGCGGCGGCGCGGCGGGTGGCACGGCGAGGCGAGGCGAGGCGCTCCCTCCTTCTCTCAGCGGGGAGAGAGAGGCAGCCCCCGCTCGATACCGCTGCTGCTTCTGCTGCTGCCGCCGCCGGGACCGGGACCAGCCGCCCCCCGCCTCAGCAGCGCCGCGGCCGCCGGCTGCCCCGCCATGCCCCCACCATCACACACAGCCCCGCGGAGGCGCCGGCACTGCGCTCCCTTCGGCGGACGCGGGGCGCGCAGGGGCGACCGCCCTTCCCCGGGCGGCGGCGCGGGCTCAGCGCCGCTCCTCTGCCATGTTCGCCGGCGCCCGCTCGCCGCCGGGAGGGCGGCGCGTCGCTGTCACCTCCCGGGTGTTCCTGCACCGCCCGCACCGCCCCCGCCGCGCCATTGGCGGCCGCCCGCCCCGGCACCGCCCCGCCGCCGGCACCAGCGCCGCGGGGCGCGCCCTGGGAGCGCCCTGGGAGCGGCGGGAGCGCCCGGCCCGGGATGCGGGGGCACGGTGAGGGCATCGTCCACAGGTGCGCTCCGCGGCCCCGCCGGGGTTTGTCGTCCGCCCGGCGGGTCGGTATCGGGGCATCTCCGGAGAATTCCTTCCTTCTCCCACGGGAGAATCTCGGAGGAGTCGTGGTGATGGGGAGTCGTCGGAGACGCCCCCCAGTGAAGGCACTGGGAAAGCTGGGAGAGCCACAGCGGCACACTGGCCTGAGCTGGTCGTGTCAATCGCCCTGCGTCCGTCTCCTCCTGGGACGGACCTGCAGAACGGAGATGTCCCAGAGCACCAGAGGAGCAGCCCTGAATCCCGAAAAGTGACGTGCAGGAGTTGGATTCCAGCTCCACCACCTGTGCTTCCCACCACATCCACTCCCCCGGGATGCCCAGCCAGTATAGTATCTTCACCAGCCAACCCACACTGGATTGTTGTTTATTCATTCCCCTTAGAAATATCAAGACTCTTCAGCTTTACTGGGACGTCGGTTTTCCCTTTTTTTTCCCAGCAAAGTGTCAATATGACAATCCCCTTCTCCATGGGTCTACTTACATAGTTCAAAATCCACGAATTTGCTAAGGCGGCTTAGGAAGCTTTAGCAACTGTTGCTCAGTCCACAGAATTTGTGCAGGGTCTCTGGAGGCTTGGAAGAAGCCCAGGCAGGGCAGTAAACAGACCAGGCACATAAAGTTAATTTTCTTGTGGGCAGGAATCATGCCTTTTGCAGGCCCAATATTTGGTGCTGTGATCTAGGTCATTAGTAATGCTGGGTTTTTTGAAGGCATGTCAGGGATTTCATGAGCAGGTACAAAGCTTGCAACACATCGAATCATAGAATCATAAAAGCGTAGAATGGCTTCGGTTGGAAAGGACCTTAAAGAGCATCTTGTTCCAGACCCCTGGCATGGGCAGGGACACCTTCCTCTACATCAAGCTCCTCAAAGCCACATCCAACCCAGCCTTGAACACCTTCAGAGAGGGGACAGCCACAACTTCTCTGGACAACCTGTTCCAGTACCACACCACTCTCACAGTGCACAATTTCTTCCTAATGTCAGATGTCTTCTTAATGTCTAAACCCACCTTCTCTCAATTTAAAACCATTGCCCTTTGTCCTATGACTGCATGCCTTTGTAAAAACTCCCTTTCCAGAAGAGGGAACCTTCTAGCAGTGCCTGTGCCCTGTGCCAACTCCTGCTCATCCCATCTTTGCCCCATCTGGTCTGAATGCTGGGCCTCCAGAGCCACTCTCCTGCCAACCTAGAGGCCACCAGGTGGGCCTGGAGCAGGTGAGGACTGTGGCAACCAGTGGCCTCACACAGGTCTGTGCAGACCTCATTCCCACAGATCAGCCAGTGTGGCAGCAGAGCAGCTCTTGTGAGAGCCACACAGCTACCTCACTGCCTATCTGACTCTTTAAAAGAAAAACTACAAAACATCCTGCTTCCAATCAGAGAGTAAGAATAAAAACGTTTTGCCACATATTGTCTTCTTTACCAATTCCTAGGAGAAAGGAAAAGAAGGGGAAGGAAGGAAGGAAGGAAAGGGAGGAAAGAACGAGAAGAAAGTAAAGGGAAAAGGAAAGTGTAAGAAAAGATAAAAGAAATTAAAAATCTTTCCTATATGAGACTCCTGGAAATGTGCCAGGGACAATGTTGGAAATATAATCCACCAGTGTTCAAAAGAACTAGGCTTGGGAGCCAGCACTCTTCTCTCATACCCTCTAAAGAGTTAGGGTGTTGTTTTTTTCCTGCCACCATCTCACAGCAAACACTTCTTTATTACAAAAAGCAGAGACACTGAAAGGCTTGATGCAAGTTAAACATGTTTTGCTTTCCATGCACTATTAGCACTGAAGGAGATGGATACTCTTTGGCTTCTGACAACTGAAATACAATCCAGATCTATTTGTCAGAGAACCACAGGGATATTACCTTTCTTTAAAAGATGAAGACTGCTTTTGGGCTCTCCATCAGACATTCAAACCTGCTGATAGGAGTTGTTCCCAGGACGAGAATTTGGAATATCTGTCTTAATTGCTTATCCGTGCATAATAAAAAAAACCTGAAAAGTATCTAGGTTACAGGAACAGGCAAAATATATGATGGTTGAAGAGAAGTAGATGTTATGTGCCTATTTAGTCAATATATAGCTTTTATTTTAGTAGGCACCAGCCACTTTATGAGGTTCTATGTAAGGTCCCTGTTTTGGGAAATACTCAGTAATGAATTCACTCTGGGAATTGAGGACTAAGCAATGAAATTTTTTCATTCTGCTGTGTTCACTGTTGTTACCAATAAGGAAAACCTCACAAAAGGAAGGTCTTTTAAAATCATGGTTGAAGCCTGTTACTTCAGCTAAGCAGAAAAGGACTGTGGGAAAGAAACTGAGCTGAATTAGGGGTAGAGAAATAAGTTATACATAACCATTGTGTGTTCACACAGTGGTGTATGGTGGTTGGTTGAATTATGTTTGTTATGCTTTAAAATGATGTAGCTGATAAAGGCCTGACTCCTTCAAAAGGCCTGTTTTTAGCACTAAGGCAGCTCTCCTTTGTACCTGCCTGGGGACTCTGCATCACTACGGATCCTCACTCACACACTGTTTCCCTAGAAAGAATTTTTCCTGGCTTTACTCTTTAATTTCTTTTCCCCATTTAGGTTAACACAACTTTGCAGAGTTAAACTGAGCAGATGCAGATGGCACCTAGCCCTCAGCACTCCACCAGCCAAGTCAGCCTGTGAACAACCTGAATTATCACATCTGCAGCAGCCCTGTGTTCCCCCTCATTTTTTGCAGAGACATTTGGGGACATACTGCAGAATGTTTGTATTGGAGCAGGGTCAAATCTTCTCAATTAATTGTGTGAAATAGGGCCACCTATTGCCATGCATGCCTGTCCTCATGAGCACACAGAAGGACTGAGGGAAGGCAGTGAAGGACAATTGGCCTTTCAGGATACAGACCATGTCCTCTCTATGCTGGAGGCAACTGCAAACGTGAGTGAAATCTCTGCTCAAATCCATAACAGTGATGCTGCCAGTTACTTCTGACTTGAAATCAGAAATCTAGGCAAGATTTCCTTGGTTCAAAACAGAAGAGATTAAGACAACAGCAAAGTGCTTCACGTTGAAGGTTCTGTCTAACCAGGACCAAGGCTCCCTGGGTTGAGTGTATTGAACTACAAAGCCTCTCATACTCTGTATGTCATACCTTTACATTTCTAAACGTGTCAATCTTGTCAAGAGCACCAGCATTTTGTTCTTAAGGTTGCTAGAGGTTCTTTCAATGAAAACACATACCCAGAGATTTCTCACACAGAGACAGTGATTTTGTTCGTTCTTGATTTTTCTTCTGATGACAAGTAAGTGATTAGAATAAAGTTGCAGGTAGAAAAACCAGCAAAACCATGAAAGTCTCATATTTGCTTTCTCTGTTTCTAAGTTCTGTAATGAATCCTGCAAGAAACTAATACAATATGGCAGTCACAATTCTTTTACTTATTTCAGCTGAGTTTTATGGCTTCAGGTCATTATACTGTACAATGGCTGTATCAGGTATATTACCAATATTTTGTAAGAAATCCCAGCTCAATAGCATTTCTGCAGAATTCTCACACAGTTGTTTGCAAAAATTCAGAACTGTCTTACTTAACTACCTAAAAATGTTTTATTTAGCTTTTGTATTTAGTTTTATTATTATTAAGGTTGTTTCAGGGTGAAAGTACTGGATGTAAGAGGATAAATAAAAGGTATAAAAAATCAATCAAGCATTAAATAAGCATTATCTGTTAGCATAAGTAAAATGCAGATAGTTGGTGGTCTCACACATACAGATAGCACTTAGTCAATAAACATTCTCAATTTATCTTCTGAATGTGTGAAGGCATCTTCCCACGTATTGCAGAGCTTTCAATTCCAGAGCCTGCTCAACTCAAGACAAAGATAAGATCCACCTGATGGAGTACCAAAAACCCACACTGCTTCTTTTTTATTTCTCTGTACTTAAAGATCTGTTCTTTTTCAGATTTTTAAACATTTATCCAGTCACACTCCTCAGCAGTGTTTCTCAAACCTCTCATACATCCATCTGAACAAAAAGGGAAAGAGCTGAATAAGACATGGCTTCAGAGAAACCCTGAAATGGAACTTGCTGTCTCTCCAGATACTTCTCAATTTCCAAGATTTTAAGATTAATTAGCTCATTTCCTTTTACGTAAATCAGTGTCTTTTAACATGAAACAGCTGTGAATTTTCATTAAGTAGTCAATTCCTTCTGGGGTATGAGGTTAGTGATCTCCACTACAGGGCTTCTTTTATGACTCTGAGGTTGAAATTATTTGCATGGAAATAGTATTGCTTCAGAGATGGGGAAAAAGTGGTGATTCAAACCTGTCTGGTTCTCCTATTCAGCTGTACTGACTCATCCATAGCTTTAATGTGCAGCACGAGAAAGGATGCCTGAGATGAGTTGCTCGAGTCCTTTTTTACATCTAATGCCACACAACTGGCAGTTTCCCAAGCTGACAGCAATTTGTTCTTGTAAAGAGCAAGTTTGTTTTAGTGTCTCTTTGAATGCATTTCCACTGAGACAATCCACAGAAGTTCTCATTCTGAGTTCTGAAGGCAGAAATTGCTTTAACATTTATAGTATTAAATAGTCCAACATGCAACAGAGAAAACTAGAGTAGACCACATTGCTAGCAAAGGGTTCATAATGCATTCAGCCCTCTTCTATTCTGACCACTGAGAATTGTGACTATGCCTGGCATCTCTGAGTATGATTTTTACATTTATTATTTCCCACTTCCCAGAGCCTTTCTTTAGGAGTTGTGTATGCCAAGTGTGGTTGGGCTGTGAGAAAGTTACCAAGGCTTCGAGAAACCACATCACTAACAAGATATTTGTGAATGCATTGCTGCTGTGTTCACTAAGGCACAGAGGAGGACCTACACAAGCACAATTTCCACTCTTTGATAACTTGTGATTTCCTATGAAGACAAGTGTGTGTATTCTCACTTTACACATGGAGAAACTAAGGCTCAGAGAAAATGAGTGCAGTGTTCTCTGTTGTTCTCTGTTCGGTCTTTTTGGGTGCTTGAGGACAATTAGGCACCCAAAATGGGACACTCAGCTGGTATACACTTACAGTTCTGGTCTGGCTGGCTTTCCTAAGCTCCTATCCATCCCAGTTCAACAACATGAGGAAGCAGGTGGAGAATCTGTTAGCAGAGATCTATGTGGGATCACCTGATGAAAGCAGGGAACAGACACACAGCCATATGGGTGCAGCCAGGACCCATGATGGTATAATATGTGCTTAAAGCTCACATCAGTCATTTCCTCCTGACAGAAACATGGGCAGATGCAGAAGGCAGCAAACGTGCAAGCACTGAATCATCAGATGTGTTGCAAGCTTCATACCTGCCCATGAAATCCCTGCCATGCCTTCAGCAAACCAGCCACTCCTGAGACAGACCTAGAGCACAGCACCAGGTACTGGGCCTGCAGGGGAGTCAGGATTCCTGCCCACAAGATATTTAACTTTATGTGCCTGGTCTGTTTACTGCCCTGCCTGGCTTCTTCCAGGCCTCCAGAGACCCTGGACAAATTCTGTGGACTGGGCAGCAGTAGCTAAAGCTTCCTAAGCCACTTGAGCAAATCCATGGTTGTTGAACTATGTAAGTAGATCCACGGAGAAGGGGATTGTCATATTAGTACTTGACTGGGGAAAAAAAAAACAAAACAACAGTGGGAATGAGTCATATAGAAATTCTTAATTCTGGAAAACAGTTTTGAGCCTAAGCAGTAGTTTCTGTCATATCACACTTGTTAAGTGCTGTGCAAATAGCTGTAATATGCAACTGAAATGGTTATTTTTTTAGCAATATTACATTGTACATTGCTTGCAGGGCATCTTTGGGATGAAAACAGCAGAGAATCATCACTTTATAACTCATGCAGGAGTGGATAAAAGTGAGCATGTTTTGTGATTTCTAGACATTCTAAGCATGGCCATGCAGGGTGGAATTTGAAAGGGTTCAGTTTCTTAGAAAGCCCCCTTTTATCATGAAGTCATGGAATCATAAAATGTTTTGGGTTGGAAGGGACCTTAAAGGGCATCTAGTTCCAACATTCCTGCCATGGGCAGGGACATCTTCCATTAGATCAGGTTGCTCAAAGCCCCATCCAACCCAGCCTCAAACACTTCCAGGGATGGGGCAGCCACAGCTTCCATGGGCAACCTGTTCCAGTGCTTCATCATCCTAATAGTAAAGAATTTCTTCCTGATCCCTGATCTAAACCTGCCCTCTTTTAATTTAAAACCATTGCTCCTTTTGCTGTCACTATCTGCTCGTGCAATAAATCCCTTTCCCTCCTTTTTGTAAAGCCCCTTAATGCAACAGGAGGCTGCAAAGAGGTCTGGCTGAAGCCTTCTCTTCTCCAGGCTGAACAACCCCAGCTCCCTCAGCCTGCCTTCACAGGAGAGGTGCCCCAACCCTCTCATCATCTTTATGGCCTCCTCTGGACCCACACCATATGCCTTAGCATATCTTCCAGGAGAATCTGCTCCTCGATCTTCCAATGCCCAGGGGTGAGGGTCACCACCCTGTCGTTTCCTAGATCCTCCGTTCTCACCTTTTTAAAAATTGGAGCTATATTTCTCTTTATCCAGTTACCAGGAACTTCATCTGACTGCTGTGACCTTTCAGATGTGATGGAGAGTGACAGCAGTCAGTTCCCTCAGGACCTGGGATGCATTCCATCCAATCCCATAGACTTATGATAATTCAACTTCATCAAGTGATCCTGAATCTGCTCTTTGCTCATAGTGGAAGAGTCTGCACTTCCCCCACACCCACACAGGGGATCAGGGACTTGAGAGAAGTGGGAGGCCTGACTGCCCAGTGAAAGCTGAGGTAAAGAATTAGGTGAGTTTATTCATTCTCCATATCAGTGGCCACCAGTTCACCCCTCTTGCTTTTAAGGGGGGGTACACTCTTCTCAGCCTTTATTTTCTGACCTAAGTACTTACTGAATCCCTTATTGTTATTCTTCACATCCCTTGCCAAGCCCTATTCCAGCTTTGCCTTGGATTTCTTCACCCCATCCCTACACATTCAAACCATATCCCTGCACTGTTCCACCAGGTCACCTGTCACTGCTTCCACTGCCTGTGCATTTCTTTCTTTCCTCAGTTTGAGGAGCAGATCTGTGCTCAGCCATGCCGTTTTCCAGCTTGCCTTGCTTGATTTCCTACACACCAGGATAAAGAGCCCTTGTGCTCCAAGGAAAGTGGCTAAGGAGTGTAACTCAAGACTGCTCCATGCTGGAATCAGTTGCCTCCCTCCTCAACAGTCCTGTCTCAGAAAGTAGTTGGCATTTCAATGTGACTCGCAAGAAACCTTAATGGAGAGAGCTTTGTAACAGGTTTTAAAGGAAAATGTATCTGTTGCATGAATAATTTTTAATTGTCATATATGCTAAATACTGCAGACTTGTACAGCCTTCCAAGATGCTGCAAATCAGTTCCATTTCACTATGGAAAACCTGCTGCTGTTTAACAAAAGCTTGGTTATTCAGGAAGGAACATCTGTCTACCTGTTGAAACAAGCCTGTGCACACTAGAAAGATACTGAATCCCAGGTGCATCTCTTTCTTGGAAACAGATGAATGCAGCTAATTGCCTCTGGAGAGTGCTCTCTTTAATGAAGGCTTGTGTCCTGCTACTGGTCTTTACATATATGTATTTTAATGATATTCAGTACTGAAACTTGCACTTTTCCTATAATCTGTCCAAAGGCCTGGATTTGTTAGCTTCCTGGACACAATGAAATGCCAGCCTTCTGTTTCCCTGCTAGGAAGGGAAATGTTCTGAGGCAGTGGTATTTACTGCATTATCTATGAGTTCCCTGCCTGCCTGAAGTATGAGCCTATGATCCTAGGCAGCCTTCCTCATTTGTTTCCATTTCAATTTTGAATTTATGGCACGAGGAATTGGAGCTCTGGATTGGTCCCGTGGTTATTTTTAACCTGAAAAAAAATGCAAGTTAATGAGTCTTTCTTTTTTATGCACTGAGAAAATAAAATAGAGAAAACCCATTAGCTAGGTTCACACTAGCACTGTAGTACAAGGAAGTTTAGTGCAGTTTGTTTTCAGACATTTTCAGGTATTGGTGTGCCTCTGCATAGCTACTGTTCCCTTAAAATCATGCTTTTAAGACTGTAAAACTGTTAAATCTCAGGCCTTAGATTTGCTAATACTGATATTATTGTGTTGAAGTCTGGCCTGCATTACCTACTCTGTGACCTTGCTTCATTAAATCAATAATGGTCAATCGTGTCTTGTTTAATTACACAAAGGGTAAATTCAGTCCAGTCCAGTTTCTAGGCTCCTGGCTCTTTGCTATTTATCCTTTATCTGCAATAGTAAATCCATTATTTTTTTTTTATTTCTGGAGGCTCTTTCTTCAATCCAGGCAAATATTGAACCTTTGCAATGTCTGCAGTGAAGAAGTAGGGTGTTGTCATTCTCAGGAAAGCAGCAATGTCTGCTGGTCAGAGGAGGAAAGCCTGTCCATTCCTGCCTGGGGTCCCTGGGGTCCCCATCCACAATGGAGTGAGGAGAGTACGCTGTCAAGTGTTTCAGGGGATCAGAAACTTGGAGCACCTGTTTCCTGATAACAAAGAAACCATCCGATTTTTTTTATTCTCTCTCTCTCCTAAGAGCCAAAGGTATTTCTTGGCTTTTTTGAAGCTGGAGACTTCCTTCTTGAAATCGGGCTTAATTGTTTCCTCTTCCTCTTTCTGCCTTGCCCTGTGTCTGCCATCATTCAGAATAGATCCTGCCCTCGAGTGCCCAAACAAACACAGTAAATTGATTTCTGGTATCTAGGCCTGAATCATCACCGTCAAAATGAATAGGAGAGAGTGACTCTCATGAAATCTGCAAACTGAGGCAGGCAACCAGGCACCAATTTTAATGAGGTTATACTTTTGAGATGGTCTTTGAAATCATAACTGCTGGCATCTGACTCCTAACTCAAGATAAACAGGCATAATTTCCACACCAGAATTCCCTGTTAATATTTAAGCAAGGCTTAATCTTCATCTTGAAATAAAAATACGTCCTTCAAAGGAACTTTATTTATGAGAAGAATGTTTCTTCACAAGTATTTTAATACCTCCAATAACTATATATATCATCATCAGGCTTCAGGCATTAATCATTAGGAATAAAATGAATACTTAGTATTTTAGAAACTGGTGCAGCAACTATGGTTTATTAAACAAACCCTCATGAAAGGACTTCATAATTTCTCATCTGAGTGAAGGCTATGGCAGGGAGCTTCCAGTTGTGCCATGTCTCACCTAGAGTGCACAGGATAATGTTCCAGCTGTGTACATGTCCTCTAATGTTTAAGGATACACCACCTTTCAGTGTAGGACAAATGACCAAAAGTGGATGAATGAGGATCTCCCAGTAACAGGAGAACATTTTTTTTTAATAATAATAAGGCTACGTGATAGCACCCAGTACTTCTAATATTAGAAAATCATAGCAACAAGGAAAGTAGGGCAGCTTTATTAAGGACAGTATGGAATCACGAATCAAATGCAGTACACATTGAGCTGTGTCCCACATATACCCCATGTGGGACACTGTCAAATGTGTGACTGTGCTCCTATTGTTCTAACAAAAGACAAAGGAGGGTGCTGAATATAGCAATGCAATCACTGGCAGTGCTCAGGTTAATATGCCTGTCAGATGCATCATATTTATAATTTACCATGAAAAGTTATGCTGGTTTTAATCACATCTGCAAATCATTTTACAAATCCAGGTTAGAGCCTTTACCCTCGGATGTTAGACTTAACCAGGTTTGATTGCACAGAGAAGTAATTTCCAGTGTAGTGAACTTTGTGATTGGCCAAGGCTCAAATGCAAGTCAAAAATATGCATGAAGCACTTGCAATGAAATCATGCTCATCACAAAAGGAGAGATGCTCACATTTTCTTTCATTGATTTCACACTTGAAAAAATGCAGACATTTCAGATACCAGCTGAGGGAAGGAGAATCTCTGTGATTTAAGCACTGAAATTTGATGTTCTCATTCTTGCATTGTTTTTATTATTTCAGATATTTGAACAAAGAATAGCTGTGCTGTTCATCTGGCATAGAAAATGGTCCAGAATTAAGTTGTGACTCATTTTCATGACAATTAAGGAGGAGGAAATACCAACTCTCTTCTCACAGAAAATGCCCTAAGCCTAGATTCAAAGCAGTTTCACGTGGGTGCAAATTTTGCTCTTCTCTGCATTCAACTCCCAAAATATGCACGGTCACAAGGCTTTAGAATCCTGCAGTTAAGCCTTTCAGTCAAGGCAGACAAACCTGCCTTGAGTTAGTTCTCTGCCACCAGACTTGCAGTGGAGCTAAGCAGTAGATAACAAGTTTCAGCAGCACCCAATGTCATCTCCTGTTTCTCTTTATCCCCCAGGCAGCACATTACACGGTGGTATTTGATCTGAATATTGATGGGCTGCCAGCATGCTATGCTCAGCATGTTTATCTAAAAAAACCCAAACCAAAACAGCAAAGCCAACAAACCCAAAAGCAAAGGCAAACAGTCTTGGAATAATTCAGAGGCAACAGCTGGCATCAGGGAATTCGGTAACCTGTGTGCACAGCAACATACCAGCCAGAAGGACGTGGCTGCCCTTGGAAATGCCCCAGAGCTCATTTCCTATTCCTGGAAGGAGGTATAATTGCAATAAGTGGTTTGGTGGGATTTTTAAACTCTCCCACAGGCATCCGGGGGAGTTATGCTGATTTGGGCTGAGCTGTTTTAGTACAAAATGTGGGCAGGATGTGCAATGATGGAGTGAGTCTGAGAGTCAGACAGAAAGGAGGGAAGTGGATAAATCCCAGGGAAGGAGCAGTATAGTAAACAGCTTTTTTCCCTGGACTGCACCAGGTGTATTAAGGCTGCTTTACTTTTCATCTCCAAACCCCATCTCTCTGCTTTTCTCCCTTCAGATGCAGTAGGTCTCAATTTCTGGCATGTCCTAGAAGTCTGACCTGTTGCAACTTGCCTCTCCATGGAAATCTCAGGTTCCTTCAAGCATTTGTGGTCAGACCCATCGTTTCAGAGATACCTCTCCATCACCTGAGATGTGTGGGGAGCATAAATGGGACAGGGGCAGAGAGATGTGTGTTTGGAGAGGTGAAAGGCCAGGCAGAAAACACGAGTGCCTTGCTCCTGGGAGAGGCAATAGAGAGCAAGGTGAGACAAGTGCATTTTCTGGGAGCTGTTTGTGAGAGAGGGCCAGGAGTGAGAGGAGATGAAGTGAAACAGCAGGCAGCAGTGACACGGTTAGCAGCCTGCCTCCTTCCTGCCTCCTTCTTCCTCCTCTTCGACCGCAGAGGCACGAAAAAACTCCCCTTGTGAAAAATGAGCTTGGGTGGAGTGATTCATATGTGTGGGATTTAAACAATCTATTTTAACTGTCACTTAAAGGAGAAAGCAAGTGACCTTGGCTGATGTTATCAGGTTTTATTCCTGTTTTGAATTTGTATTTCATCATTTTTCCAAAGAGCAGTTGATGCTTAGTAGTTGGTAACCACTGAGATTTCTCCCACAGCACCTGAAGACTTTTGCTGTATTTCATACTTTCTTGTTTTGCTAAATCAAAATGTGATATGTGTATGTTCAAATACTGAAACAAATGACATTTTTATTCAAATGCTTATGCTTTTGTTTTTAAATATTTAATGTTTACCTTTTATTATATTAGAAAAGGGCAATTTATATTTGGTACTTACCTAGGTAATTCAATTCTTTTTCTTAGTAGTTATGCTGAATTGCTTTTGGATAGAAATTAGGCTATAATAACATATCAAAAGGCAGCATTGCTTTCTGTTATCAAATAAAGTCATATCAAAAGATATGAATATGAAAGAAGAAGATATCAAAACATGTTTTGTATTATTACAGTGATGCTTATGCAATAACTAGTACTTAAACAGCCTGGAATGAATAGATCTTAGTCCTGATGTCTCCATTGATTCAAAGACTGGTGGGTAGGAAAAATAAACTTATAGATCTTTTAAGCTGCAATTAATTTCTCAGTTCTAATAAACAAGTTGTTGACTAAGCTAAAATGAAGCAACTGAAATACAGGAAATACACTTTCTTCACTCGCCGTAAAGGCTCCAAGTGAAAAATGCTGGTTTATCACTTCCATAAGTGGTTGTCCCAGCTCACTTCATGCCTTGGCTCCTCATTTCAGTGCTCTGCCTTTCTTTAGAGCCTTGTTAGCAAAGATGTTGCTGAAATGCTGAGCTTTTAATTTGAGCAAACACTGGACCTCAGGTGTGCCCACCTCCTCACAAGCAAGGGCCTTCTCTCGAGAGCTGCAAGGCCATAGCTAGCCTAGGAGGGATGGAAATACACCCTAGGAAGTGGGGGGGAGAGCCTGGGAGCTGCTGGGAGTCTGAATGCAAGAACAACTTTCCAAAAGGTCAGAGATGGGATTTCACATTTCCTCAGGGCAGCTGGGGGTTTGAATTTGATTCTTCTACAACTTGAACTAATGCCTTAGCTACAGAGGTTATGCAAAAAAGGGAACATACAATCACCTCCAGACTTGCTGTTAGGGGAGATGAGATGATCTTTCACTTAAAATGCAGAACAGGTTGAGAAACACAAGTTTGGGCATGATGGTGAACAAAGGCATGCACTGAAAGTGATGCTCCTCAAATCCAGAGCAACTTACATCTTCTAGGAAATAAATCAAAAGGCTATTCTGTGCAGACGCTATCACAGCAGATTTTCTTTGCAGCCAAATATAACTAGGGATGTTCAGTATTTGTATTTTCCCCATTCTGATTGTGCATGATGCCTTTGGCAATATTTTAATTTTGTTTTTAAACTATGGCACTTCCCATGAATCACCTTCTGATATCTTGCAGGCTGTTAGTAGCTGCCAGACTGGAGGTTAAAAAGCTTTAACCCTGGAGACTCAACAATTGGAAAACTAACTGCACAGAAAGGTTGGGAGCACAGAAGGATAAAACTGGATTTGTGGCTGCCAAAAATATTAAACTTTCCTAAATCTAGCAAAAAGTATTTTTCCATGTCACAATCAGCACATCCCAAAACAGAAATCAGATCTTCTGAGTTTCAGCCCAAAGCCTCTCCACTGAGCCATGATTACTGCATCTGCATTAATTCTGCATTCCCACATCTGGTAGAAAAGCACAGTTTTAAAGCCTTAATTCCCAGTGAAACCTTCATTAATACCAAGAAGCTTCCAAGGCATCCTTAGCACTGCTGACTCCCAATTTACTGGTCTTGATTTAGACTTGTCACACAGATGGCATATGTTGATCATTTTCAGGAAAGAGGTTTCTCTGGGCTTTTTTGTAGCAGACTGATTAGAACCATCCCATTTCCACCAGGGGAAGTAGATTATTCATGCCCTGCGACCTCCTCTTCCACATCGTTCATATGCATTGGCTACCTTCCTGCCACTGGAGGGAACTAAAACTCATTTTGGCCAGGCAGTCCAACATCCAGAGAGATCCCTCTCAAAAGAGGTCAAGGAGATTTCCAGAGGTGTCAGTCAGGCCATGTTCAGTGGAGCACTTCTAAATTAGACCTCAGCACTGGATAAAACAAGATACATGATTGCAGATTTGGACTATGCAAACCGAGATGCTGAGGACTATATTTCCAGAAACCACATTTTCTGGTCTGTTATCACATGAAGATTGAGCCCCACTGCCCCTGGAAAAGATTTTCAGTCTTTCTGCTGTGCTTGCTTTCTTTATTTAATACAGAAGTTGGTGCATGCTCATAAACCTCCAGGGGAGGAGAAGTGCCGCTGAGTTTTAAAGAGCTTTAAAAGCAAAAAATTCCCTGATTTCCTCTCATGACTCTCAAAAGTCTCTTCTGATTTCTAGTCAAAAAGCTGCCAAATTAATACAATTTCAGCTTGCACAGAAAAACAGTAATCTTGCCTGTTTCTTGCCTGTAATTGTTTAGTGTTCCTTCAATTGACTTCTAAAAGGCTGGTTCAAATGGATAATCTTTTAACCTTCATATCATATTCATGGCTGGAATAACTTTGCCTTGCCCAATATATTGGTATAGAGGAATCTTCTCAGTAGAAAGAGATACAAGCCACATACAGACATTACCTTTCAATCACATAAGATTGATGGATTGCCTGAGACAAAACAGAAATTACTGGTGCAGGAATATCTGCTTAATATGTGGAAGAAATTTCTGTGCTCTTCACAGTAGACACAAGGGAAGGGGAGAGACAAAATAAAACAGAGAAGCAGAATTTGTTGCCTTACAAAGCGAATATGAAGATGTTTTAAAGAAATGTCAAGCTAGACAGAGAAAGAAGAGGATTTGAAAAAAAACCCTCTATTTAGGAGAGGTGCCTAAAAGAGATGACACAAAACAAGCAGTGAACTGTACAGTTACTTGGATGACTGGTTTGGCATTTGCTGACTTTTTGTTTGCAGGGAGCAAAACTTAGAACAGTTTTTGTCAGGAGCAAAATGTTTGGGCATCTTGTCTCTCTCCAGGAATTTATGGTTGCTTCAGAGTTTGACAAGTAGCTCTTCCAGTTACCCAAACAGCAATGGAAAAATGCTAAAAGAGTCTGCCCCCCCTTACCCCTTTTTAATTGCTCCCTGGAAACTTTCCACACTATCCATCACACAAGTCCCGTCAAACCTTCCTTCCAAACAAAGCTGGACTCCCTGCAACTCCCCCAGGAAAGAGGTGAGTATAATTTTTGCTGCCTGTGAGCTGGACTGCAGAGTATTTTGGTAAGCTCCCCTCCCTGATGTATCCCTCTTCCTATGACCTGCAAGGAGCTCCCTGCAGCACTTCCATGCAAAGGAGCTGGAGATAACCTCACACCTGGTAATTGCTGTCCTCCCTTCCCCCCAAAATCAAAACCCAACTCTTTATCATGACAGAGGCTCCTGAGAGGCAAAGAGGGGACCAGGGCTCATGCCCTTCATGAGCAGGTTGAGTGCTAGTGGTGATGGCCTGGTAGTGGTGCCAAAGGGCTGTATGAGAGCTGGGTCACCTGCACAGGGACAACTGTGAGCCCACACACCATGGCCCTGCCTATGATGCTTTCTGCCCACCCGTCTGAGGAACAGCTCATGAAGCCCAAAAGTCTCCCAAACTCCCTGCAGAGGCTTAGCCATGCAGCTTGTCCCTTGACTGTGAAGCCCCAAATAGCATGGGTTTTTTTTCAGGTGGGCAACTCATACACATGTAACAAAACTTTCCTTGGGGAGAAGCAAGCCCAGAAGGTACCAACAGCCAAGTAAGTGCAGGAGAAGCCACAGATAAGGTACCTGGGTATCTCCTGTTGCCTTTGCATGGACACTATGCCTAGTCAGCATTTGATTTTTAGGCTTTTGCTTTTATTCAGGATCATCTTCTTGGTTGTCTGGCAGACCAGGCATCCACTGGATGCTCAGTAAACACAGCCTTTAGCATGTGTGGGCACGGCATTGCCACAGGTTCAAAACTTGCTGGTGCCCTACATGTGCCCAGCACACAAAACCATCTGTACAACACACACCCATGGCCTTCCAGAAACTGGGGGGCTACCAAGGAGGCATTTTGTCACACACATGGGCATCTTTGTACCCAGAATCTCCTAGGGAGAAACGTGACAGCCCGCAACATGGATCTTCCTTTATCTGCAGATATCAACAGGCTTCTCTGTCCCTGTTGAAAGACCCCTCTGCACATCTCTGTATCCATAATTCATCTGGTGTGCAGGCTGGGCTCCAACAGGCTGCATGTGATGCCCCTTTTCAGCCAAGACAGTGGGAGTTCTGTTGATCTTTACTTATCTCTGACTGCAACTTCACCTATTTGTTACATATCTATTAGTGCCTTTTCACCCCACAGAAATAATGTTTGTGTGCTCATAGGGTACATCACCACAAATTATGCTTTTCATCAGCAGGTTCCAAAGCACTTTATATAGGAGCCTGGCATTTTCATCTCTGATTTATCTATAGGGACACTGAGGCATAGGAAGGTGGAAGTCTAGAGTCAGTCTCAGCTCAGCAGTGAATCCAGGGATAGAAATAATTTCTACTCTGTTTAAGTCAAGTATTTTATAAAAGGAGGCCTCCTGGGTTTG
Source organism: Sturnus vulgaris (assembly GCF_052056855.1). Lineage (NCBI taxonomy): Eukaryota > Metazoa > Chordata > Aves > Passeriformes > Sturnidae > Sturnus > Sturnus vulgaris. The sequence goes on along the minus strand of NC_142243.1, from coordinate 69,295,020 downwards.
ATTATGTCAGGAAAATTAATCCACAAACACCAGAGGTTTATGTCCAAAAAGGAGACAGAGGAGTCCTTTTTGCTTTATTCGAATAAAGGGAGAGGCCATGGGACATTCCCCTGGGATCTCTCAAATTTTCGGAGGACGCAGCCTCCTTTTTATCCTATTTTCCCGGCCGCATTTCCCTCTCTCTTTCCCCATTGGCTTAGGTACTTGAGAGGCACAGACTTCCCGGAACGCCTGATACCTGAAATTCCCCTCTAATGTATAACCCTCCCTTTTAATTTTTAATTCTTATAGAATTCATAGTTTTCCCCCCGTTGCTTCTTTCATCTTTCGATATCCAATTTCATTTATCAGCAGCCCTACACTTTGTTTGTAAAGGCAAATATCTCTTTCCATTCATCAATCAGTGGAATCCATCCCATTGTTTCTTTTATCTCTCAGTGCTAGCCTTATCTATAGGCTGATCCACAACTCATTTGTAAAGACAAATTTAACATTCCTCTCAATTAGAGGGGTTTTAAGCTCCTACATATCCCTTACTTTTATGTAACCCATGTATCTCGTACCTTTTCTCTCCTCAGTTGCAGAACTCTCAGGTTGTGCACCTCACCCTTCCTTCCATGGCGAAACAGACGGGAGCCAGCTGACAGCAATCCACTGCTGCTTTCTGGAGCACTGTGATAAAAAGCCAGCAGCTTGGTTGGCAGGAAAAGACTGAAAAATATCATTGCAATTAATGTGGAGAAACTTGAAGCTACAACACCATCAGCAATTCTGCAGAATGAAGCATAACAGAGCAAAAAGACTAAGTGACGCTCTGCAAGCCATATGGGTGGGTTTTTTCAAGGAATCCTGGCTAATTTTTAATAGATCAGCTGGATGGGCAAATTCCTGAGTTTTTATGGCAGGAAATGGAATGAAAGCAAGTCTGTTGGATGGACATCTCTGGTGTTTCAGAAGGTGAATATGAGAACCTCTGAGGGTTTAATGCTGCTGGCTTAATACAGAAAAAACTCTTTAATGGCAACCTGCCTGAGTTGGGGTTACAGAATCTCAGTCAAATTCAGAAGCAGAGGAGTGAGATCAATACAGAGCAGAGTACCAATTAACAGCCCTGGTTTTCAAGATCATCCTTCATTTGCCCTCTAAAATTTCCTTTGTCTCTGTCACAGCTCAGTAGAGAGCACTGAAATTTCCCTTATAAGTTATGAAGCAGATTGCAGCAAGCTGGAGAAGTGGCAACGTATACATTAGAAATCAGTGTTAATCATACACAGAAAAACAACTTCCAAGTTTAAATATGTATGGTTCCTTGCCTTAGATCAGAGACTTACTTGAGAAACAAACATGATTTGTTAAGTAAATGCCTTTTAAATTCTCCTCAGAGATATGTTTCCTTAAAATATAGAGTATATACTTGTATATATAATACAGTCACATTAAGGAAAATACAAACTATATTGAATATGCTTAGATCAGTATTTTCATCTGAGAGCCAAATAGTGGCAACTCCAGGATCTCTCTTTGTTCCCCTTCCCCCTAAGCAACCCAGCAAACACTGACAAAGCAACTCAGCCTGGACTTGGAATTTCACCATTTCGATCGGTTGGGTTTAGCTGGTTCCTTCTCCAGGGCAGGTCTCCAAGAGAACTGACCAGCCAGAGTGGGCTTTATCCTTTGCTCCCTTATCTCCCTTCCTTCCATTTTGATGACATTGTGGTTTTGCTGCCTGTGGGGAACAGTGGCGAAACACTTCAAACCCACAAGTGGAGCTGGCAGTGACCAGCCACGAAGCCCATCGGCACCACAAACAGGTGCCACGCTCTTGTGGTCACTGAGGGCCACTTGCTGCTCCCTCATGGGTCAAATGTCCCATGGCAGCCACACTCACCAGCCTGGAGGGTGTGACACTGCCAGTCCCAGCCTGGAGCGAGCTATCAGCCCCTTCCTACCTGTGCACAGCTCTCCCCTGCCTCACCGGTGTGACTGCTGCCCTGAACTGCACAAGGGATGGACTAATCCTCCACCTGCACATTCACACTGGGGGCAAAAATAATGACGGGTAACACCCGTGAGCATTTAACAACCTGTTTGCTGCCAGAAGCACTGCAGGAAATTCACTTTGCTTCAGGACTAGATGTTTTAGAGTTCTTTATGTAGAGTGATTTCACCTAAGCACTGGCCTACTTTAAATAATCCCCTTCCTCACACCTAATAAACACATCAGTTCAGGTCACTCTGGAGGAGAAATGCACTCCCAGGCATTATTTTCCCAAGAAAAGTCGCGAACATCCCAGCCATGGACAGGTCACACAACAGCTGGCTTCAGGAAGATAATGCTAATTGATCTGTATTCATTTAATTAATTTTAGTCAATTACTCTGGAGAGAACAGGATGCTGTCAGTTCTGCCTCCTCCCTGTGAGGGGCTAGATCCATTGTTTGCTCTGAGCAGGGACTGAAAATATCCATTGTCTTGAGCAGGGGTGGCTGAAGTGGCCAGGGTGCCACCAGGGTTGGTGGTACACCCAGGAAGCAGCACGATGAAGGTGTCCAGGGGTACCCATCCAGGAAGCCCCCAATCAATGAGTGGCCCATGAGAGTTGCCTTTGGGGACTGAGCTTTGCCTCTGCGGCTCCTCCTCTCCATCACTCGGTGCCCTGCTCCACACTGAGGCATTTCACTGCAAGCTCACACAGCCCCTCACACGTTTCCATGAGAGAGGGTCTTTTACCTGGCTTTTTACTTGGCAGGGCTCCAGCTGGATCAATCTTACACGTGTGTGCAGTGTTAGTTATGTATCTGGGCAGCCAAAGGCACTGAACTACAGATATAAGAGGCTACATAAGGGAAACACAACAATTTGGAGAGCATGAGAGTTTTCTGCAAGCTATCATGTTGCTGCTTCTTTGGGAAAGAGGCCTGTCTACCTAAACAAGGGCAACAATAACTTAAGGGAGGGGTGGCAGGAATGGGGAAAAATGAGCCATCTTCACGTTCAAATCCAGCCTGTTCTGCCCCCCAGCCAGATTCCACTTTAGCTAGACTGCCTTAATATTTGGAGTCAGGCATAGTCTTGGTAATGTATATAGAGGAATTCATCTGGAAATCTAAAATGCAATCAGATCTGGTCTTGGGGATTGATGCTGGCCAGATGCCAGGTCCCCACCAAAGGTGCTCACTCACTGCCCTCTGCAGCTGGACAGCAGAGCAAAAATTTAACACAGGATACATGTGTTGAGATAAGGACTGGGAGAGACCTCTCATCAATTACCATGATGGGCAAAACACTTAAAGATATGAAGTGAATTTACTACTAACAAAATCAGGTCAGGATAATGAGAAGTAAAACAAGCCCTTAAAAATGCCTTCCCCCCCACTCCTCTCTCCTTCCAGCTCTGCCTCCTACCCCAGTGGTACAGGGAGATAGGGACTGTGGATTATGGCTTCTCCCCATGCTCAGGGAGTTGTTCCCCTGCTGCACTGTGGGGTCCCTCCCATGGGAAACAGTTCTCCATGAACTTCTCCAGTGTGAGTCCATCTCACAAGCAACAGCTCCCTCTGAACTGCTGCAGTATGAGTCCATTCCATGGGCAACAGTCCTCCCAAAACTGCTGCAGCGTGGGTCTCTCCACAGGGTGCAGTCCTCCAAGAACAGGCTGCTCCAGCCTGGAAGCAGGGACCCCTCTCTCTCCTGGGTCTCCCATGGGGTCACAGCGTCCCCCAGGCATCCACCTGCTCCAATGTGAGCATTTCTCCCATGGGCTGTGGGTGGATCTCTGCATCCCCCATGGATCCCCATGGGCTGCAGAGGCACAGCTGCTTCCCCATGGTCTCAGCCTGCAGAGGAATCTTGGCTCCAGTGCCTGGAACACCTCCTGCTTCTCCTTCTCCACTGCCCTTGGTGTCTGCAGAGTTGTTCTTCTCACATGTTCTCACTCTGCTCTTCTGGTTGAAATTACAACTGCACCACAACATTTGTTTTGATTTCTATTTAAACGTTATCACAGAGGCATTATCACCCTTTCTAATTGGCCCAGCCTTGGCCAGCAGCACATCCATCTTCAGAGCCACCAAGGATTGGCTCTGCTGGACATGGTGGAAGCTTCTAGCAGCTTCTCACAGAAGCCACACCTGTAGATCCCCCTGCTACCAAAACCAGGACATACAAAGCCAATACAGCTGGCAAAAGCAAGATTATTGATATTTGGGTTTCATTGAGTCCATAACCCAAATAAAGTCATCTTTGCAGTTTTTACCACATCATCCGTTGTTTTAAGCTTATAGTGCATTACAGTGGCTCTACAATGCTGCACCCACTGTATCATTTTATGATTCTGAAGAAATAAATTATATAAGATTTTATCACCTGAATTTCATTTATTACCAGACGCAGATTGCTGGCATTTGTGCACTTTTTTGTAGGCTTATATGAGAAAGACTTTTGAGGTGAGGAACAATGAAGGGTCAGGGTTTCTATCTGAAGTCATATTTCTAGAGCATTTAATCATTTATAAAGATTTGCTCCAGACAGAAAGCAATTATTTTACTTATTGATGCAATCAGTAGAGACCGTATTTCAGAAGTATAAAGGAAAATGTCATCTTAAATATATCTTCTGTTCACATGCATTGCAAGGACATGGATCAGTGAGTAGGAAAATAGTTGAGGTAACAAACAAAATATTTGGGCCTGTAGAACACATAGCAAAATGATCTGCCTGGAATGGGGTAACAGAACTCAATGTCCTGTTTGCTACACTGTCAGGTCGGGCCCATCAGTGACAGCAGTAGCACCTCTGGATAATGTATATAAGAAGGGGAAAGAAGTTACTGCACAAGAGCAAATGCAACTGGAGAGAGGAGTGACACCATGTGAGAGAAACTCTCACACCTGCAGACAGACAGGTCAGTGAAGAAGGAGAGGAGGGAGGTGCTCCAGAAGCTGGATCTCAGATTTCCCTGCAGACCATGGTGAAGCAGTTATTCCTCAGCAGTCCATACAGGTCCACAGTGGAGCAGAGACCCACCTGCAGCCCATGAAAGACCAGGTGGAAGTGCCTGAAGAAGGCTGTCACACTTTGGGAAGCCTATTCAGGAGCAGGCTCCTGTCAGGACCTAGGGACCTGTGGAGAGACAAGCCCACCCTGGAGCAGGTCTGCTGGCAGAACTTTGACCCCATGGGGGACCCACTCTGGAGCAGCCTATTCCTAAAGGACTGCACCCTGTGGAAGGAACCCATGCTGGAGGAGTTAATGGAAAGTTAGAGCCCATGGGAAGACCTCACTTTGCAGAAATTCATCGAGGTCCATCTCCCGTGAGAGAGAACCCACACTGGAGCAGGGAAGGGGCATGAGGAGTCCACTTCTTGAGGAGGAGGGAGCAGCAGAGACAATGCGTGATGACTGACCTCAAACCCCATTCCACATCAACCTGGGCCACTGCGGGGAGGAGGTGGAAAAAATCAGGAGTGAAGTTGGAAGGTGTTTTTTTTAAGATTTAGTTTAACTTCTCACTGTTCTACTCTGATTTGATTGATAATAAATCAAATCAATTTTCCCCGTGTCCAATCTGTTCTGCTCATGACATTAATTGGTGAGTTATCTCTCCTTAAATCCTTTCATTATATTTTCTCTCTCCTGTGCAGCTGAGAAGGAAGTGATAAGAGTGGCTTCAGTGGGCATCTAGCATCCAGCCAGGGTCAACCCAACACAGATTTGAACGAGGTCAATTGCAGTGACCCAGCTGAACAAGATGCAATTAACAGTAGGCTGACCCCTCTTACCCTTCCTCTCTACAAACCTTCGCTGCTCCTGGGAAAAAAAAGAAAAAAAGAGAGAAAAAAAATTAGAGTGGCACTAATTAGGTGTCATTTAACACGTTTTTTAAACAATTAACTCTTCTCTTTCCTGCTGCCGCATTTTTAGCATATGCACCACACCCTGTTTGTGATTGATAAGGGAGGAATGGATTTACCATCATCTTTTAGCTCTTCTTTTGGTGCATTGTTCTAGAGAGCCCTGACTAAAGCAAACGGAGTGTCTATAGGTAACACCATAAAGTTAACACTCACATGAAAAGAATACTCTTGAGGAAAGTCCTGATCCTGGAGGGCACCCTGTGGGATATATTCTGTAAATCAAATATATAATAAGAAAATCTGTGGATCTTTTCTGCCTCCATGCAACAAACCATTCCCTGAAGAAGCTGGTAATTTAATGGTTGACAGCTAAAAGGAACAGGAATAATTGCAGGCTGCTGCCACCTCTGTCTCAGAAAGTCACAATGCCTTCAAATACTGGGCGTACTTGCTTGCTTGACAGTATGGCAATAGGATATACAGAAAAAAATGTTATCTGTTTTTTCTCACTGTTGTTGGGTATTTATTACTAGTAAAAAGCAAAACCATAGATAAGCAAACAAAATGTTTTAAAAAGTGTAAACAGAACTCCTGTGCAATCATGGTACTGTCTGTTGCTGTGCAGAATGAATGCATGTGTTAATTGCCCACCTGGCCATAAGGAGGGCGTAGCTGAAGCTGGGTCTGTGTTGATCAGTGCCTCTCTGCGCTGCCCGAGAAACTGGATGCTAAATAACCTACTGTCCTTCACATAAATAAATGAATTTATATAAAAATAAGTTCGTATAGATTATATTTATAGGCGTTAGTTGAACACAGCGTCCTTATTTTTTGGCAGGGATGAGACAGTAGTGGCACATGAAGGAGAAAATCTGGCGACAGGCCCTAAGCTGATGTAAATGCTGCAGGGCTGCCAGGTGAGGTAGTGTCTGGGAACTGAAGATATTGCTGCATGTAGGACAAACAATGCAGAGTGGAGCATCTAGCACACTGCTAAACACCAGGGATATGTAACCACAGAAAGAACCAGAATTAGAATACTTTGAGAAGATTTTAGGATTGTGACTCCGTGTCCATTGTCATGATTTTTAGGCTCCTAGCCCCATCACAAAAAATTTTCCTAGCCTCCAAGCCTAGGCGTCATTTTTTAACATAAACAGAACCTGAGTAAATGGACCAACCTTCCTCTCACCTCAGAATATTTTACCTCTTGTCATGACACCAAGGACCTGCAGGAATCTCAGTGGAGGGAAGTTTCTGTCCAGAATTTAAAAGCGTTTACTTTGCTCCTGGTGCTTTTCATGTCTTTTCTCTCCTCCTGGTGTGTATTTTCCTGCCCTGCTGCCTGTGGTGCTGCATACTAATGGAGCAATACTTGGCCCATCCCCAGAAGAAATTGCGTGCAGGTTTATTGAGGAACAGAGGGGTCAGAAGGAATTTCAGTGCATCCAATAACTCTCCTGCTGCTGGGATGCCTTCAGGTAACAGCACATAATTTGATCCCAGCCATTTTCTTTTTTATATCACTGATGAAAGGGCACATATCCAAAGAAACTTAGCCAACACCCTCTCCCTCATTATATACATATTTATTCCAACAGCTTACAAAACTACAACGATTATGTGTTTTCTAAAAGTGCTTAGAGAAGGAGGCTTGTCCTGCTAAATGCCCTCTGCTTGTGAATCTGGCTGACAACTTGCAGATTTTGTTTCTTGCTGTAGAAATAGGTGAGAAAGACTGGGCTGATCTTCCAATACAGATAAGTGATTTCCTTCAGGGGGTGTAAGAAGAGTGGCAAAAGGGTTGTATTTTCATTCCTGGCGCGATTATTATCAGCTCCTTAGCAGCACATTGCGTAGTATGCTTGGTGAGAAAAGCCTTTTTGCCCCAGGATCTTTTCCTTTCATTCCTCGGGCGGGTGCAAAGGTAATAAAGGAGCTGAAGACCTATTCAGCCAAGACAGCCAAGCATTTATGTTCCAGCATTTGGTGTTCCAGGCCAGATAGCACCAAGTGGGTAAACCCTGAACTGGAATTAGGTTGATTGATTGTTATTTATCCTTGTCTGCGTGTCTCGGGATGGGTGGGGTGTTTTCCTCCCCCAGCTCTCAGCGCCCGCATCGGAGCCGCGCTGCCGCCCTCTCCCGGCTCCGAGCGCTGCAAAACCTTCCAGACCTCCGCATTCCCAGCACTGACAGCCACACCGACTAACAAACAAACAAGGGGGGAAATGGGAAAATAAAACCAGGGGAAACAAACAAACAAGGAGAAAACGAAAAAAAAAAATAAAAAAAAAAGGGGGGGGGAAGGAAAGGAGAAAAGGGGAGGAAAGGAGGAAAGAAAAACAAGAGGGAAAAAAAGAAAGGGGAAAAGAAAGGGGGGAGGGAAGAGAAGAAAAAAGGAATAAGAGGAAAAAAAGAAAAGAGATAAAAGAAAAGTAGATTTAAAAGAGGAGAGAGGAGAGGAGAGGAGAGGAGAGGAGAGGAGAGGAGAGGAGAGGAGAGGAGAGGAGAGGAGAGGAGAGGAGAGGAGAGGAGAGGAGAGGAGAGGAGAGGAGAGGAGAGGAGAGGAGAGGAGAGGAGAGGAGAGGAGAGGAGAGGAGAGGAGAGGAGAGGAGAGGAGAGGAGAGGAGAGGAGAGGAGAGGAGAGGAGAGGAGAGGAGAGGAGAGGAGAGGAGAGGAGAGGATTGTTTTTCAATGAGTGTGTGGCCAAGCACTGGAACAAGGTTTCAGGAAAGTGGTGATAGTCCCAAACCTGTTGCTGTGCAATAAGCACTTGTACAATGACCTTAGATACATAGTTTCACTTTTAAGTTGTTCTATGTGGAGTCAGGATTTGTACTCAACGAACCTCACGGGTTCCCCCCAACTGAAAATATTCTAAGTATTAGCACCAAAGCTCAATCCCACTTAGTTACCCCGCTTGCAGGACAGGATCTCAAAATACAATAGCAACATATTAGCAAATGCTAGCATTTCATGAAATAAGGCAAATAGACTTCTGTTGTACCATATTTTTCCCCATTAGGGTTTTTCTAAGAGTATCAAAACACTGTATGAACTACCACCACTATCAGTATCAATTCCAGCTACCAATTCTTGCTCCTGGGCCAGGGAACATTTTATGCCACACACTGTGTAAGACAGCAATGTAAAAGACAGGGAAGGAATACAGAAAGCATTATCTCCATTTCACAGTTCAGAAGAGAAGCACAAAAAGACCAAACGGAACAGCCAAAGTCCCTCGTGCACTGGGCTGAGCTGGGGATATTGCGTAAAAGCATAAGCACTTTGATTTGTTCCATCATGGCATTTCAAGGAAGCAAGAGAGGAGATGAGGGCAGATACCTCTGTGCTGTTAGTGAGGCAACATTTTTCCATTTTTACTTGTAGGGATTTTGGAGAAACAAAGATTTTCCTCCTCGTGTCGTAACCGCATGGAGGTTCTCCTGACCTTTTTCCCCCCTCCCATTTTTCCAGGTGATTAAGCTGTGCAGTCAGAAAGCATGAGTGTAATGCCAAGAAGCCAGCAATTTTAACACCACAAAAGGATAATTGTGTAATACCACAGGCCATATTAGTTTCAGTACATACTGACCCTCAGCTGGTGATGACAGAGCGCCAACAGCTCCCAGCACAATGACTGACAGAACTGGGACATGGCAAATTGCACTTCCAAAGCCTGCAGCAGAACAAGAGTTAGGGGACTCGCTTTGCATTAAAACAGGCTTGTACCATATTCTTAGAACAAGGGATAAAGTAGGACAGCACATGACTACTTCCCTTCTAAACCATTCCACTTGAAACATCTTTCATCCTCTTCTCATTCTCCTTTGCTGGTTTGTGAAAGACAGTTGCCCATACTCCTAGTGTAACATTGCCTGGATTCCTACACTATACCACACATTTGTACTAAATTGAAGTGACTTTTGCTACCTGCAAATGTCACATTAATTGAAAGAATAGCTTAGGTTGTGACATCTATCAATGCCTGAGTAACCTCAGCTCAGTGGTGCAATTGAGCCTGAGTATATTATTGCTGTGCTAGAGGTCTCAGTGTTGTACCTGTAAAGACTGAGCCATAACTGAGCCATAACTGTCCAATGTTTTGACACCACTCCCCTTCCCCCAAAAATATTTGCTCACATTTTCACTAACTGGGTGCTCTGTAATATTCCAAACCTGTATGCACGTGATGCTGCCTCAGTATTAGCAATTGGGGAACCACAGGTAACATCCTGGAGACCCCCGAGTTAACCAGAAGTAAACATACAGGTGAAATCTAGGCTGTCCCACGGATTTTCCACTCTGAGCAGAGAGGAATCTGAGTTGCATTGCTCAGCTTCAGGAGGTTTCTGCACTCTTGCCAGTTACTATTTAGCTTTAAAAGAAGACTTAGAAAATAGTTGATCCTTTTCCCACAGATCCCAGGAATTTTGCGATCTCTTCTCAACTGTGGTGTGGCTTCCCCTGTCAACATTCTCCCTACAGGATACATGGTCTGAGGCAAGGAGCCCTTCCCTGGGAAGGGAACTTGAACCCATCCAGAGCAGGAACTGAAAGGAGCCAAACATCTCTCACTTTCCAGGACTTAAGGTAAGCACTGCTGTTACAAAGACAGGCTTAAACACCCCCCTTACAAAATTTAGGGCAAACTCCTACTTTTCAAGAGATAACTTACCTACCAAAGTGATGAAGAAATTCCCTCCTCTGGTCATGAGCAAGCCACTCAAAAGAGGGGTAAAATACATTGCATCTCCTCTTGCCACCCAGCTTCTATCAGGCAAGCAGATGTGGCATGGAGGACTTGGGCCCTTAAGAAAGGAGGATTTGACAACTCAAATTATTTTCTTCTCTCAAGTCTATAATATTCTGGATGCGTGATTAAACTCTGAGTTGTTTAATCCTGGTGACTCAATATATGTATAGTAAAACTAGTTTCCTGTTCCTGGACCTTTTTTAAAAAAAATCAGTATTCAGTATTAATTTCAGCTTGTACTGACAGCTGAAACTGTAAGAAATATTAAACTAATATTTTTATATTCAGAGTGTGCTTTGAACAGAGCAGCCTTAATTTAAGAGTTATTTTAGCAGTTAATTTCCCCCAAAAAACTAAATCACTCTTTCCAAAATCCATGTACAAGCTGACTCATAACATGAAGTTCCACTCAAGCCATGGCATAGCCACAGTGGATTTAATGCAAAAGTAATTATCTCAATTTACATGGAGACCACTGAGTGTGAAAAAAACCCAGAAGAAATATTTTAGAATTACCTAACAATCAGACTAAAAGCATGGGCAGTCTGGAAAAAGGATGTTTTTAATTCTTGAATGCCTCTAGAAAATTCTGTACCAGTGATGGAGTTTTCTATTCAATTATATGGGGTGATTTAAATACATAAAAAGGTAATTACAAAACCTCTGTTAGATTTTGCTTGAAGTGTAGCCAAGATACTATGATTTAACTGAGACTAGAATTTCAGACATGCTTTAACATGTTTTCAGTGTTACTCCCTGCAGATTCTCAATCTGTACAGATCAAGTTATTTACAGATTAAGTACCTGGAAACAAGATAGGTTACAATATGAAATATATTCAAAAACCTGGAATTAATTTTATAACTTTTGCCAAGAGAATTGGTAACATACAGTACAACTGGCCCAACATCTATAGGCCTGCTTGTAATTACTACTTTCTACTACAGCAGCTTCCTGTCTACTGCCATATGGGTAACCATTGACTCACGACAGTAGGAATGCCACTGACTCAATACTACTAAATGTCATTTTCAGAAAAGAAAATACAAGCATTGAGGTGACCAACAAAATTGAGAAATTATGCAGTTTTCTATTTGCTTTATGCAGTTTGAGGCAATTTTTACAAATTCCTTTAAACACCACAAAATGGAAAGTTGTGTAAGATATAAGTTAATTTAAACCTGCTTTGCCATTATCATGCTAAGCAGTTGACAAGGTTGTTATACAATCAGTGGTATAAAGGTCCCAAAGTAAAATCCTAAATAGTCACTACATAAAATATCACTTTAAAATAGAGTTACACTCTGTAAGAATCCTAGTTTATCAATAATCATGTACCACTAAAGAATAAGCTGATAAACTATTTTTTTTCACACATTTCTTGCCTCTCCCTCCCATCACAGTGCTAAGCCCATGTGAGCCGTGCCTGCACTACCAGAGCTGCAAGACTCAGTGCAGGAGAAGCAATCGAGGCTGGAGTGACAACAAAAGCAGCAGATGTCACTGATGCCTCTTCCACACTTCAGTCCTCAGGTATCACAGCAGAACAAGGAACCCTCCTGACTCCAGGGTTTCCTAGTAAAGACAGATTTGAAGAGGCACAGCCACTCTCCTAAGAGATAAAAATAAAATGCTGATAGATTCTATTGTCAAATAAGCCTGTAAGATCAGAATTACATAGTGTTAGGGTATTTTATTCCAGTTATACAGTCTAGATCACATTCAACTGTTCATTTAGCCTAGCACAAATCTCAATTAATCCACAGGGTAAGTTCCTTTCAACCAACTTTTTAAATGAAATGTTAATGAAGGCCCATAATTTAATCTTCTGTGCCTCCATTTATAAAGTGATTTTTAAATATCATTGAATGACAGCACTTGGATACTAACAGTCCACTGCAAAGACTTCCACTGAGAAAAGAATATAAAAAGAATACCCCTATCCCCAAACACAGAAATTGTACCAAAAAAAAGCCAAATACAGGTTTGTAACAGATTTTACTTATAGAAAAGCATAATTTTAGCATCATTTCACAATAAAAAGGCAACATTTGTTTGACATTATAAAGACATGGTATATCAATTCAAAATGCAACATGTAAAGCACGTTGTAATACTCAGTATAAAAGGCTTGAGATACACTATGGCATTTAGCCAGTTACTCCTGGTGCCTCTTTGTGGATATTTCCTTAATTACAGGGTATTTTCTCTCTGCTTCATACATGCCAGAAGTATATTTTGGAATATAAAATCATGGAAGTGTTAAAATACATTGAAACATGTCCAGAAAAATCAAACCCAGGACCCATTTCTCTCTATACACAAACAGCTCTACCTTGTATATAAACTTTCTGTCCCATCATTCTGCTCCCTCTTACAAAAAAAGATTATTTTTTCCATCTTCTCACTTCTGCATTCATGCAACTTCATGATCAGGTTTCCTTTTCCAAATACTAAGATGTAAAATTAACAGTTACTTTTCCTGGGGCTTTTCCAACATCTTCAGTGCTAATCTTCCAACCATTAGCAAACTGTATAAGGGGGGAAAAAACATACAATTTAAAAATAATAACAACAATTTTCAATTAATTTTCAAATACTTCATGTAAGTGGGACAAAAATAATACACAAAATATGACTCACTCCATCTCAGTTTAATTAAGTGAATAATAAATCACACACAGGAAGTTAAAAAAAAGTACTGTACCTGACACCAGCAATTAGCCCTGCAGGCATGAATTTTTTCGAGTGGTAAAATCTTGTTCCCATGATGGCAGTCAGTGCTCCAGATGTAACTTAAATGAAAGATTGTACAGTCTCATCAGCAGAGATGCATGTGTGGGAGAAACATAATTAAAAACTAACAGAACAGAGAAAAGCAGCAGCATCAAGTAAAAAGAGAAACAGGGTTACTTCACTTGAGAGACTAAGAGAGTGAATAAATTTGTGTAAATTTTAAAATGCCTCAATTTGTCAAGAGTAAGTATTCTATATCAAGTTCTAGCACAGTGCACTCCATATGCTTCTGTACATAGTTTTTAAATTTGTTTTTCATAATGTGCTCTGAGACTGGAAATAATTTATGATACACTGCTCTACAACTCACTAACATGTCCAACTTGTAGTAATGTTCTGAGAATTAACTAATTTAGATTTTCAAAAGACTTCAAAAGGGAAGCGTGCTAAGCATTACCAAGGTGAGAGTTAATTGTCCCTGACCACGTGACAAAAAGACAGGAGCCACTTAGTTTCACTGAGTCAGCAAGATAGAAAGGACAATCTCTGGAACATGGGATCTCAAATAAAGACTGAATGCCAAAAAACTGTAAGGAAAACATACACTGATGAAATCCTTATCCTTAGTATGCATCTGCTACCCAGTGTTAACAGCTACATGCACATTGTTCCAACAACTCTATCCCCTACCATTGCTTCTGTGTGATGACTGGTCCTGTAGGATCCAGTTCATCTTCAGCCCTAGCCATGACATCCTTCCTAACACCAACCAAATACTGTCACTGACACCTATTAATCTCATGTAATGAGACATGTAAGAGACTGAGACCATAGTCTAACACACAATATAACTAAAATATTTGTGTATTAAAATGCGTCAAGCTCTAATCAGTAGCCAGTTTTCAAAATGCACGCACACCACAATGGAATTTTGTTTCAAACAGCAGTAGAACACATCTTCCCCGAAAACTTCAAAGCATGAACAGGAAAAGACTCCAAATGCTACTGAGCTACAGAAATGTATGTGTCTCTAGCATTTGGGAAAACATTTGACCTCACACTTCTTAAGCTTGCTGTATCAGCAGTTTATTAAGTTATTAAGGCTTGACCACACAGAGCTTTTGGCCAGTAGGAGTGGAAGTGGACTGTCTGTAAACAAAGCTGAAGTGGAGAGAAATGCTGGGCCTTCTCCTTTCACTTCTGCCTTTCACATGACAAAGAGCCAGATGCTGTGTCACTGCTTCAGGGAAAAGAATGCTGTAGTCTGGTGGCTCTAAACACTGACTACGCAGTAACTCTCCACAGTTACCTTCTCAAATCGGGGGGAAGGGAAGCTCCAGTTCTGAGAAGGAAGAAACAGCATTATGAAACTTGTTTCTCTCTTAAATCTCCCCAGGCATCAACACCTTTGTAATCTCACATATTTATCAAATATAAAAATTAGTCAATCACAATCTCTGCCATTTTCTGTGATAATAAAATAGTCTGCTAGGGGTATGGTCAGTCTGAAGGGGAATCCCACTTCCCAAAATGTTACAGCCTTCTGCAGGATGCTCAAAGTAGGAGGATCTAACCAAAAAGATTTCAGAAACCCATTTATTAGCACTTCCCTTGCACTATGATCCTTCAAACACATCAGTATGAGACAGATGCATGTTGGCAGCCACCAGTTCAGTAAAGTTTAGGCAGGACTGAAGTTAGATTTCTAAGACTGTATGTCTTTAACTCTTCTGCAAACACTTTTAGGTACTCATTTTAAACATATAGGGCAAATATAATATTTTCTACATAAAATATAAATTACTTACCCAGAGATACCCAAATGTTATTTGGATTCTGTGAGACCTGATAAGCACCCAGTCCAGCCAAACTCCCAAAGAAAAGGCCAGCAGCTAGTGATGGAACACTACCTGAATAAATGGAAGATAATGCATTTATAAGAAACTTTAAAATTACCTTGGTCAGCAGCTTACCTGTTTTGCAAAACACCAAAAATTATAAAAATAAAAAAAAAGGGCATTCATCATTCATTGTCATAAAGAAGATTGGAGAAGAGGTTTTTTTAAGATATTGAGACCATGCTGATCAGCACCAAGAAACACATCAATTACTCT
Source organism: Sturnus vulgaris (assembly GCF_052056855.1). Lineage (NCBI taxonomy): Eukaryota > Metazoa > Chordata > Aves > Passeriformes > Sturnidae > Sturnus > Sturnus vulgaris. The sequence goes on along the minus strand of NC_142243.1, from coordinate 69,279,557 downwards.
TGCACACTCTTGCATTACTCTTATGTATCTTGCAGAATTAGTATTTAGTTCTCTAACAGCAAAGCCATTAATACATTCATGACTGAAAGAACAGTGAGAAAACCAAAGAATTGGTGTTTTCCTTGCACAAACATGTTGTTTCAAAAATTATTCAGTATAATGAAAATTCCTTGAGAGGCATTAAAACAGAAGGACTAAGCTGTAAGGATTTAAAATCAGAAAAAAGGACGTCGGTGGAATTGGGCAGGAGGGCATTCAAAGAATTGCCAAGGAGCAGGGCAGAGTTGAACAAGAGAGGTCATATCTCCTAAGTACACCTGAGATTTAATCCAAAGGTAAGTGCAGACTTTGGAAGAAGGTTCCCTGAATGCACCTAAACTTTGAATCAAGTCCTCAGTATAAATGATAATCCCAAGATACCAGAAAATAAAGGATACCACATCTAAATGGGTGATTTATAGAACATATCAAGTAATGAAGTAGCATGATCACTGTGAGTGGTGAATGCCCTCCATAAGGCTTATGGAGAATTAAGGACTTAATGCTACTAAAGGTGGTTCTTTATACATTCCATTTCTGAGGTCACCTTTCAAAGACTTGAGATTGAAAAGCTAAGCTGATAAAGATCTCCTCTCAATGTTAAAGGAGGACTGCATATTGCTTCCAGAAAGTAATCATTTTTCAATTATCATCAAGGCTGCTGTAATATTGCTTTATATCCTGCTTTTGGTATAAAAAGCAAGAGACAAAGATGATGGAAAGCACCTGAAGAGACAAAGATGATAGAAAGCACTTGTACATGTGCAAGGAAAAGGTGCACACTCTAGTAGGTGGGTGCTTTGCACAGAATATGAGTTAAAAACAAATCTGTGGTAGCTACAATGCTTTCCACAAGCCTGGGAGCCAAGAAACATCCATCATATCCTTGAATTTTACCTCAAGGTATTGTTTAAGTAGCTATGGCACATACACTTATTAGGACAACCACATCACCTCCGGCTGAAGAAGTTCCTACATCTCAAAACACAGGGACCAAGAGAACTTGCTAAATGAAGACAGAAAAATCAATCAATGGATCAATAAATCACTCACTCACTCACTCACTCACTCACTCACTCACTCACTCACTCATTCTTTGATTGCCATGTTCTCATGTCCTTCCAAAGGCACCTACTACTGTCCCGACTGTGTGGATAGATAGATCTGGTTGTAAAAAACCAGATCAGATCAACTTAGCTCTATGCACGAAAGTCCCATTTTCTTTTGGTTTCTCCACGTTCTTAGTAAGGATATAATGGCTCCTTTGTATGGTTGGGGTTTTTTTCTCTCCAGCAGTCACCATACAAGTTTCTGTTCCCCTTCAATAATCCTGTGACCTGGATTCCCTTGCCTGAGCATAACCATGTCCTCCCAATAGGGTTCCAGAGGACAAGAAAGATGCCTATCATTTCATAATGGCCTTGGAGAAATACAGATGCAATTAGTTACTTAAGTTCTCAGTATTGTCCTTTCTGTCCTAAACTCTGCTCACCATCCAAAGGAAAAATCCAAGCAAATGGAAAACAGACTGGAATAGGCACTAGAATCTATGTAGTCAAATCCACTGGTAAGAGTCTTACTGAACTTCAGCAATGCCCCTTCCTATCATAAAAATTGACTTAGGGATTTTCAAAGCTGAAAGAGATAGTGTTGCAGCAGGAGTGAATCCACAGATCTGTCTGGAGGAGGGCAAACTCAGAAAAAGGCCAGGAAATGAAAGCAGTAGGTCAGAGGGTAATCTTATGATGCAGAGCCCAGAAGAGAAACAAGTTTAAGGACTGATTTGCACTGTTCAGCTCTACTTGGAGAAAAGATAGTTCTGAAAGCTCTCTGCAGCTTGCAGTATACTGTTATCATCAAAGATTAAAATGGGAATAAATCTCTTAAGAGGCAAAAGTGGTGATTTATGTCATCTGAAGATACAGAACACTTACAGAATGCTTATATTTTAAACAGCAGGGAAAAAGCCTTTTCCGAAGCAAACTTATGACAGTTCACCCAAAGACCACAGTGCAGATATCAGCATCCACCAGAAAGCAGATTATGGCCTTATCAGCCCGAAGCACCAGCTCAACGCAAATCCACCACACCCCACCAGCAGCAAGTTATCAGCACATGGCACAAACCGATAACATTTACATATGGGTTAACTTCGAGATAAGAGGCTTTCGTAAAAAGCTGCCCAGCTCACACTAAGTTATTGGGGAGAGGGAGGAGGGGGTGGGAGGGAAGAGGGAGGGCGATATAGAAGCACCTTTCGGTACCTTACCTGCTTTTGCATAGCCAATGATCCCTCCTGATGCCACCAGGGCAGCGTAGCCAAAGCCGAGCCAGTCCACTGCCATGCCGAAAACTGGAAGAGAAAACCGGGGTGAAGATCAACATCTCTTAACCTTTTTCAGGGGAAGAAAGGGAAATAAGGCAAAGCATTTTGCCGTGGCGGGCTTTTCCACAAGCAAGGCCTGCCAAAGCCTAAGCGCTGAGGCGAGCCCGGGATCTGAAGCCGGCTCTGTGGGGAAGGCAGCCCGGGGGCACCGGGACACGGCCGGGTCTCACCTGCGCGCCCGCCCCGCTCCGCAGCACCCGGGGCGGAGCAGGCGGCGGAAGGGGAGGCGAGGGAGCCACGCACCGCCCAAAGCTTCCCTTTTCCGGCTGTTCTGGGGAAGGAAAGAAAAGCTGCGAGTGCAAAACCCAAGAAACATCCCCCCCCCCCCCCCCCCCCCCCCCCCCCGAGAGGTAGGGCAGGGTACGGCCCGCAGCCGGAGAAGGAGGCGCTGGTGTCTTTCCACCTAGCTGCAGAGCTCCCGGGAATCCCCGGCACGGCTGGTGTGTGACCGGGTCTGTATCAAATGACTCGGTGCAGACCAGGCTTTGTGCTCGTGTTCAGTGAGGGGCAAAGCTCCCGCAGTCATGTGCACCTCATCCATCCCTCATCCAGAAGTGCGTTACGTGGTACAGCTGAGAATTTGGGCTTGGGTTTCGGTGGAACATGAGCTACGACTGTGGGCAGTCTACAGGCTGCTTCTAGCTTTGATCAGTAATTCCAGTATAGCTCTTTTATGGAACACGTAGAGGATTTCTAGGACCTCCAAATTACAAACTCGTACACCAGAAAAAGCCGTCTTCTGCTGTAGAAGTTACAACAGTGGGAGATGGTAAACATCTTGTAAAGAAAATGGTTTTGCTTTTTTATTTTTTTTTTAGTCCGGAAAAATGTAGAGGTGTTTATAACTACCTACAAAGGTAAACTCTCCGAGTGCTGAAACTGATTTTCTTCATGTAAATGGTCCTCCATGATTTTACTCCCAATTGTCCATGCACTTTCCTCCCATGGACGCTTCACCATATAGAAAGAAAAAGTACTCCTGTAGCCACGTCCCTAAACTGAGGGGTTTGATTCCTCTTCATAATATAAGGCATAAAACATGAGAGACCTACACTTTCTGCAAAGTGCAGCTTTCCATAGCTGCATTTCAAATTTTGCCATCTTTATGAATTAGCCTAATGGTCAGAACGTGGGGAGCAGTTTAATTCTTTTGTTGGCCTCAGTGGTTTAAGTAGGAATCTCCTCCCTCCCTGCAAAGTGCCAAAACCAACACATATCTAAGCTGGATGGGATTTCATTTTCAATTTGAGCTGTATAATAGCTATGAGGTTCAAGCTTCACTGGGCTCTGCTTTGTGATCCAGCACAGGCATTCCCCAAGAGGGGAAGCAGGAAAACTGGAAGAAATCCACAGCTGCTGGAGCTGTTGAGCTCACCTGGGGCTCAGCTGAGATGCTGCTCCCTGAGCTGCTGTTTCTCGCAGCTCTGGCTCCATCTACTCACCCAGTGCCATGCTTGCCCACCCCTTCTGACACGGACAGCTTTGTCACCGCTGACATCTCCTCTCTCTGCACTGCTGCCTCCTCTCTACCACTCTAAGCAATTCCCTGAGAACTAGGATAGAAAATGTGCTGAAAAGGAAGATGTACACAAAGATATAACAACAAATTGCCAAGTACTCATTAGTAGCAGAGTATCCACGCAAGGAATAAAAAATAAGGGTTTTTCCCCTAAGGACTGTTTTCTCTCTCCAGTTCACAAATTGTTCTGAGTGTCATGAGATACAGGATTCTTTGTTACTACACAGGGGTTTTGGATTTTTACAAATGTGTAATATTTACTTCTAAGTCCAAACTTTAGAACCCAAATTCTGTGGAATTTTTGGTTTTTAATCTTAAAATTATGTGCAGACTGTTTTTATTTTCCCTAGTGCTTCTGCAATTGTGATTACTGTGTCCATAAGCTCACGTATTTAAAAATTCAAACAATAAAAAACTGGTTTAGTAGTGGCAGACATTTTGTCAAGGACATTAGCACTATCAATAGACATAACACTTTACAAGTGAAATCACTGTGTATAGTTCTCTTATTTAAGCTTGTACTTTTTAAGTCTTGTATTTACTGTAGAAACTTCATGAATTAAAAATCTGTTTTGGCACCTTTTTATCAAGTCAACAAACCACTTGAAGTCCTATATTATTTTCATGTGTTTGTGAACACAAATATTTAGGGTATCATTAAAATTAAAAGCTATGTAAACTCAAACTCAATCCCTTAATTAAACTGAGCTTACATAAATCAACTATATTGAATATCCAAACAAGGGGCTCTGATAATTTATCTAAGTAAGGAAAACAGTCACAGAAGGTAAATATGGACACCCACTTCCAAAAGAATACTGCTACTGCCACATGAACAATTCTGTAGCAGCACTGATGATGCTCATTTTGTTTCAGTGTCAGAGCATAGAGCTCAATTGGAGTTACATCCTGGTTTATAACCAGCCTGCATTCCTGTCTCCAGATTTCGTTCAATCTTTTTTTTCTGATTTGCTCTGCTTTTTCTCTTGCTACACAAATAAGGAGGAATGGATGAAGTTAATCAGAATAAAGCATAATTCCAATTACTCTTTGAAAACAGAAGTAGTAATGAGTACTCCAGTAGTGCAGAAAACAACTTTAACATGCCTTACATCTTAAAATAAAGAAAGGAAACATTTAGTTGAGCTCTTTGACCTTGTTCTCTCCAGCTCAACTTTGTTTGTCCCACTGTATATTTGTAATAAGGCTTAGGATAAATTCCTGTTCCCACTGACTGAGAAGGTCAGGAATTTGCTTTTTGTTTAAGTGCAAGCGAAAAGAGATAGGTGACATTTTATCAGCATGGCAAAAATTTCAAGTGTTATATAATTCTTTTTTAACAACATGTCTCAGATCAAGGACTTGAAAAATACAGTGGGAAGGGACAAGAAAAGGTAAAACTTTATTGATATAAACTCTTCCCCCTAAAATTAGGTATCATATTCTGAACAAAATGTTTCAGTCATATGAACCATGGGTGCAAAGATTTTTTTAAAATTAAAATAGATTAAGTATGAACACAGTAAAAAAGCCAAATATTGTGCTTATAAAGTCCATGTATAAGTCCAATCCAAGTTCCAATCAAGATGTAGAAATTACAGTTTTCCAGAAGAATGGGATGTGATCATCATATTTTAAGTAATTTTAACATGTTCTTACTTAACAGTAGGAAAAGAAATTCAGGACAAAGGCAGACCATACCTTGAGTCAAATGAACAGTAACATTTTTAACACTAAAATGAAAAAGTGTACATGTTTTTAGTATACATTTAAGTGAAATAAAATGTAGCTGAGACAGATGTAGCTATTTTTATTATTTTAGCTGTTTTTTTCAGAGCCAGTTAAAAAGTGTATGTTATTGTTAATAGAAAAATATAAACATTACATATTATGAATTTATTTTTGCTGTGTTCACTTAGGGAAAGTTCTCAGAATGATCAGTCAGTTTATTAGAGTAAAAACATTACTTTTAAACAACACATCCAGTCAGAGCATATGTCCTGTTAGGATTTACATTCTTATAAAAACTAGGGCAACACCAGCATTTACTTTTTATACGGGAGAGAAAGCAGCTGCCTTCATGCCGAGCTATTCTGTTTCTTTTTCTTCTTTTGCACTGGAGCTTCCAGCTTTTGTTTCTCAGGAATAGCTTTTCTCTTTCTTTTTGCTATTTTAGCCCTCTTAGTCGTCCAAAAATCTTTGTCTATCCTGGCTATTGATGATTTTTCATCTTCTGTTTCTGAAAAAAAAGGAAGGAATTATTCACACTGACTTTTATGTCCCATCTTTGCAGTCTAAATGAGACTTATTTGTACCTCATTTTTCAGAAAGGGTTATAAATAACTTTTTATTTTACAGTGCAAAGTGCTATTTATGATAGTTTTGTCTGTGAAATTAAAATATATAAAGATCAAGCATGTAAATAGATTACAATGCAGGAAAACAACAGCAGAAAACCCAAACGAATCTGAGCTAGACTTCATAAGTTTGCCCAGCTACAGGGCCTCAGGCCTAATTTTACTTATAGGTAAACAATACATGCAGTTCTATCAACTGTTTATTTTCTTATCTGTCTCAAAAGGTTCACAGTGGCTTCCTCAGTATGTTATTCCAGTAAACAGAAATAAAACTTTAATAAAAGTGAAAAGAGGCTTATGTTCTCCAACAAACATATGGGCTTGAGACACTATCAGATTGGTAAGTGTATCTGTATCACTTGCCAGCATCATTTCCCCATTTCTTCAAAATACCAGGACATTTTCCAAGGGATATGGTAGAAACCTCCCACTTGGTGTATTCTATTTCACAGTCACATGAGCAACTCAAAATACCTTGAGATGATGTTGCAGTTTTATCAGAGTTTTCTTTCATTTCTGAAGCTTGGTCAAGCCATACTGCAAGACATGTCAGCCTAGCTTTGGTATTGACTTCACACAGTAAAGATGGCCCATCTTTAATCTGAAGAAAACAAAAAAGAAGATTACTTTAACTTTATTTTATTTCTAAATTTAATCAAGTATTTGAAGTGAGAAAGCATCTTACTGCCCACTTTCATTGTTAGGCCATTGTATCACTCAGCCCTTGGAATACAAATATTCTATTACAGATATCAGGGGATAAAGTGTCAAAGACACATGTGCAGTGTTAACAGCACCAACCCACTGGAAACAACTGTATTAGGATAGTTTCCCCCTCAGAGCTGGACAGAGGAGCCCACACAGTAATGCAAAACTTCGCCTGCAGGGAAATGGATTTGGTCAAAATAAATACAGTGTTACACAGAAAGGTAAAGAGTTCCCTGATCACTCTGTCAATTCTGTACAACAAGTATAAAAATAATCAGAGTGGCTGAAATTAAAAACAGGCAGATTCAGATTTGAAGTGTATATATGTTGAGAAATAATTATTTGAACTATCCAAGATACTCATTATAAAATATAGTAGATCCTTTGTAACTAGGCAATACATTTTAAAAATCTATTTCTGATTTTAAAAGCAAACAATAAACACACTAAACTTTAAAAATAAGATGATTCCTTGTTGAACTGTGCTACTCAGACCTGTTTGAAAATACAAATACCCAGTACATTTATGTATATGAATTTTTCCAAAGGATAAGTTCTTCCCCTGACATGAACAACCACCTTCCCCAGCCCAAACTATAGACTTTGTGTTTTTAGAAGAGTAGCAACAGTCATCAACATTACAAAAATTCACAGCAGTCCTTAACTAATTACATAGTCATAACATACATAACTGATTAGATAGTCATAAGCCTGGCTAGGTCTGATGGAAAGCATAAATTTACATGAAGTGAAGCTGAGATCTCACAATATCATCAGATTTTATAGTTTGTTAAAAAAATAAAAAGTACAAAGATGAAAAAAATACGAGTGCATAAATATATGTGCATAGACATACATCTCTACTGAACATAACATGAAAGAAGATCAAGACATCCACATTTCACATAAAAAATTTCCTCAGTGATTTAAAATGAACTCTTACAACAGAACTGTCTCAGTTCTGGTTCTCTGTTAATTTTCTTAAATTTAACAAGCAGTTTAATACACCAACCTTATCAAGATCCAGATTCCACATTTTAATGTAACCGTCACTGGATGCAGTAACAATAACATGCTGTCCTTCTCTTTCAAAACTATAAATATCTTTTATTCTGTGAAAAGGAAAACATTTTTATCTTACAGCATCACAGTTCACTTCAGACCAGTAAGCTGAGAGAAATTAAAGATCAACAGGCAACAGTGTAAAAAATCCGTTTGAACAAAAAGGCCCCAAGTGACAGGCAGGAACTTGGAACTTGGATCTGCTTTGAGTGCTGTCATTTATATGAGGAACATTTGCCTTTGCTAAGCTTATTAGGATTCAATTCAGAACTCTTAAAGACTTTAAAAATTAGACACATCAGTGACATTACTGCTAATGCTTTTGTATTTTGATGAATTCAAAGCAACATTTGGACAAATATTTGGTATTCAAAACCAGAGAATATGTGATTACACTCCTATTGTTTGAACTGAATAAAACTGGTTTGTTTTTTTTGAAGCATTCTAAAGAGTCAGATTCAGTAAAGACTAGTTAAACACAAACACAAACACACACACACACACACTCACTCACTCACAGATTTAGAACAGTAATACTCTTAATTCTGTACCCTATTGTTTTTGTAACATGTATGGACAGCACAGTACTTGTGCTCATACAAAAAGCAAACAAGTCTTTTTGGAATTTAACACTTAAATAAATTCACTTTCTATACTAAAACAAGAGCAAAATATGCTGAACATTACAAGCCATTGAACTTTAGAGAGGACCCAGCATTGCCATAAATATTTAAATAGTAAACAAATATAGAATACCTGTTTTCATGAGCTTTAAATTCACACAGACATTTTTGAGAGTCACAGCTGTAGAACCTAATCATTTCATCATCTCCAGCTATAGCAAGGATAGAATCCTTGGAATGGGAAAAGAGAAATACAAGTGTGATTAATTTCATGTGTTTCAAAGCAGTTAATTTCCCAACACCTTTCGTTTTTGTACTTACTGTAATAAATCTAAGTGAAGAGATCCTCTTCTCTGTTGTAATGGTGCCTGTGATTGAAGCTGTGTCAAGTCTGTAGATATCCACTTTGTTTGCTACCACGGTCACATACTTCTCTCCATCAGGGGACCATTTAATTATGTGTGCATCTGTACACATTGATACACAGAGAATCTATAAGTAAGAATCTTTAAAAGCTGCTAGATTCTGTTTTCTATCTACATCTAAGAAAATATTCAGTGAAAAATCAAACTAGAATAAACAGCTATGCTCTTAAATGTTTATTTATGATTATCAGAATAATGTAAATAAAACCAAACGAAACTACATTTATTTAGCTGCTCTGACCTCAAATTTCAATGAAAAAAAGGATTTACTTTAGTTTTGCTAAATGATTATTATTAAGGACATGAGCTTACATATGCTTGCCTGCACGTGTCAAAAAGACATTGTGAAAGTTTGCAATTAACTGACTTAATTCACTCAACTTTTAATTACATTAAAAATAAAACTATCAAACTGTATTCAGTAAGTGGATTTAGATTGATAAACTCACTTTGCTTCAGGTTTTTAATGAAGGCTGATCGTCCTTCAACAAGATTCCAAGTTCTGAAACACAACAACAGGTAATGTGCATTCTGATTAAAAACAGCGCAGAAAAACTGAAATCCAGTCTGCTGACATGAGGTACCCAAAGGGACTTTTTAAGCCTCTCTATGCATTTTTCTTCCTTCTTAATGCAAGAGATAACGATGAGTTCATATATTGCTTGCAAGCTATAATGTTGAACTTGTGTTATTTATTTTCTAAGCCACCATTTGCAATACTGAGCCCAAAAGGAGGCCAATCGCAATTTGTGCTGTTAAAATAGCATTTTATATCTCTAAAACAGGTATCTACAGCAACATGGAAACGCTCCAAGTGAAAAATCACACTAAACAAAACCTGATACTTTTCAAAAGCTTAAGCAAATTGTGTTCCAAAATACAAACCTATTTATATATCTACAAGTGACTTGTGAAGAGTCAGAGCTCACAAGAAGAAGGTATGAACAGCTGGCACTTAGAACTTCAAAAGACAAAGCAATGGATCTTTGAACCGTTTTATAACAAGTATGTTTTATTAGTGTTGCATGGCCTAGTCCCAACATGGACTTGTTGCTTATAACACCTTATTAAAAGTTACTGAATTATGATTCTCAACATTCCTTCATCAGGTTTGACTCACCTTAATGTTTTATCTGTTCCGACTGACAAAGCTAATTTCCCAGAAGGATGAATAGAAAGAGATGTCACATGTCCCCTGATAAAAACAAAACATTAGCCACATTTATTATTTACAAGAAAAATAGATATGAAAATGTATGCGAATATGATGATTTAAGAAACTCACTTATGTGCCTTAATGGATTTCAGACATTCCCATCTCTTTGTGTTCCAGATACAAATGAGTCCATCCTCAGCCCCACTCAGTAGATGTGCAGTCCCATAGAACTCCAAACAAGTTATTGTGCCTAGAAATACAATTAGCAATGTTGTACACACCAGTTATTGCACAAATGAACAGAGAACATAAAACTTAACAGAAAAGCTTCTTCCATCAAGGCATGCCAGCTACTACCCTAACCTTGGGAAAATCTATATTTTTCCTACGTATTTCTTCAAAAAAACCCTCAAACTTTCTTGCTATATTCAATAGTCTGATATGCTATATCAGGCACCCTTTGCCCATACACATCTGAACTCTGGTCTGTTCTCTGTCACAGCAGTACTCAAACACCATGGCAGAGAGCTGCTCCTGACACACAGCTGAATTTACTGCACATGCTGCTTCCTCATAATCACCAGATGTATCATAAATTAGTTAAATGCAGTTACCATGCTCAGTCTAGCTCCTGGATCTCTTTGGTTAATCAATATGGAGCTACAAATGACCCAAACAGATTTGTCTGGACAGCCATTAATAGATGACTGTACCAATGATAGAGACAAAGGGTGCACCCTTAGCAAGTTTGCAGATGACACCAAGCTGTGTGAGTGGTGAGGGGTGGAATGCCATCCAGAGGTACTTGAACAAGTTCAAGTAGCGGGCCATGGGAACCTCAAAGTTCCACAAAGCACAGTGCAAGCTGGAATCAGGACTGGCTGGGGGATGGACAGATTGAGGATAGCTCTGCCGAGAGGGACTTAGGCTTGCTGAGGGATGAGAGGCTGCACATGAGCCAGCAATGTGTGCTTGCAGCCCAGAAAGCCAAATGTGTCCTGGGCTGCATTCAAAGCAGCATGGCCAGCAGGCTGAGGAAGAAGATTCTGCCCCTCTGCTCTGCTCCTCTGAGACCCCACCTGGAACACTGCATCCGGTTCCAACAGGCCTCCAGCATAAGAATGATGTGGACCTGTTAAAGCAAGTCCAGAGAAGGGCCATGAAGATGACCAGATCCTCCTGCGAGGAAAGGCTGAAAGAATTGGAATTGTTCAGCTGGGAGGAGGCTACAGGGAGACCTTATTGTGGCCTTCCAGTACTTGACTACTTGACCGAGGCTTATAAGAAAGATAGGGACAAACCTTTCAGCAGGGCCTGTTGTGACAGGACAAGGGGTCATCGTTTTAGACAAAAGAGAGTCAATTTAGATTAGATGTAAGGAAGAAGTGTGTTTACAGAAACAGCAGCGTACACTGAAACAGTTGCCCAGACTACTACAGTCTTATTAGGAAAAAAAATCAGTTTTCTTCTTCTGGCAAGGGCCAGTTTTTCAGCTACTATTTTTATCATTAATGTTTTTACAAAGAAATGCTCCCTTACCGTTGTGCTGTAGCAGAGCTCCATGTTCTATCTTCTTTTTCATGTCATAGATTTGGATTGTCTCATCTCTGCTCCCAGTGACCACAAATCTGTTATTCACTGCTACTGCTGACAATGAGGCAGAATGGGCATGATGTGTAAAATCAGGGACGATTGTCCAGGACTGTAAATGAAATGCAAAACAAAGAGGTCTTTCTCAAGCCTACAATAGAAATCTTCCACTTCATTGTCCTGTAATTTTATTTTTTAAAAGTAAAACTTGAAAAAGTACATGTGTAAAAATCAGAATCACAGAATCAAATAGGTTGGAAAAAGCCTCTGGGATCATCATGTCCAACCCGTGACTGAATGTCACCTTGTCAACTAGACCATGGCACTGAATGCCAAGTCCAGTCTTTCCTTAAACACCCGCAGAGATGGTGACTCCACCACCTCCCTGGGAGGCCCATTCCAATGTTTAATCACCCATTCTGTGAAGAAACTCTTCCTAAATGTCCAAACTAAAGGTCCGCTGGGAGTGTGAGTCCATGTCCTCTTGCCCTGTCACTGGTTGCCTGAGGGAAGAGGCCAACCCTCACCTAGCTACCCCCTCCTTCCAGGCAGTTGTAGAGAGCGATAAGGTGCCCTCAGAGCCTCCTTTTCTCCAGAACTAAACACCCCCAGCTCCCTCTGACACTCCTCACTGGACTTTTTCTCCAGACTCTTCCCCAGCTCCAATGCCTTTCTCAGGACCTGCTCCAACATCTCAATGTCTTTTCTGAATTGGGGGGTCCAGAACTGAACACAGCACTCGAGGTGCGGCCTCGCCAAGGGAGGAATTATACTTAGCAGTAAGAATAATGGGATCTTACTGAGTTAATGTGCTGTTAGGCGATTAGTCCAAAGGATTAAAGCGTGCAAACCGCCCCTTGTAATCAGTGCTGCGCTTAGACGAAGCTATCTCGGCACAGAGATAAATCCCAAGGGCGAGAGAGGCGGATTCTCTGGTTTTCCATCACGGTAGGCTGCAGACACGCCTTCCACCTGGCTCCAGCCTCCAGCCTACGTCCCATCCATCCCCCGCACCGCCTCGGGAGGCGCGACCTCGCACCGCGGCACCCGCACCCACGTGGCTGCCCGCAGCCCGGAGGCTCCGCCGCTCCCGGGGCAGCGAGGGGGCCGAGCCTGGCGGCAGCGGCCGCGGAAGAGCCCGCCCCGCCCCCGCAACGCGCTTTAAGAGCCCCGGCGGCGCCCGGAACCGCGGCTGCGGACGGGCGAGACGGTGAGTACTGGGGCGCGCTTCCAGAGGGGCGGGCGGGGTATTTCCCCCACATACTTCCCTAGAGCCGTTCGGGACCGGGCTGGCTGGGGCTCTGAACACGCTGATCTTGTGGAATATGTCCCTGCCCACGGCAGGGAGTTGAACTAGATGGCCTCTAAGGTCCCTTCCAACCCAGCCCGTTCAGCGATGTTTCTTCCCTCCCCCAACCCCCCTCACTCCCGTTACCTGGCCGGGCCGCGTGGCGAACCCCAGCAGCACCTGCTCGTAGCACCCGGCCACCAGCTCCATCCGCCACCGCACGTCGCCGCCCCGGGGTTCCCCACGGCTCTTCCGCCGCCCGCCCGTCCGCCGCTCTGCCTGCGCCGCTCCGCGCCGGCCCCGCGCGTGGCGTCCGGCAGCGCTCGCTCCCTGCGGGTGAGGAGGATCCCGTGGGAGCCGCCGCGGAGCGGGAAGCGCCGGAGGTAGCGGCCGGGGGTCAGGCTGCGCGCGGGACAGCCCGCGCAGGGGGGGCCTCGCGGGGCGGAAGCGGCGCTGGCGGTGATGGCGGCGGGGAGGACGAGAGGCGTTAGTGCCGGGATCGCGAGGGAGGCGGGGAGCGGCGATTGGGATCGGGGGCTGCTAACGGGGAAGAGGGGCGGGAACCGATCTTTTGGGAACGAGGCGGGGTGGGATGGGCTGGAATGTTCGGGCCTTACCCTTTCCCGGGGCCGCGAGGCCCCCGCCTGCCTCAGGGCGCGCGGGGCGAGGAGGCCCCGGCGGCGCTTGGGCCGAGGCACCAGAAAACCAATCCCTCCCCAGCCTCGGGCCCCGCCGGCATTTATTATTATTTCGTCGGGTCGTTTTGTATTTTTTCATTACTTAATTTGTTATCGCTTAGTACAATAAGCGGGAAGCGCGGCCCCGGCGCCAGTGTGGCCGTTTGCGGAGGGCCGCGGCCGGGCGGGGCGCACTTGTGGTCGGGCGCTTCCCGTCGTGCCGAGTGGCTCGGTTAGAGAAATGCGTCACGGCTCGGGCCTGGGCTCGGCCCAGGCCGCCGCGCCGGCCCCAAGAGCTCCGGGAGGCTCCCTCATCCCCATACCCTGACCCAGCGCCTCGTGTGAGCGAAATTAGTGCCGAAAGAAGGCTGGGGAGATACTGCCCGCTGCCTCGGTGAGCGGTGTTTGCACGGGCGATTCAGACTGTGAACAGCTTCGCCCGTATCAAGGCACTAATGCAAAAAAGTGAACTAAAATAAGAAGCTCTGATGTATGTGTAATCCAGTGAAGGATGTGTTTGAATTCTGGAGGTTGAAGCTGCCCCACTGCTTAAATGAAAGCTAGCTGCAACTGTAGATGTAGTTAAAGCGAATGTAAAAAAAAGTGGTGTATTAATACATGCTGTTTTAACTGCTTTTAAAATGTTTCCGTTTTCTAGTGAAAAGGTCGCCATCGGACAGGGAGGCGTACAAAACCGGTTCTGCATAAAAGTTGGTGATAACCAACCGAGAAGCAGTTGCATCACTTGCCTCCGATAGCCTCTTCTAACGAGAGTGCATCTTCCATTAGTTCTGCACGAGTGAAAAGTGGTAAGTTTAAAAAAAGTTACTGTGCAGCTGTGAATTAAAAAAATCACTATTTCAGTGTTGTGAGCATGGAGGAGTTTATGGTTCTTTTAATAAAAAATAATCTTAGAGGAATATTGTTATGTGCATATTTACATTAATAATGACCATCCTTAATAGGAAGAAGTTGCTGCTGATAATTCTTTATAATTAACACTATTATTTTCAGTTAGCGTGCACTCAGTTTGGCAAGCTAACTAACCTTACTAGTATTTTAGGCCTGCATTTTAAGGGCTTTCCTAGCTTCACTATGGCTGTGTGGATGAAGCCCATAGTAATTCTGAACAGCACCACGCATGGATGCTCCGATTATGGTTTATGGCTATCCTATGTCAAGTTAGTCTTATCCGTTTTCAGAAGTAGTGCTCTGAACTGCTCCACTCTGCAGGCAGGCCTTTAAGGCATTGGAGTTGCTCTGTGTTTATTGCATTATGTGGCTGTGGATTTAATCAGCCAAAATGTAAAATATTACATAAATTATTGCATGGAAATGAAAACTAAAACTTCAGTAGTCAAGTATCTGCATAGGGGTTACACTAGACGTAAAAAAATTAGTAGGGGTGAATTGGCCTGTGTGTGTGAAAGTAAATGTAGACTATTTTGCAAATGCAGTAGAGTTTTGCAGTGATTTCTATTTGTTGGATGACTAGGGGAAAAAGCATAAAGAAAGGACATTGGGATCAACAAAGATACATATCTCTTCAGGGAAGTGTGTTCACTGCTTTAATAATGGCAGTAAAATGTTATTTGCTCGTTTTGGTTTTGATGGTAATGAGTGAAATGTGTATATGGACAAGGTGAGAGAGAGAAAGAGAAGAGGTTCAGAGAAAGGTCATGTTTGCTTGTATTGTGCCCTCATCCTGCTTTTATTTCCCATATTCTTTAGCACATGGGAAGTACTGCTGCTTGTTTTCAGCTGTATAGTTTGTGGTGCAAGTAAACTTAAGTTTGGCTAAAAGGGGAAGAAACCAGGGAGGTTTTACAAAACATACTGAAGTCTCCATATTTTGCCTTGCTTTTAAGTATTTTGGAATCTTCTGGATTACTGAGTTATTATATGTAGGTATTTCAGGATTAAGGGAAAAGTGTATGCAACTTAAAAAAATCTCTAGAATTTTGTGGTGTTTTTGACACCAGTGGGAAAACTTTGTGGTCTGTTACAGTTTAGGACAGTGAAGATTACATCTAATCACAATCCTATTGGCCATGTATCTTTATCTCTATTGTTTTAGCAATGACAAGTCAGAACTTAATTCTTAAAGTTCTGAATTAATAACATTAAAGCATATGATGGGGTGAACATATTTAGAAGTAATTAATATTGAAGATAAAATCCTTCATTTTCTCTTTCTTTCACACATTTTTTTCAGCTGAAGGAGTGTAATAAATTGAACCTGTGCAATCATACTGGTCGAGAAAGACAGAAGACAGTTTGAACCATGGCAAGCCAGGTAAGATCATTTAGTCAGAAATACAGGCTTGCAGTGCCTAAATGGATTCCAGAACCATACTCAGAATTCCTAATAAATGTAAAGCTGACATAGCTAGCTTGCTCTGAGTTGGGTGTTTTAGTCCTATGATTTCTTCCGGCAATGTGGTAATCGGTGGCTGTCCTCAGGACACTTAATTGTGTCAACTCAAGCAGGTTGGGGGGCATTACATTAAGCTTTGCAGTTTGCATTATTTGAGCACGGGTTCTTCTGAAGGACCTCGTGCATAACACTGTATAAGATACACGTGGAGATGTTATAGAGGAAGAACATTAAAGCCTGCGTAAGTAAATGCTGTGGAACATCATTCTTATTTTTGGAAGTCCTTGTTCTTCAGAATCTTAATTGAGGGAGACATCTGGTGTTAATAAGACTATTTCCACTCCTCTTTTGTGTAGTTGCCCCACTCACTTCCTTTTTGAACTGTGGTTTTTGGGGTTTTAGTTTTTTTGTTGTTTTTTTTTTTTTTAGGGTTTTTTGAGTTTTTTTGGTTTGTTTTTTCCTTTTTTAAGTTTTATTTTTCTTCCCTGAGAGGCACTTTTTATGCCTTTCTTCCTGGCCTTGTGTCTGGGTTCAAGTTTTCCCTCAGCCAAGCTAGTGCCTGTTCCTGGTCTGCTTTCTCCTTAAATTCCATTAATCGGCCTCTTGTTGTTCCTGGCCTGGGAGAGTGACTCACTGCTGGGTAGTGAGGAGAGGCATCTCACAGAAGAAGAATTCCTAGGTGAGGAGAGATAAGGACAGCGGAGATCCTTTCTAGGCAAGAGTGACAATTTCCCTGCCTCTTCATCATGCAGATCGTGCTGCGGCAGGGGTTTTTGCATCCTGGAGCTCAAGCGGAACACAATCCAGTCCTGAAGTTAATTAACATTTAGGATTGGCCAGCATCAAAGGGCTATCTGGTTTGTCCCTAGTTCCCAGAGGAAGCTGTCAATCCTTTAGCCAGCTTGACAAGTCAGGGGAATATGGCTGTTCATACAATCCTTTGGCTCTGTTATTTTTGCCAGGCGTTTTCCCCAGAGGCTGCTTTCCCTCATGGGAGGCGGAGGGAGAAATGGGACCCCAGGCTTCTTTCAAGGGCAAGGTGAATATGGGGAAATCACCTGTGGTGATGGGGAGTGGGAGGGAGGAATGTAAATGAGGCTAAATACTATAAAGGCATTTTTTTTCTCCCTACAGGACTTGATGGCAAAAAAAAGGGAATGTCTCCAGGCCTACAGCTGGTGGAGAACACCACAGAAGAAACGGAAGAAAAAGAACAAAATAAAACCAGGAAGAATAGAGTTTGTCCCAAGTAGTACTAACACAACCAGGTAAAGACCTTTAGGAAGGAGCGGCTCAGACCCTTTATCTGTTTTAAATTGCTAGTGACTAGCGAATGCCATCAGTTATTTTAAAAATCCTGAAATGTCACACCTTGTGCTTATACACTAAGTATTGCTTATGGAATTGAATTGCCATTTGAATAATGAAGATTTTTTTTCTTAGTTTGTCTCATAATCGCTTGAGATGTGGTGTCAAAACAGTCTTCTATTTGAATTCTGACTGTAACTTAATATTTTTTCTTGGTATTTTTGGGTGTCCTGCCCTTCAGACTAAATAATACTTTCTAAAACAAACTTCTAAAAAGATTCTTTAATAAATTTGTCTTTGTTGAAATGCTTGCAAAAGTGGTAGAATGGGCTCAGAAATTGACAAATTGCTGGAGTGATGGCATTGCAGTTCTGTACACTGCTCAGCAGAGTTCTGCAGTTAATCCTCTATTCATATTGTCTCCTTATTTGTCCAGTAATAACTACTTGCTTGTATGTTGGGGATTTTAATATTGAAATTAATTGTTTTTCTCCAACTTAATGGTGTTTATCTTTTTAAAGGCCGGATTATTCAATATTTGTTGGGGAGCTGACTCCAGAAGTAGATGATTTTCAGCTCTATGACTATTTCCTAAAGAGGTACCCTTCATGTATTGACTGCAAAATAGCAACAGACCTGCTGGGATATTCCAGGTAATGCCTGTGGCAATGTGTTAATGCTGTCAGTATGTTTGTTGACATAAGTAATATAGAAGAACTTGCATTTGAACTGTTTTTGATTTTTCTTCAGAGGCAGGAAGAGAGAGATTAGTCTCTGGCTTTATTTTTTAACAACATAGATCCTTGTGGTTCTAAAACTTTATGGTTAGTTTTAGATTTTAATGTGTTAAGCTTCAATTCAGCCAAATGTGTATCTGCATGAAAGCAGTTAGAGAGTGGGAGAAGGGAGAGCTCTGAAATGGACATCTGTGCTTACCTACAGCAGTGTGTCCACTTAGTTATGTGCAGTACTGAGGACAAAACAATTCCCTTGTGTGGAAGAGAAGTAAGGCCTAGCAAATCTTAGGGGGTTGGGAGATTGAACGTCTAATATTAATAAATAAAGCTTAGTAGAAGTTACACTGGCCAGGCAGAGAGCAAAGCAGGAATGAGTTTGCTGTTCAGAAAACACTAGCTGTAATGGACTAATTTAAGAAACTAAAAAAAAAACCTGGAAATCTGAGAGAGCAGATTTAAAGCATGTTAGAGCTGTAGAACAGTAGGATGGGTTAATACTGATACATTAACTGCTGTAAGTGCATAAATAGAGAATCTGGTTGCTTACATGGATAGCAGTTAACATGTATTGTTTCACTGGCTTTTTCAGCAAGTTGCATCTAATGCCATCAACAAAGCTTTTTTGCTTCTGGCCCAAGCTTTTAATTTTGTGAAAGCATCTTCTGTGCATGCGTGCATGCCAGAGAGATTGCTTAGGTAATAGAAGCTATAGTAGCTACTATTTTCTGTTTTCGTGAAGACAGAAATTGAATTAATTGGCTTTGTAACTGTTATGAATACTAGAATTTGTTTTCTCCCTTTTGAAAATTGTAGAGGGTATGCCTTTGTCAGATTTGGTGAGCAAGGTGATCAGATGAGGGCACTGCAAGACTGCCAGAATGCACCAGGTCTGGGGGGAAAACGAATCCGGCTGAGCATAGGAATTTCTAAAAGGTAACAAATGAGTTATGCATTGATACAGTAATTCTAAATAATCGGATTCTTTTAGCTCTGCATTTGTAAAGACTGTGGCCCTTGCTGTAATGGCTGTACACGATGCAAAATCATAGAAGCATTACATTTTGTCTGCCTGGATCCATCAGCCTCTTTGAGGATTGCTGGGGAAATCCAACTCTTAAGTCTAGCCAGATAGTATAACCTCGGCTTAGCTGCTGTTGTGACCAGCCTGAATGCTTACAGTAGTGAAGCTGAATGCATTTATAAGTATTTCATGTTTGGGCCTGAAGAAGGTAGAAGGGCCAAGAAGTATTTTTATGCTAGGAAGCTTTTCTTCTAGGCCTTTCCTCTTGCCTTAGACAAGGTAGCACATTGTTAGTTCTAAAGTAGGCTGGCAGAGGAAGGAACTCTTTAGTGGAAAAACACAGAACACAGAGGGGAAGAAGCTAAAGGAGATGTTGCTTGAACAGTTTTAGAGCACTACTCTGCTTCTCAAGTGATTAGGGTAGCAGGAAATTTTCAAGTTGATTGGGTTTGAGAAGTGTTTTTTTTTTCTGGCCAGCTTAGTTCTCTGTCAGTTATTTAAGACAATCCAGTTAGAGACTTGATACCAAATTTGATAAACTTTGTTCCAGAATACAGACAAAAATAGAACTTTGTATGAAGCAATTTCAGTATATATTCATAAGGTTAGCAGCTTGTGTGTTCTATTAGCAGGCTAAAAATAACAGCTCCTGCTTCTTTTCCCTGGATAATTTTGCCAATGTTGCCTCATTGCTTTGGAGCAGAAATGCCCTTACCAGAGAAAGATTTGCTTTGACTAACTTGCTTTGAAAATGAGGTCCCAAAGAAAGTTTTCCTTGCTTCTGCTATTCAGAAGAATGTAAGCAGTATTTTTAGATTTCTTTCCTACAGAGAGGGATGTCGGAGAGAAGTTGAAGCAGAAGATTGAGACACTATGAAGTAACTTGTTTAATAAAGTAGTAAGACAACAAAATACCTATTTATTAGAATGTATGTGTAGCTTCACAGTAATGAAGCAAAAAATGTAATGTGGGTATTGAAATACACGCCACTAATCTACACCTGTTTCCAAATGGCTGAGTACTGTGCTCTCACAGCATCCAAAAATCCAGCTGTCAGAGTAGTTTGTTATTAAGTTACTTATGTTGGAAACCATTTTTGAGCTCCTTCGATTTGTGTTCTTGGCAAAAAGCCCCAATCTGAATTTTCTGTAGCAAAGTGGAGACACTGCAAACACAGGAGGTCTGCTTGTATGTGATCAGTGAGGAAATGTCTAAGCACAGGGGATTTCTTGGAATGTGCAGCTGATATATCCCAATTTTCATGTAGTTTATCTCTGTTTCAGAAAAGACTAATCTTGTTCAGTGATAGTTGTCATTAGTCAACTTGAAGTTGTACCTGAGGAAAAATCTGCTCAGGAGAGGGAAAGCAGTGAAAACGAATCTGGCCCTTTGGTCTTCATAACTAATGAGTTTTGTCATTTTCCTGCTGCTTTGGCTTCATTCTGGATAATGGCAGTGCTGATTTCACCTGACAGCTAAGCTTTGGCAACTGTTCATGGACCAAAACTTGAGAAGGTGAAGGTAGACATGGTTGACAGGCAGTGTCAGATGCTCCTTTGAAACAGATAATCTGACTTTACTCCATTGTTTCTGGAAATTACAAATTTAATATTAACAAAACAAAAGATGGAAGGACTAATTCAATTTTTAAAGTGTCTTTAAAACAGCAGTGCTTGGTAAAGGTCTCTGATCTTAATGAATCATTTTTTTTATCAGTAGCTTGCTTAAACAGATACCAAAATACTCAAACTGAATACAGAGAAACATATTTTGAATTAGTCCATAGAAATAATTACTTTTGGCATTGGTGAACGTGAGCATTTGCTCTCCTCAAAAACATGAGATATTGTCCTGTGACGTAAAACTTACGCAACTATTTAGAAAAGTTTCGTCATAAATTTGGAAGCATGTGAAATTAACTTCAACACTGGATTTACAGTTGTTTGTTCTCAAACTCTTAATTGTATATACCTTCTCATGTTTCAGGCTGAAAGCAGAATTCCAGCGGTACCAGTCATACAACTATAATGATTATTATCAAGATTATCAGAACTACTATTCACAGTGGAATTACGATCCTTACGCTGACTACAACTACAGCTCCTATACTCCCTATGATAGCATGCAAGCTGTTGGAGACTGCTCTTTAGGAGATGCTGTTATGGCCCCAGCTGTTTTTGAGGTAAAGATGCTACACAGTTAATTTAAAAAATAAAAGACAACTAACAAGTCGTGGATTGTGTAAATCAGAGCAAAAGAGTCCTAAAACTGAAATCATGCAGTCACATAAGTGTGATGGTTATGTTCAGCATTTTGGATATAAGTGCATCTGTAGAATTAGATATTTATGCAGTAATATTTATGTATGTCAAATAACAGTTTTGACAGCAAATTTTTATAGTGTTTCTCTCATCCTGTTTTTCCAATGTACTTTGCTTAAAGCAAAATAAAGAATTATTGTAAGATGATCATATCTAGGTCAGCCAATTGATCAATTACAACTTCCAAAAGTGCTTTTCAAGTGGAACTATACTATGGTTTTCTTAAGAAAACCCCACCAATGCATTAAAAAGCAACCCCACAAGAAACCCTTCCCCAACAAACACAACCTGCTCCTGCTTATTTTACAGTTGTGGTAGGAGGGAAGTGTTTAGGAGCATAAAATTATTTTGGATTTGCAATGCTATCTGAAACTATGATTTTTTTTTTTAGGAAGCTTCAACTATGACTGAAATCAACGATGACCTAATAACTGAAGGTAATAATTTTATCACTGCAGCTTGAATTTAGCCATACTTCTGTCCTCTAGCAATACAAGCCAGTGACTCTTGGATAAAGAATGGGTTATAGCCAAGATGAGGTAGGATTTTAAAGCTAGTAGTGTACACCATGTCAAGTAGAATGGGACATTGTCAACAACACTTTACAGTAGGCTTCTTGTAACTTTGCCTTCATTGTCCTTCCAGAATGGATTGTTTGAGAAGTTACTATATCTTTGAAATTATTCTGCTAAGATTATTGTATTTTAAGCTCATTAGTAGATGCATCCTGTAATAGTGTCCAAAAATTGTAATTATCCCCAAATCCCTGCTTCATGTGGAAACGCCAGTATAGTTCTAGCATTTGAATATACTAATTCCAAACAAACCTGGACTTGCTAGCTTTGTTAAAATTCTAGGTGAATAAACATCTCACTAGATATTAGTAAGTTTGTTAAATCATTAAATATACCAAAAGTACAATTTATTAGGCATTACTTCAGGTTTTTGTGTGCAAGCCTCCCAAGTTCTGACACTTGTACTTACCAGGTTTTTATTTTCAGATCCACAGCTATACTTGGATGTTGATGAAATGAACAGACAATTTATGGAGACAAGTGAAGAACTTTATGATGCCCTCATGAATTGTCACTGGCAACCTCTGGATACGGTCACTTCTGACATCCCCTCTGCTATTTAAGTGTCTTATATAGCATGACCGTTATGACCAAGGTGCTAAAATTACATTTCTTCTACATTACTCTAGATCATAAGTTTTAAAGCACAATGATAGGTTGGGTTTTTTTTGCTATGCTTTTGGCAGTTTCTGTAATCTTTTTTTTGTTTTGTTGATCACTTGGAGCATCTTGAAATCATGTAAATATTCTAGAAATGTAAAGAGTTCAATGGGGTCTAAAGATAGACTTGCCTGTGTAAATAAAATTTTGTTTCTGCAAACTGGCCAGCAAGGGATTTTACTTACCTGTGTGAAACACCTTCTCTTCTGGCTTGTGGAATTTAGCTGGAGGCAGTAGAGGTATTTTACTTGTCTTTGGTATGGGCATCATCACTAGCAAGACCTAGCTCTCACATCCTTACAAGATACCTAGGCAATTTTTCAAGCTCTTAATCTTAATATGCTATAGAGTTTTAACATACAGAAGGGTAAACTTTGAGCTGCTGTAGCTGCAAGCATTCCAAAGACTAAGGATGGTACCTACTGATAATTTTATTTTTGACCTTCTTGTTAGTCTTCTCACCTAACCCTTTACAGCAAAGAAACTGGTGTAATATAATACCTGTTCTTACACATAAAAATCCTTGGAGAAAACCCTGTGGTTTAAAGGAGGTAGAAAAACCTGTCAGGAATTAAAATATCCCAGTATCCTCTTCAACCAAGTTGCACCCTGTTCTAAACATCTGTTACTTGTTCAGTCATGCTCAGATGTTTCATAGTGAAGAGGTTTATAACATTTTAGTAGGATAACAGTTCTCAGTATTCAAGTCAAAAGAGGTTAGGGGTGATGGCAATGAAGAAAGTTCTGCTTTAAGTTGGCAACTTCTGAGTGGCTTCCTCTACACTGTTCTTATCTGAAAGGGTATAAAGTATTTTTCAGTCATGGGGACAGCTTAAGCTCCTGTTACTATATAATGTACACAATAAAATGAATTCAGGCTGGAAACAAGAGAATACTTTTTGAATAGAAAAAAGTAGAAGTTATCATATAGCTAATACATGTGAAAGCTACTAAAGCTACTCAAGGCATTTTGGTACTGCCATGTGTCTAAATCATAATTGCTAGGATGGTAATTCTTTTTTTTTCCTTTAATGACTTAATTACATTAAAGTGTATAATCTATATGCTGTTCTTAAATGTGAAACTAGTACTGCATTGCAGAGTGGTGACTTGGCACAGCAGGTCCATTCTACCTGCTCACCAGAATCTCCCTCTTTTTGCAGTTTAATTTCAGCTGGGATTTTTTTTTTTAAGTCCCTATATGAAATACAGATGCTCTAAACTAGAAAGGTCTTTTGGTGTAATACAGGAACTTTATTCTTCCTGGATTTTGATCATTGCATATGTAGAAGGAGAGAAAACAAATCCCCCTCATTTAGGCAAGGAGATTACTATCACAGTTTTAGAAACGGTTTCCCTGCTTTGGAGAGAACTAGTTGCAAAGTGGCTGGAATCTGGGCATTTGTTAGGTGAATGTTTCCCTGGTGTGAACTGGTCAGTCTTTGGAGAGTCATAGTAGGGAGATGATTTTTGGGAACGTGACAGAAAGTGGAATAAATAAAGCAAAGAGAATGTGGATGGGAAGGGGAATTACTTCTGTGCCTACATAGAATTGTTTCACAGGATTGCAGAAGGGATGAAACTGAAGACAGTAGATGTAGGCTCCTTGAATTTGGATGTAGGGGGTGTTAAACTTTCAAAACCATACTGGATTTGATGTCATTTCAGTAGTAGTGCACAGATGTGGTGCCTGAGCTTGGTAGTACAAACCAGTTGCTAGGCAAAGGATTTTGACTCAAGCAAGCACTGTCATCAAAAGCAGGAAGATTATAACCCAGGCACAGACCTGGAAGCTTCCTGCTTTGAAGTCCATATCCTGCTTTGCATAGTGTTACCTTAACACCATACTTAAGCTGCAGCAAGTAATTTGTGGAAACCTCCTATTGTGTTATGAGATGCTAAGGGTATATGTTGCCTTGGTAGAAATCCTGTAGAGTATCCATTGATTTTTAGCTTTTGGGAGGCTGAGCTATTTGTGAATTATGTAATGAGGAGCCTATGTAGTTGTAGGATTTCACTTAGATCAGCACTGTATCACCACAGCTCATAAGCCTCAGTCTGTAGTCACCATATTTATGAAGACTTTACATGTTGGCAAGGTCACCACACTCTGCATTAGAGACTTTTCAGATATGCACTTTCTGTTCTGGCCTGTAAAGTATCCATATAGTGAAAATACTGTTTATGACATGCAGTGAAAGATATTGTTTGGGCCATTAGTTCTGGCAACCCTGAGAAATGTTGGGGAATAGATTGTCTTCAGTCAGCACAGAAGAAAAGTGAGGTGAAGAAGGAAGTCTGTAGGTTGCAGCCCATGTGATACTGTTTTAAATACCTCTATGACTTTGTTTTCTGTCTCCTGAACCTTTCTAGTCTATACTGCTTACCAGTTAGGAGTGCATATATGGGATCAAGATACTGTGTGCAGCACACATTCTTTACAGTAAAGGCACACTGAAAAAACTTTTCTGTATTGGTGTAAGCATGAATTTTGGGCGCATCAGATCTGCTGGCATTCATTGCTGAGACTTTAAATTGAGGAAACTTCCAGTACTGGTCCAACTACTGCCTGCATTAGTGAGCTTACACAAAGACCTGGACATGTCCATCATACAGATGCCTGCCCTCAGTTCTGCAAAGAGCTGATTGCAGTAGAAACAGTAAAAAAAAAAAAAAAAAAAAGCATTGGGAGCAATGTTTTCAACACCGTGCTATTTCACTTTGGTTGTTTTGTCTGTTTTACACAGCTGAAATGTTGTGGTTTTTTTTTCAAGTCTGATGAAGGGTTTTTTTTTTAAGAATATCTAGTATTGGTTTTAGAAACTCTTCATTGTACCTAGCTGTGATAGATAGTGCCTTTACCTGAAACCCACTTATTTCTTGAAGAAGAGTAGTGATTTTGTTTTCCACTTAACCTGAACAGAAGAGCTTTAGTACCGTGGTTTGAGGGGCTAATGATCCTGCAGTCAGTGAACAGGGAGAAAGAAACAGGCTAAAAACCGGTGAAGACTGAAAAGCATAAGGTTAAATGGTACTTAAGCCGTGAATGTTTCTTTTTGCAGGGATGCTCTTGGACCAACAGCTTCTTTCTAGCGCTACCTCAAAGTAACTTGCAGATATAACTCACAGGGAAGATTGATCAAATGGTGATGATCACTATCATTCTGCTGGAGATATATATATTTTTGCCTTTTGTTTTGTCTCATTTTTAATGACACTTATTTAACTTCAGTGACTCATGTCAATAGACGTTGTTTGACTACATCAACAAGTATTTCTGAGTCATGAGTTTCTTTAAAGGTATGTCACCATATGGAAATTGTTCTAAATAAGTAAATAAAGCAGCACTTGAATTTACAGAGCAAACGTAGCGTAGCTGCATTTGACATGTGTGTGGAAGAGAAAATCGTGTTTACAGCTTACCTTAATATTCTTAGCATGCATAAAGAGAGAATCTTGTTTTTAATTTGCCCAGCCCCTACATGACCAGCACAGGAATGATTTTAGTCTGTTCCCCACACAGGTATCATTTTAGAAGCCAGCATTGTTAGTAATGAATGTCTTTTACCAGTGGGCAGAGTTTCCATCCCTCTGTAAATCTAGCTCTTCGCATAATGGAAGTACATTATGCTCGCCTTCCTTCGCCTCCTCTTAAGCTGAAAGCTAGTGTGGTAATTGCTTCCTGGGCAAAATGAGTTACAAATCCAGGCTAGAATACTATTTTTTATGTTTTGATAATTGATGTAGATCCTGACATACCCGTTGTAGAAGCAGTCTGTCATTAATAAAATTAGTCAGCAGCTGTAGCACACCAGCCGTTTACACAAAATGAGGTGGTTCTTGCAGGTGACTTCAAACATGCATGTTCCCGGATAAGGGATCGTCAATCACTGCAGTCATCCCCTGCACGTAAAATTGTATTCACGATTGTGGGGCAGGAGAGTAAGAGTCCGCAAAACCTCACATAAGAGTGTAGTTTATGAGGAGGAATATCTGGAAAGTAATTCCACCCTGCTGGGTATTGGATAATTGTTATCTCCTGTAGATAATGAAAATGGGACAAAGAAATTGAGGAGTTAAGCCACATAGGAGAGCTGGGAAGACTCTGATGAAGTTCAAAAAAAGCCAGTATGAAGCAGAGATGAGGCAGCACAAAATTCCTCAGTACCATTTCTTCTTATAGCTGTTCCTCTGTAGCTGCTGCCTGTTTACATTTCTGCATGCTTTCAGAATCCACCCTTGTTTGAGCTCCCCATAATCCTCTCCCAGTTCCACACACCCTTTCTTCAGGTGTGTGCTGGGGTAAATGTGTTTTTTGGTGTTTTTTGTTTGTTTTGGTGGTTTTTTTTTTGTGGTGGAAGGAGTGTGTGGTGCATCAGGGCTCTATCCTGTGTACCATTCATGTTGACTTGCACATAGGCAAAGTGCTTGTGATTTTCTGCACTACTCAGCTCCATCCTTCACACATGTTGATGCTAAAAATAAAATGCAAAAACATAGACTTTTCTCAACTTTCAGTAGAATATAAAGAAACCCCACCTTTTTATGTATTTTAACTTTGTAATAGGAATGCACTCTTCCTCATGTTTTGAGGAAGTAAAAGTTGTGTTGAAGCTTTTTCCCCCTACCTCCTTTTCATATGCCAACACTGAGGGATGAAAAATCTGCACCTCCTCTTTCTCTTGCTTACACAAACGCACTCGCTAGTGGCAGCCTGGGGGAGTACCGCGGACCTCCCGGTGCTATTTTTCCTGCTGCGTTCTCCACGTTGTTCCTCGTCAGGGACAAGGGAACATCCCCCTCGAGCTGTCTCTTGAGGGAGAGTCAGCGTGGGTAAGTTGTGTCCCCGGGGACAGAGTGGCTGGAGGACGGAGCCAGGCTCTCCTCGGAGGTGCCAAAGCAGCAGGTCAAAAGGCAGCAGGCAGAAACCGATGCACAAGAAATTCCACCTAAATAGGAGGAAAAAAATTCTTTACTGTGCGCATAACCGCGGACTGGAACAGGGCCCCCACAGAGGTTATGGTGTCTCTCTCACTGCAGTAATTCAGGAACTATCTGGATGCAATCCTGTGCTATGAGCGAGAAGGTTAGCCCAGATGACTCGCTGTGGTCCCTTTCAACCTGAGCCACTCTGTGAAACGCCGCAGGAAGAGGGGAGAAGGCGCTGGAACCCCGGCACGAGCTCCGCTCTTAGCCCTCAAGGCGTCCCTCAGCTGCGGCCGGAAGGGGACGTTTCCCCCGCCACGTCCCTTTGCGGGTCGCGGCAGATCCCAGGGAGCGCTTTTCCCGCGCAGCCGGCGCGGCCCGGCCCCTCCCGCTTCCCTCGGGGCGGGGGCGGTGCGCGTGCGCGGGGGCTGCCGGGCCGTCCGCCCGGCGCCGCTGGTGTGACGCGCCCGCGCGGGCTGGTGACGCGCGCGCGGCCCGGGGCGGCCGCCGTGTGGTTGGTCGGCGGGGCAGGGGGGTGCGGCGGCGGCGGCTCGGGCCGCGGGCGGGCGGGCGGACAGCGCGCGGGGCGCCGCCGCCGGGCGGGAGATCGCGAGCGAGGAGCGGCGGGCGGAGGGATCGCGGAGGGAGCGCGGGGAAGGGAGAGACGCGCGAGAGGAAGAGACGCGCGAGCGCGCGCGCGGGTAGGGGCGGGGCGGAGGCCGCGGAGGAGCCCCCCGCGCGCGCACCAGAGGCCGCGCGCGGCGCGTGGCGGGCGGGAGCGGCGCGGGGGGAGAGAGGCCGGGCCGGGCGCGTCCCCGCGGGGACAGTGACAGCGACAGCGCTGCCGGGCCGCGGCGGAGCGCAGCGGCCGCACCAGCAGGAGGAGGACGAGGCCGCCGGCGGCGGCGGGCCGGATCGCATCATGGCCTCGGGTGGCAGCGGCGGCGGCGGCGGCAAGATCCGGACCCGGCGGCACCACCTGGGAGTTGCGAAGCCGCCCTACGCGAGGGGCAAGCAGCAGGTGAGGTCGCGCGTCAGCCCCGTGAAGCCTCCCCTGCTGCCCCGCTTCTTCCCCGGCGCTCCCCTCAGCGGCGGGAGGAGGCGCCCCGGAGGCCCGGCCCGGCAGAGCCGCGTCTTCCCTCAGCCGCCCTCCCCCTCCCCCCGCTCTCCACGCAGTCCCACGTGCGCGGCTTTGGGCCGGGATTTCCCGGTGGAGCGGCCCGCGGGGAGGGAGGAGGGAAGGGTTTCCCGCCGGGGCCGCGGGGATTGTGGGATTTCCGGGCGCTCGCCCCGCTCCGCCACCGCCGGGCTGCGGGGGGATTCTCGCCTCCCCTTTGTCTCCCGCCTGTCCCCCGCTAGGCAGGAGTAAAGGCGGGAGGAGGAGGAGGCGGCCGGGAAGGAGTAGGTGCGCATTCCCTCTCCTCGCGGCTGGAGCAGGCTGGCTCCCGCTCCGCGGGATGCTCGTTTTGTCTCCGGGCTGCCCGGTTAAATCGTGGTTAAATTGATCTCAACTGGGTTATCAAGTTAGAGTTACTCGTCAGATTTAAGTGCATCGCTTCCGATATTTGCCTTTATTGACAAATTCCAGGTTGCGGATGAGTCTCTGAGGGTGCTGAGTAGTTAGGCATCTTCCATTGTTGGTAGTTCTTTTTGGGTTTTTTTTTGTTTGGATGCGGTTTTTTGTTTTTGTGGGGTTTTTTTTTTTTTTGTAGGATGCTGCTTGAAGAACCCTTGGTGTCTTGCCTGTACCTAAACGTGCCGGTGCAGTGCAAGCGAAATGTAATTCATAAGGCGTTTGTTCTCCTTTGTACTGTGGGACAGAATAGATGGATAACAGAAAAAAGCAGTTTGTAAATTGCAGTCCTGTGTCGTTTAGAGTGGCTGCAGGGAGCAGAAGCAAAGATCCTTCCTAACTTCTGTTTCTCAGGGAATTTCAAGATGCCTGGAGTCAGTGCTCTGGAAATGCCTTTCACGTGTATTTATGAACGTTAAATGGATTGTAAAACCAAAGCATTTACGTTATTAAATCGCTAACATAAGCTAGGAGATTAAATATTATATGCAAAATTGAGGGTATGTTACGCATAAATTGTTGCTCAATGAGTTTTTATTATTTGGGAAGTACAATACGTAATCCTTTGTATAGCACACTGATCAGCAGTGTTGTCCTTGTAAAGCAGGCAGGGTGACACTTCATCCAAAGAATCACTGCACTTGCAGAGCAAATATTGAAAGCTCTTATGTGAACAACAGAGTAACGTTGAAATTGCAGTATCCTGCACGTGGTGATACTCTGTAGATAGCTGATAAAACAGACGAATTTAAAATAATTAGGTTAGATGTTTTTCTGATTATTCTATTGTCTGTTTCCTCTGTGTGTTTTCTGCTAGGTTTATTTAAACAATAGGGCAAAGCAAACACGTGCTTGGGGGGGGTATCTGTGGGATTCGGCCCCGAGCATGGATGCTGCAAATCAAATATATCAGTCAAATTAACAAGTAATATATTGGGGAAGAAATGGTAAATAGGCAAACTGATAGGTATCAGATATGTGCATTTGTTGTAAGGGATAGCTTTTTAAGCCTATGTAGCTTGCTAACCTGTATTACACAAAAAGATGAGCTCTGGGTAGATAGCTGACTTGAACTGGAATTAATTGATAAGTGTTCCTGTTTTCAATATAATATCCACTCTGCAGAAAATAGTCCGTGGTTTGGTGTTGTCTCTCAGTAATGAGTTTGGGAAAACATGGAAGTGCTCAGTGCAGTCTGGACATGATCTCCAGCTTCGCTAAGTATTATCAATAAGTAAGCTAATAGAAATACTGTATTAATTATTCTAAGAGCTTGGAGTCAAGACTGCAGTCCTGAAAACTCAGTCTTTTATCATCAAGCTCCAAAGGTACCTAAGCACTGAATGCCATATTGCCAATACCTTTAAAGTTCTTAGGATATCTGATTCTTTTCCACACGTATGAAAAATGAGTAGCATGATGCCAGGCTTACAGTAGTAAGCCTGTTGTGTGTTTCTCTGATGTTGTTATGCTTTCTTGATGTTGTTATTTTGCCGTAGTCTCCCAGGGAGCTTGGTCAGGTAGGAATTCTCCAGTTGTGCCCAGCGTGCTGCAGTCAGTCTTCTATTAAGTGCAGCAACAGCTTTAGAAGACATTTGGAAGAGGAGATGCTGCTGCTTTTCAAAGGTTATTAGCTAAAGCATTTGTTCAAAATGTGGTAGACCCTGCTTCAGATTTCTTTTTTGCCTAGAGGCATCAACCTACATCTTCCAGTTTCTGGGCAAATATCCCAATTGCCAAGCTGTGTGTTGTCTTTGAGTTCTTCTGACTGAAACTGTGTTGTTATCTAGAAAAAGTCTGCGTGATTTATTGAGCTAGGCAGAGGATGTGTAAGAAGATGTTACCTTCTAAGAGTAGAGACATACAGCCTCTGATCCATTATATCAGACGTTATTTGTTTTATATATTCTTGGAATAAACACTCAAAGTGCAGAATTTCCTACCCTTTTCTCCCCAAGTGCCTGATAGAGCCATATTTCGTTATGTTTGCATGTGTGTTTTTTTAAGTGTGGAATCTTTTTTTAAACCAGTCTCGAATAGGAGAGATGAACAGATGCTGCTTGGAGGATGTGACTTGCAGCTTGTATTTTCTCTTGGAATAGGGATATATGAGTAGATTTCCCCCACTAGTGAAGGAACTAACCATGGCATTTTCCTTTCTGGGCTACCATCCTGCCTTATAAAAAGTGCGCTGTCAGCAGCTGTGTTATTAAACCAAGAAACAAAAAGTAGCAGCACCACGAGGTAAAGATGGTATCCACTCACCCATCATGAAGATTTGAGATGTGAGAATCACATCTCAGAATGGAAAGAGCCTTTTTGTATCTTTTTGGTGGGTGTTCTTGGAGTAGAATTGTGGAATTCTTCCCATTGACTATGCTTTTCTAGGGACAGAATGTTGACAGCTCCACACTGAATGCACTGATTTTAGGTCATGCTGTGTTCATGGCCATCCCATGCTGAAATATCCTGCCTTCTCCTGCACTTCAAAAGAAGCTTAGGTACTTGGGTTAAAATTGCAGCTTCTTTAAGAGCTAAGCACATGCCGAGTGAGGGAGCTGTTGTGTCCAGCATCTGGTTTCATCTTCCAGATGTGGCTCCAGTGTTTCTAAACTGGGTTTGTCCTGGTCATTTGGATAGACCGCTGATGGGAATTACTGATGTGGATGTGTAAATGGGAGGGATGTTTGCATTGCTGGATTATTAAACTGCTTCTAGAAGAGTATCTGTATGTTCCTACTGTTAATTTTATGTTTAATTTTGTGCTTTCATGTGTGTGCACATGCTGGTTTAACTTGGAGCAGTGCCATTGTCATCCAGGTAACAGATTTCAGAAATTTCAAGTGTGACTTAAAGGAGAAGAGGATAAAATAACTTTTCTTGGTAATTTTTTTATTTGATAATTAAGCATTCAAATGAATGATTCAAAGAACTTTGATTCTTCTGGACTTGTATTTAAACTCATGCAGACAGATTTAAGCATGAGAAAGAAACAGTTACCTGAAAAGTGCTTATAACCTCCCCATAAATTTCTATATTCATACTAAGCTTTAGCTTAGAGCTGTTTGATATTAGAGATAATGTCTATAGATTAAAACTTCTGAGGAGTGCTGTTTTTTTCTACGTATGTGCCAATGCGTATTTATAACATAGATGTCCAAATCCAAACATGTTTTCCTTGATGAAACTAGTGTAAATCTCTGCATGTATTGTAGTTGGTCTTGTGCTGATGTAACCTGTCAAAGGGGACCAGAAGGCCACTGAAAACCACTTTCATTGGCCCAGGTCGTGAAAGCCCTTCTGGATCAGTGAGTTTCACCAAATCTCTTGAGACATCCTGTAAGATTCTTCCCAGAGGGACTAGCTACAGGATGGGAAACTGAAAAGTGTACGCAGCAGTGTCTAAAGCATTGCGTTGTCACCTGCAGCTGTCTTGAGAGTAGGCCTTGTTTGGCAGTGACTGCATGCAGTGGGCAGAAGGGATCTTACAAACCACCAGGTTTATTTTGTGAGGAAATTTTGAGACTTTGATGTTAAAGAGTTCTGAGAGTATCATATTGAGTAATGTAACCTAGGTAATGTTTCATAGACCTTAAACAGGAAAATACTAATTAAAGAAATCTTTATTAAGAGTGTCCTTATGGACCTACACAAGTACAGTTGTATTAACTCCTGATAGCAGGATTACACCTTGAAGCAGACTTAATGTGGTTATATTTGTATGCAATTCTGCTTGATTTTGTTTAGTAGAAAGCTAGCACATTGAGCTAAACAAATAGTTTTGAAGAAATGTTTAATGTGTATTTTAAAGATTTGTTTCAAATGATGGGCTAATAGTCAACATCAGAAATTTAGAAATTTTGTCTCTGTCCCAGCAATATGATACTGTATTAACCAAACAGATGTTTAAATTTGACACTTGGCTTTCTATTGCTACTGTAAACAAAAATGTCTCCTAATTGGGAAAAACTTACAGAACTGAGACATGGACAGTTTTTTCTCATTTAGACTAGCAGTACTGTACACTTGTACAAATTGTAGATGATGATTGCTATAGCATTTCATTAATATTCTGAGGTTTGTTTCCAAGTGTTGTCATGACAGTCTGGAGACTGTGAAGTGTTGAGGACAAACAATATTAGTGAGTGGTATCTTAGAAGAAGAAGGAAAAAGCAGATGAAATAATTGATTGTGTTAGCTGGGACACTGCAAATTGTCTTTGATTGCTGGCAGCACATCACTTCCTCTAAGTTATTTATTCCTCCGGTCAGTAATTAGAACCAGTCCTTGCTCCCCTGCCATGGACAAACTGAGCTGCTGCTGATTCTAACGACTCAGCAGGACAGAGTTCAGAATCTCTTTTTTGTGCCCAAAAATGTTTGAGCAAAAGTTCCAGATTGGTGCAGGTGCTGGGCTGCCATAGCCTCGTGTAATGAATTCCTAACACTGGGATGACTGGCTCAGTGGACATGGGGCAGACGGTGGATGTTGTTTACCTGGACTTTAGCAATGCCTGCAGCATGGTCTCACATGTGATCCATGTTGTCCACTTGGCAAAATACGGACTTGTCAGGTGGACCATAAAGTGACTGGAAACTTAACAGGACCATTGACCTCAAAGGGTTATGACCAGCAGTACAAAGATCCAGTGGCAGCCAATTGCTAATAGAGCTCTCAGAGGTTGATATTGAGTCCGATGCTGTTCCACATCTTTATTAACAAACTGACATGAAGGAATGGCATGGATCCTCAGCAGTTTCCCAGATAATACCAAACTTTTGGGAACTTCAGCCCTATTGTATAATGAAGAATAGGGCTGCCATTGAGGGAACTTGACAGAAATGGGTTGCCAAGAACCTGTTGAGTTTTAATAAAGGCAAATGTGAAGTGTCATTCATCTGGGACAAAACCGCACCTACCTGCTGGACAGCAAGTTGGACCTGAGTCAGTAGCACACTCTTGAGGTTAAAAAGGCCGGCTGCACACTGGGAGGTATTAGTAAGTGTATGGGAAGGATGTTAAGGGAGTTGTTTTTTTCCTCTACATGCAGCACTTCTAGGACTACTTCTGGAGTGTTGTGTCTAGTTTTGGCCTCTCCAGTTTAAAAAAAGACAAGGAAAACATATACAGTGAGTCTGTTTGAGAGACACCAAAATGGTGATGGCCTAGAGAGCTCTGTGTGTTCAGATTAAGAGCAGCAAATACCTAATAAGACTATAGAGAAGGTGTAGCAAGGAGCTTCTAGGAGATTCATAGCAATACAAAGAGGCAATGGACTGAAGATGCAAAAATGGATACTCTGATTTCACAGTAGGAAAAATCTTTTTAACTGTGAGACTAGCCAACATGTTGGAAGAGAGGTCTCAAAACCCAGGTGGACTCAGCTGTAGATGACCTGCTGGTTTTGGCCATTCTCTGAGGAGGAGGTTGTAGTGGTAGGAAATCTCTGGGGTGCCATGCAGCCTCTGTGTTTGTGTGGTTCTGTAAGAGCTGCTGCAGCTGGAACACAGAGCGCACACGGGCATGGTTTCAGCATAAATGGCACTGTTACTCTAGGTTGGTAATCTTTTTGAGGAAGGAAATAATGCCTCTGTCTCTGTTGCAGTTTTTCCAGAGTAAATTGCGAGCTTGCCCTCAAAAAGAGAGTAACTAAGAGGCTTTTTTCTAGGATTGCTGTTTTGCAGACCAGTTTTTAAAAATGTCTTCTATCTTTTTAGTGATAGGTCATATGATATATTTTTCCATTTTTCTGCTATTAAGTTGTAAAAAATCTCGTGTTTTTTGCTTTTTAATGTTCTGTGTAATCAATTCAGTATTTATTGTACTGCACTTGGCTTGGTGCAACCCCAATATCAATGCAAGCTGAGGCATGAGTAGATGGAAAGCAGTTCTGCCAAGGACTTGGGGTTGCTGATGGATGAGAGGCTGGATATGAGTTGACGATGCTTCCAGAAAACCAAACACATCCTGGGCTGCATCCAAAGCAATGTGGCCAGCAGGTTGAGGGAGGGGATTCTGTTCTTCACTCCTTTGGTGAGGGCCCCACGTGGAGTATTGTATCATGCTCTAGGGTCCCCAGCACAGGAAGGATGTGGACCTGTTGGAGTGATGCCAAAGATGGGCCTCAAGAATTGTCAGAGGGCAGGACCACCTCTCCCATGAAGACAGGCTGAGATAAGGCTCTATAGTCTGGAGAAGAGAAGGTTCTGGAAAGACCTTATGGACACCTTCATGTACCTAAAGGGAACTTAGACTCCTTTAACTGAAGGAGGGTTGATTCATACTGGATGTAAGGAGGAATTTTTTTAAAAGAGGATGATGATACTTTGGAATAAGTTGCCTGGAGAGGTTGTTGAAGCTCTATCTCTGGAAACATTCAAGGTCAGGTTGAATGGGACTCTGAGCATCCTGATCTAGTTGAAGATGCCCCTGCTCATTGCAGGGAGGTTTGGACTAGATGACCTCTAAAGGTGCATTCTAACCCAAAACATTCAATTAACCTATGTGTATTGCACTTAAGTAGATCATTGGGTGGGTTTTGCTTAGTTGAGACTACTGTGGTTTTTTCAACTGAACATGAGTTCATCTTTACATTCCCATTTGCTGGGATGAAATGTGTGTGCTAACACAGGTACACCAGCACGCATTGAGTCCTACAGCTGTGAATAGCATGCACACAGTTTGCAAACACCTGAGCCAGTAAAAAATTTTCTTTCTCCTTGCTGAGGCTATTTAATATTTTCTTGATGGTTCTGCTCTTGGGAAAAGTTGTGTGAGAGTATCTTGGGGGACTGGCTGACTTATGCTTATAGTTATGATATTTTTGAATCGAGTTTTTGAAGTAGGTATGTCTCGAGACTCCTTCCCTTATTAGAGCTCAAGGCTCAAAGCTCCAAGACTGAAGTAATCCAGGCAAAGAGCTAAACTGTTCAATTATCATTTTATTTGAGACTGAATTGCAGCGAGGCACTGAAATATTTACAGTAATGAGATATTAAATTTGTGAGACTGTAATACGGGTGCATTTCTAATTAAAATAATCCTGAAATAAACAGATGAAAACAAGGTTTAAACTGATTTAAATGAAGCTATGTTCAGGAATTGCTGTGGTGTAACCAGATATGTATTAAATTTATCTATTACGGTGCATGTGTTCTAATGTCAGCCCTTAGTATTTGTTACTAAACTTACTTTACAGATTTGTAGAATATATACACGTTCGTAAATGATTTTTTAGTGATCTTCAGTCACTAAAAAAATAATCTGTATGTGCAGTGGCAATTTTTCATGTTACTAGTAAGAGAACAGTGTCTGAAGATACTGGTTATATGTTTAAAGTGAGATGGTCTTGGTTCTGTCAGTTGCAGTGTGATGAAAAAATATGGCCAGAAAGACACTGCTGCCTCTCACAACTAAAAATTGCAGCCCTGCAGCAGAGCTGAGGCTACCTGGGCTTTACAGGTTCAGAATATTACCTTAAAATGTCAAAGAATGTAAGTACCCTTCATGCTTCAGCTAAAGCAACTGACTCCAGGGGTCATTGCTTTGGTTTCACTTAGGCACCAATTCTTATATCTTAAAATCTAGTCTAGAAGTGTATGCACCAGGATTAGATTTGTCCAATTTAAAGTAATTCCAGGTTATGCTGGTCAGATGAATTGTGAGGCTTAACTTTTGTATGCTGCACAACGTCTGTGTATGGTGCTTAAAAAGTAGGAAGGCTTTGAGTTTTTCTGAAGTATCAAATTATCACAATGAATAACTAAATACAGTTATTTAGTTAGTTGATTTTAATTTGCTTGTTCAAATTTGTGAATTAGATAACATACTGAAGATGCAACAGGATTGGCTGTAGATTTTGCAAAATGACTAGTATGTGGTATTGTCAACTCTGTAGATCAACATGGACAGAAAAGATACTTCACAGGGAGGATGTGAATATTTTGCTGTCTATTGCTAATAATATATTACATTTAAAAATTAAATTCCAGTCTTCTGTTTTGAAGACTGTGTTTCCCAAAATGTCAGGAGTGAGATTTTGTAGCTTAATTTTGTGAAATATGCTTCAAACCTTCAAGCTTTGTCCTCACTTGGAAGCACTGGACACAGGGATGGACAGGGGCAAGCCGTGAGTTGACCTCAGATGGCATTTAACTGTTGCTTCAGGAGTTGTTGCAGAATTTGGGCTGCTCATTTTGGTGTTTTAAATACATAGCATGTCCTCACCACTGTGTGTCATAGATTAGCCTGTGATACCATGTTTTATTTGTGAGTGCTTTCAGGCAAAATGGCATTGAAGATGTTTAATTCTTTGCTGGGAGCCTTGTACGTTGTAGCAGGTAGCAGATTTGTAGTTTGGGGTATGATGTATTGATAGCCCTTGTATGCATGAAGTTCTTGGCTGTAAATGGAGGAAAGAGGAAGACTTGGCCATTATCAGTTATGTTCGGTAATTTTAAAATACTGTAATGAATTGGGTGTTACTGTATATAGAATACCTATAAATAGGATAAACATTTTTATGCCTGGTGTATTTAAATCCTAAATATAAAATGTGTGTTATACTTTGCTAAACCTGATAACTTGTGCTAATGGACTTGTAAAGACCATCTGGTGCCATGGGAAATGTACTTCTTCACCATTCTAGTTTTGAACTTCTTTTCCATGTGGTTATGTCAAAAATAAGAAGTAAAAATAGTAAGTTTAGGCTATAGGATTTCCTTATAGGAAAGATACTCTAAGCAGCATTTCAATTAATATAATTCTAGATACTGTTTATGAAACTTAGCTGGAGACACACTGTGGCTGCTAAGTTGCAGCAGTCTTCAGTTAAAAAATATTAACTACTTGGAGTTCCTTCTTAAATTGGGAAAGAAGGGACTTTAAAACTGCCAGTAAACTTGTAAGGGAAAATAGTCTCGTGAATCTTAAATTTTTTGGTCTTGCTTCTTACAGATTTCCATCTCAATGTGTGACACTGAATGTAATTTACAGTGCTCATTGCTGATTGCTGCTGAGGGTTAACTAGTGCCTATGTAGTGCTTCCTAAAAGGAAAAAAGAAAGGTACCTTGTACTTTGTGGTGTGTTTTGTAATGTTGTCACTGTGTCAACTGAAGGTGTGGACAGAACTTGAGATAAAACCATTCAGTGTCACAAGGATTTAACCCAGTGCACTGATTTGTCTCTCTTTATGCTCTCTTTAGAGCACATACTGGTGTTTTGCTCTCAGTTGTAAATGATAATGATGTGTACAGATGTGCAGACAGTGCCAGAAAATACCTCAATTTCCCTGGAATGTTTATTCTAAAGCTAACTAGACTAAGGAAAATAGGGCTCACTCAAGCAATAACAAAAAAATACACTGGTATCTCGTACTGTAATCCCTTCTTCA
The DNA here is from genome assembly GCF_052056855.1 of Sturnus vulgaris. Classification (NCBI taxonomy): domain Eukaryota; kingdom Metazoa; phylum Chordata; class Aves; order Passeriformes; family Sturnidae; genus Sturnus; species Sturnus vulgaris. The sequence goes on along the minus strand of NC_142243.1, from coordinate 69,240,836 downwards.
TGACTTTCAGGAATAAATCTGAACTAGCCCACTTGCCTTAAATAAAATTGTTGTTTTTCAAATGTTACCTAATTAATAACATTCCTGAAACATATTGTTCATATTAAGTCATAAGTTTTATTGCCTTTTTTTTTCTAAATGAAATATCAAACTCTGCTGTCCTACATCCAAATAAAAGCCACTCCCTGAATAGCAAAAGCAGAGTTAGTCTAAGCCAGTCTAAGTCTGCTGCTGCAAGAGACAATCATGTCATGTTTCCATTTGTGTTCCTGCTTTTGCATGAGCATCAATGCAGGCACATGGTAAGCTGCACCAACTGCCTCATGCCCTCACCGTCACAGTCTATGGGCAGATTTTTGGTTGGATCTATTTAGTAGCACCTTGCTACAGTTTTGTAATTTGATTACTTACATATGCTAGTGGCAGCACAAGGGAAGGGTGAGGTGAAGAGGAGAATGGGACAATGTCCTTGATGACAATATGGACACGATGATTGAAAGAAGGGAGAAGTTTTACTTCGTGTTCCTCTGGTTCTGGCTGTCTGATCGTGCTTTCTTTCAGGCCAGTTCTGGTGCATTGAGCCAATTCAAGTCATTAGCCTAGCAGAGAAACACGTACTTTTTGCCAGATTAATGAATTCAACTGGTATGGAGACTAGCCTGCTATGTGCCAGAGCTGGTGTAAGCTAACTGTGGGGGATGGAGGGCAAGAAAATTCCTTTTTGGTGTTTGGAAGTGATTTGATTGATCTGCTCTATCTCAGTGAACTTTGCCATTAGGGGCAAGTTTTCTTTTTGAGGACTTACTGATTGATATGTTCTAATAACTTTAACTTTGAAATTGGAAGCAAGGAAGTCTCTGAGAGGCAGGAATTTGATGCTTTTCAGAGGTGTGTGTACAGTGAAGTGGAAATTAGCTCTTCTATCCAGTTGTGTATTTTGCATCTCTGATAAATTTCTGTAAGTGTATGACTGTTACATAATATTTATACAATTTTTCCGTCCTTAAACCTCCTGGACTGCAATGAACTCAGTTACAAAACAGATGTTTTCGAGTAATGTGTCACTGGTGAATGCTCCTGCCAGCATTTTCCTCACCTTATGCTATGTGAAAGACCCTTACAAGCTGGAGCAACTGTCTTATTCTGTAAATATTTTTGGCCAAGAAATTGCCTGCTTTTAAGTTTGGAATTCAAACTGTGACCACAAACTACTGATTTTTTTTTCTTTATATAAATCCTTTGAAGAAATGGTATTTTAAAGTAGTCGTTTATGACACCTGTTTGTTAACAGATACTTCTGTCTGTATATCTTTTGCTTAGTGTTGCAGCCAGCATGGGTTTATCTCCTTCTGAGATAGAGGTACCCACTTGGTGGATGAGGGAAATGCTCTGGATATGGGATGTCATCTACCTAGAATTTAGTAAAGCCTTTGACGCCATTTCCCATGACATTCTCCTGGAGAAACTGGCTTCACGTGGTGTGAACGGGTGTGATCTTTGCAGAGTACAAAACTGTCTGGATGGCCAGGCCCAGAGAATGATGTTGCATCCAGCTGGTGACCAGTCACAAATGGTGTTTGCCAGGGCTCAATATTGGGGCCAGTCCTTTTTAACATCTTCATTAATGGCAAAGAGATCAATTGCACCTTAAGCCAGTTTTCAGATGACACCAAGTTGTGTTGATCTGCTGGAGGACAGGAAAGATCTAGAGGGGGATCTAGAAAAGCTGGGTAGATGGGCTGAAGCCAATTTATGAGATTCAATAACATGAAGTGCCATACCCTGAATTTGGGTCATGACAACCCCCTGTAGTGCTCCTCACTGGGGTAAGCATGGCTGGAAATCTGCCTGGCGGAAAAGGACGTGGGGCTGCTGGTCAGTAGTGGATGAACAGGAGCCAGCTGTGCCCAGGGGGCCAGGAGGGCCACTTGCCTGGATCAGCAATAGTGTCGCCAACAGGACCAGGGCAGTGATTGTCCCCCTGTATTCAGCACTAGCGAGGCTACACCTGGAATCCTGTGTTCAGATTTGGGCCACTCTGCAAGAAAGACACTGAGGAGCTAAATGTGTCCAGAGAAGGGCAGTTGGAGATGGCACTTGAGGATGTATCATGGTAGTGCTGAATTAACAGTTCATTCAACAGTTTGATGATCCTAAAGGTGTTTTCCAACCTTAATGATTCCATAACCTCATGAGGAGAGGGCTTTGGATCCTCCAGGGAAGGATTTGAGTCGTCAACACAGGACTTTGGTCCCTGGAAATGGGCTTTTGGAGATGAGGAGAGTTTAAGCCCTGAGGTTGGGTTTTCTTGAATTTTGTGCTCTAAAATAATGCTTCAATACCTTGAACAAAGTCTCTGCTCCCTAGAAATGGGGTTTTGGAGGCATAGAGGAAGGCTTTGAGCCCTTAGGTTGACTCCTAAATAGGAGGCTTTGATTCCTGAGATGGAGGCTTTGGAAGCTAGGATTTGGGCCTGAAGATGTGCCTTTGTACTCTATAAAGAAGACTTTGAATTGTACAAATGAGACTTTGGGCCTTCCAAATCAGACTTAGAGCCTTCAAAATAATGCTCTGGGCCCTTCAGATGAGTCGTGGGACCTAAGGAGCAGGTCTTGAAACTCAGAAATGAGAGTTTGTGCCCAAACAAGGAGGGTTTGGACTCTTGGGTAGCAGTTGGACACAATGATCTAAGAGGTCTTTTCCAGCCTTAATAGTTCAGTGATTCCATGATGTCAAGCCAGTATGCCTTGGAGTAGCTGTTACTGTAGTTACTGTTGCTATGATGTTTGTATACATAGACTTAGATAGACCTAGCAGAGCTGCAGACACTTGAGGTGATGCACAGATTTTGAAAAACTGTTGTAAGTACCTATTCATAAGCTACTGGGGTCTTTCCGGTGGATTTTCGGTTTTTTCAGCTTTCCTGCTGATATTTTTTGGGATGAGTGTATTTGAGGTGTGAAGACAGTAGTTGATAGTGACCTCTGAAATCAGTCAGTTAAGGAGTAAAACATGTTCACTGAATAAAACACAGCAGTCACACACAGTTTGTATTGCCCCGCTGCATCTTTTGCCCTTCCATGATAATAAGTGTGGTAGCTGTGTGGCCTGTGGGAATGAGAAGTTACAAACATTACACTGCATGCCCAGCACCATGTCCTCTGCTCCCAACCTGAGACTGGGAGCTAGAGCAGTTTTTGTGAGTAGTATGTTCAGAGTTGCTGTACTGAATGAAGGTGTTCTGGAAGAGACTGGTTCATAATTGTGGCGTGAGAAGATCGGGATCTGAGCAATTCACTGGAGAATAAGCCTGCTAGAGTTGTGTGTTGCCGTGTCTTTTGTATTGCGTATCTGAAGATCTGTTGGCATCAATGAGATGTGTACTGTCCTTGTCAGCCTTCTAGAAGGATTAATGATTCCGAGGACATGGGATGGACAAAGTGCAGAGCTGGTGGCACAGTACTGGATGGGGAGTGCTCTGCTGCTGACAGGGTTGGTTTGTTTGCATGTACAGGGAAAGGGTGTTAAAATGCACGTGCTGAAGAGAAACTGCAAGTCAGGGTAAGATTAAAACGCCAGCTTTAAAGACAGTGTAAGGCATGACATTTTGCTGAATTGTTCTGGCAAGAATAAAGAGTGTGCATGTTCAAATGTGTAGGTGGTCAGTGGTACCTTAACTGCCTGACTTGATCAGGAATCCAGCCACAGAGCATTATTGATTGGCTTTTAGCTCTGATAGGCAGGTAAGAGATGATGGAAGGAATTTTTTGGGTGGGTGTGTGTGTGTGTGTGTGTGATCTGTGTGTGTTTGAATAGGTGTACCTGGGGCTTGTGGAATAGTTTTAGGGGGAAGATGTCTTGGTTTTTTAATGAGATCTATGTTTGATGATGGCTCTTTCATAATGCCTGCATAGTTCTTTCACAGTGCCTTTAATGTATTTTGCTTTCTCTTGCTTTGTCACTAAGCCAGCATTATTCTGGAGTATAAGATTATGCTCCTTGTCTACCACTGTGCCTAAGCCAGATGGAGCAGGCCATTAGTACTTGGTGCAGTATGGCTGGGCTGAGTTCCAGCTCATGGGTAGGTTTGGGAAGTTACCCTGTGCTACCCAGCTTGGAATGCTGATTATGTGGAGAATGACAAGGCTTCCATTTGCATGAAAGGGTCAAACCAGTCTGATGTCAGATATGGATGGCAAAATGTCATCTTGGTTAATTACTAGTCTAGCTACATTCTCCAGTTATTCATTAGGATTACTAATGATTAGGTGTTTACTCTTCTGGATGCCTATGACTTCTTCCATCTTAAGTCTCAGGTAGCTTTCAGTCCTGGGAGGATTTCCTCAGCAAGAGAATCATACTGGCACCTGTTATGGCCAGTAATGTCTTATTCTCTAATGGAGAGACTCTCTAGCAATACTGAATGTAGTAATGCCTAGCTTTTTGGAAAGAGCATTGCCTTGGATGCAGTTTGTGTCTTGACCATTTGCTTCTTTTGGCAAATTTTCACTCCTCTGAGTACCTGATATGCTTTTATTCAAAGCAGAAAAATATTCACTGCCCTAAAGGGGGAGAGTGTGTCATAAATATAAAGGTGAAAATGAGGGGCTGGGAACAGAGAACAGACTGCTTCTTTGCTGGTGCCAGGCACTGAACTGTTTGTGAGCTCTGATGCACAGTTTTTGTTTTTGGAAAGCTGTGGCTTAGTATTTTTGTAGAATAGCAGCAACATCCTGAGCATGGCATATTAGTGTGTGTCTTAGTATGGTAATTGTGATAGATGTGTGTATTACGCTGTATTCTATCTGGTTTAAGCTGTCCCAGGCTAGTTATTCTGTCTTTGTGCAAGTAAAATATTAAATTACAGATCATTATGAAAAATGTCAAATTGTAAATTAAGATGACTTTCTTTCTGTGAAAAGACTTTTTGTTTTCTACCTTCCATTTCTCTTCTTTGCCAGCCCCCCTCCTAATTCCAGATTCAAGGATGTCCTGTAAATTTGTGCTTGTGTTACTGTGGATGAAAGATGTGAATGACAGATACGGGCTTTTTCTTTCATGTGTGCTGATTTTTTAAAGAAAGTTGATTACAACAGGATTCTTGTTTCAGAGTTGTTTACTGGACTAACTGCTACATGTTCAAAGAGTATTCTCAATACAGATGAATAATAACTTTTAGAAAATTTTGTTGCTTAAACCCAGAAGAATAACAAAGTACCTTGATGCAAGTGTTAGCAACTGGCAATGAAATTCAACAAAAATCTTTTTTACGCTCTTGTTGCTTTTCAGTTTCCAAAGTGTTGAAATTGTGGAGGTAGCTGTGGTGCTTTCTTCCAGCTTCTGTAGGTTAGCACCTGGTTCTGTGGCTGCAGTCAGTGTAAGAGGGACAGCTCCATGTTGCAAGCACTCTGCTGCACAGGGTTGAGATTTGACAAGAAAGCGTGTTGAAATTTTGAGGACATGATGGGGAGTAAATGACTACCTAAAACAATATGTTAAATAAATATTTCTTACTAGAATGTAAGCATTACAAATAATTGGTAAATGTGAAAATGGAAATTGCTTTTATGTATTCAGTAACTGCCAAATATTAAAGTTTGGAGATATAAAACTTTAACATACCATGAAATGAAATTTGATCAAATTGAACATATTTAACAGTCCTGTCTTGAGGAGTCTGTTTTTCATCTGTAGCTGTTTCTTCCAAGATCCTCTCAGGGTACCCTCACTGTTCAGAGCATAATAGTGGAGTTTTTGATGCACATTGTTCCTGCAGTTCAGCATTAGAAAAATAAATATTTAAGTTCACTGATTTTAGTAGCTATTACTGCTCATCACTATTGCTGTAGATATTTGCTGAGCTTCCTCTGGGTTTGATGGTTTTTCAAGTGAAGGTGTTAGAAGGAAAAGTGCGTACACTCAAAAAAAAGTGCGTATATCAGGAGTTATTTAGAACTTGAATTTCTTGATGACCTTGTGACTTGACAAACCTTTGGTGAGCTTCAGCTGTAGTTTTAGAATGTGGAAGTTTTGCCAAGGTCACTGGGAAGTGCAGAAACTGATGGATTAGTAGTAAATCAATGTTAGGTGCGTTTTTGTCATGCGTGTTCCAGAAGTATAGGAATTCTTTATCAAGGAACCACCACCCTCGTATCTTACTCATCTGAATATTGCTATCTAATGTCTGTCTTGGAGGTCTCTGCAAGGTTGCATTCCAGAGTATGCTGCTGACTGTGTTCCTATGTTTTTCTTTCAAGCTGGGACTCCTTAGCAGAGTGACCGAATCAGTGAAAAACATTGTACCAGGATGGTTGCAGAAGTATTTCAATAAAAGGGAAGATAAATGTGTAGATATGAATGAATCTGCAAACGAGGAAGAGAATCCAGTAAACTATCACCATGATTATGCAAATGAAGATGCCATGGTAATTGATGGGAGAGTCACGCCTGAATCAGCAAGAATTAATTTAGAAGGTATGTGAAGTATCATTTAGTATTCTGACCATCTGTATTTATTCACAGATTTCTAGTTTTGAATCTACATTTCTAGGGGAGGCTGGAAGGAGCGTTTGGACAGGAAAAAAGCAAACAACAAAAAGCCCTGCAACACCCAAACCAAAACGACCAGCCAACCAAAAAACCCAACCCAAAATAACCCCACACATAGCAAAAACAAAGGAAAAAGACCTCAGCAACTGAGTTTTTAGAACTGCCTTAGCTTCAAAGTTTAAACATACTGGAAGTTGACTTAGAACCTTTGGAAGTCATGAATTTACTTCAGGTAGTCAGCTAGCCAAGTGCAAAATATTGCTAGCATTCATTTGCAAGTGTGATGGGTTACATTTTCTTTTTAAAGAATCTGGGATGAAAGTTTATCTAATTGCCTAAGGTAGCAGAAACATCAATTTGTTTAACAGAAGACCAGATGCTAGAATGCGAGAGGAAAATTCCTTCATGTATCCTGATATTTTTTTTCTTTTCCTTTGGGCTTCTTCAATTTATTGAATTTCCTTGTTAGTTTAGTGGAGATCTGGGGAACTCTGTTTATGACATTATTCTTTTTGAAGTATTTTGTAACATTAACATGTGGCATTGCTAGCTTGGGGTCTTTGAAAACTATTTGGATCCTTGGCAAAGTTTATAACCCTTTTATCATATTAGAATTAATCTCTGCTTGTATCTATGCCTCTCACTGTTTCTGTAGTACTCTTTGAATTTACATATGCTCTCATTTGAGTTTCTCTTAAACTAGCAGTTTTGGGAACTCAGTTTTTAATTAGGTGAGATTTTGTCTGAGCACATGTACATAACCATCTGTGTGGACAGTCAGCTGCTTCTGTTGTTGGCAGAATGAAAAGTAATGAGGAAATACCTTTCTCACCAATGTTATCTAATTGTAAATAAGGAGCTTTACTGCTCTCTGTGTAGCTGTAGCTTGAACATAAGTTTGTAAAAAGGAATAGAGAAGGTTTTCATGAATGAGTAACATGTGTTGGCTTTCCTGAAGAATTGTGTGAAAGGACCTTTCAGTGAGAACAGCTGCACAGCAAACTTTCTAGTTCCAGGAAATCAGGAGCAGATGGGACCCGCTAGAACCTTCAGTAGCTTGTGTTGCAGTTCGTGGGCATTGTAGTTAATCTTTCTAGCTATGGTTGATAATATATTTTTTTAAATTGTTACTCATATTTTTATTTAGAAAGCCTGTTTCTTTGGTTATGTGCTATCAATGTGCAAGAGTCTGTGTTCCTTTGCTTACCAGCCTTTGGTCTGATAACACTTCCTTTCATCTCCACAAGACAGTCCTAAAAATCTACCAGCTTTGGAGAATTAATTACTAGTAGTACAGTGCTTATGAAGATTGAAGTAGCTAGTTTAAGCTTCAGTGCAAATGTCAGGATGATAGTGTCTCAGAATTATATTCATACCCAGAAATGGTGGGAGGGATTGTAGAAATATGGATATCAGGCAAGATGGCCATTAATTGCTGTTCTGTTCATGTGGCAAGTTGGAGCTGAGATGACCTCTTGCAGGACACTGGCAATGTTTTCAGACCCTTTTCATAAGGAAAAAATGCCCATCTTAAAACTGAGACCACATCGCTTACATGTTGTCCTTTGTGCCAAAATCTTAAAAACTAATTGATAGGAGATAATTCACCTGTAGCATGACCTGATAGAGTAGAATTTGGAAGGGAGGATGATGACACCAGAACAAATAAACTCCCAAAAATCTTTGCAAATACTTATTTTCATGTTACGTATTCATACTAACACCATCTTTTTTACACGATGATAAAAACTGCAGAGTTGTCCGTAACTTGTCAAGTAATCTTAAATTTTGGAAACCTTATTGCAAGCATTATCTGGAGGAAAAGGAATTTATAGATGTTTGATGTAGCAAAAGACACAGTTTTAGTGCTTGAGTGCAGGGTCAGATTTTGATGAAATTCAGAAAAATCCCATCCTTAAGTACTTCTTAATGCCACATTAATGCTTAGTATTGCAAGCAGTGTTGCTGTTGTAATCAGACAGATGAAACCCTATCTGGGTGAGGAAGTTAAATTCGGCTTCTCTATTTTTGTGCTTAGAACTTGGCAATAAGCATGGCTGTTGATAGAAAACAGGTTTTGGCTTCTGTGAGCTTGTCTATAGGGAAGCTGATTGTCTCGCTGTTCTTGTTCAGAACCATCCACGAGCAGGTCTGCACTGAACTTCTCGGATGTGTTAACAAGGCCCTCCCTTCACCGGAGCCATTTGAACTGCACCGTGTTGGATTCCACAGTCCCACACTGTCAGCCCTCCACATCTTCCACACTTGGCATTGGCAGTCCTGGGCTGTCCCTTGTAAAGGAAATAAAAGATTCTACCTCTCAGCATGATGATGATAACATCTCAACAACCAGTGGCTTCTCCTCTAGAGCATCTGATAAAGGTAACTTTTATGTTCTCTATTTTGATTTGTTTGATAACATGAAGTACTTTGTATTCTTTAACATTCCGCATTGCCTTAGTAGGTACAGTAGGAGAATGTCAGCTCTAGATATTAGAATTAAATTTAATTTTTAGTATTTTAGAAGTATATAATCCTGTCACCTTTTAAATATAACCGTGGGTTGGAATACATTTATGAGTCCCTGATATTCTAAAGAGTTAGTGCTGATAAATACAGTTTTAGCTTGATATCTGTAAATCTTGAATGGGGACAATAGGAGATAAAGATGATTTGCTGTAGCTTCATAGTTACAGGTTGATTGGCTAGAAGGAGGAAAGACTCCAGATATCTCACTCATAGCTGGCTAAATACGAGTAAATACAGTTGACACAAAGACAAGGTATTCTCATCTCTCTTTTTACCAGGAGTCAATAAAGCAACTATTCTAATTTAACAAGTTTGGGCTGCTTTTTTTTTGCCATTCTTGATAGAGAGCATAATTTGTCAATACTTCCTTGTTTTTTGCCGAATTCAGTAAAGAATGTACAAAATTTTAAAGTAAAAAAACCCCAAGACATTGTATTTATGTAGAATGTAACCTAGGTGTCTCACTGAGAAAGGGCAAAACAGCAAGTTGGCAAATTTTGCTTGTCCCCCATATAAATGGGGATGAAGGCATGCTCAGCCAGTTCTCTGGAGACCATAGTTTGACAATTCAGCGTAGGTGTTGCCAGGGCATAGTAATATAACCTGAGTTTGCTAGAACTTTCTTATACTTCTGCATAAAACATATGGAAAATGGGTGGTTATCTCTCTTAATTCAGCCTTTGGGTAGTTTTTTAGATTTAAGACCTGGTCAGTTCTCTTCTGTGCTGGTTTCCAACCCTTTACTGGTACAGGAAAACTTCGTATCATTAGAGATGCACCAGTGTTTATGCAGTTCTTTTATTTTATCATGAAAGAAGAAAAACTAAAATTGTCTTGTATTGGAAATGTACTATTAACTTGTGAATGCTTTTGAAAGATTACTGAAAGGTCGTATATTCACAGTTCTGTGAACAGATTTTAGGTTCAGAGTTGGTACTTAGGTTTCATACTATATACGAAATTAATCTATTTGAAGAGCTCTGAAGGATGTAGTGCCAGAGAAATGAGTATTAAGAGACCTTTTAATTTTGTGAGACGTTTTTGTGGAGAACGCTGGAGTTTGTGTGATGTTTAATACTGAATTTCTGTATGTACACAAGGTAATTACATATAACATTTGTTATTTTGGCAGATATCACAGTTTCAAAAAATACTTCAGCACCACTGCTCTGGTCCCCAGAGGCTGAAAGATCTCATTCCCTCTCACAGCATCCTGCATCTAGCTCCAAAAAACCTGCATTCAATTTATCTGCTTTTGGATCTCCCTCTCCTGTAAGTACTGCACAGTATTCATTTTAGTCAAGTTGGATGTGTAGCCATTTTACTAACACGTACCATAATACCTTTCTGTAGTCGCTTGGAAACACTTCTGTCTTTAAGACAAGACAGCTTGGGGATTCTCCATTTTACCCTGGAAAGACCTCTTATGGTGGTGCAGCTGCAGCAGCGAGACAGACAAAAATGCAGATCTCTGCTTACCAGGTATGAGAATGGTAGTGTGGGGGAAAACGTAATTGAAATACAGAAAGGGAAGCTCGGCCAAAAAAGCTCTGAGCTGGGAGCTTAACTTGAAAAAATGTGGCAGCAGTTGCTATGTTGCCCACTCAGCCTACAATTTTTGTTTAAATTCTTGTGTAACACTTTATGTAGAAATGCTTATCACAAAGCACAAGAATGACAGTAGCATTTTAGTTGCTGGGCAGTTTCTTATAGTAGGGGTTTCCTCTGTTATATCTTCCAAAAATTTCTATTTTCTGACTGACTCTGGTGTGCCTCTGACTGTATTATGGTACAATAACATGTAAATAATTACAATGATGGCATAAATTTGAACACTTTTTTAATAGTAGCAAAAGTTACCTCCTAGATACTTGCCTGTAGATTTTACACAAGCATTCAAACTATGAACATACTAAGCATACTATTTTTAATACAGTAGTATACAAAAGGCAAATTTGCTCATCCTTTGCACTTTTGTTACTGAGAAGGAGGCATGCAGTCCTACATTCTGTATCAAGATAAACAATAAGGTGTTCTCTATTTTACGGTCATTCAGATAGCTCTTGAGAAGAGCTGCTTGTCTCCAAGTGTTCTTTGTGGTCTAAAATGAACCAGCAAATTAAAAATCCTGACTTTTTCAGTAGTTAGAGTTGAATCTAAAAGCAGGTTAATAAAATGTGATTTGGTTCAAATTTTTTTAAATGAAAATGCCCTTTGTTAAAAAACTAAAAAGTCAAAAGGAACTTTAAAGAATTGAAAATAAGTTTGCTGGGTCTATTTTGGCAGTCTGTTTCTACCATGGAACAAGAGGACCTACAATTTCCGGATTCAGGGAAATCTTGAACCTTGCAGGTTTTCCTGTCCTGGTGTTGAGTCAAACTTCAGAACATTTAAAATTTTTGTAAGCTAGAAGTCCTCTTTGGTCAGCTATTTTTATTTTTTTAAGAATTTCTTGGAATATGTTTAAAAGAGGAAGCAAATACTAGGCTTTTAAAGGAGAGCTTGATTGTTGCTGTGTACAGCGAGTCTCACTTGCATGTTCTATGTGTTGTGTGATCTGCTTCCTGTCTTCATTTCACGTGTGGGAAGTATCGTGTGGTTACATTAAAAAAAATGGTCACACTGAAGTTTTTGTAAATTATGTTCAGTCATGTGGTACATTTACTTTTTCAGTGTGTTATGTTTAGATTTGTTCCAGTTCAAATCAGATCTTTATAAAAAGAGTAAAAAGTTCTGCAGTCAGCTGCAGGCAGTCTTGGGGGAAGGGAGGAAACGAGAGAAATGGAAATTCATGATGATGATTGTATATACTGGTTTTAAGATGCCATGCTTACGCCATCATGAAAACTCCAAGATCTGTTTTGCTACTGAAAGTACTTTCTGCAGCACAAGCCTTTTTTTCAGTTCTGTTTTCCTAATCACTCGGAGGTTCAGAGACCCTATGAGCCTAACATCTTCATTTTGTGACCTTTTACATGTAAGGATTTCTTTTGTTGATTTATCCCATGTGCAAGATGTGCAGGGCTCCACTTAAACTTCTGTAAAGTCAGTGGAGTATATTTTTCTTCTTTGTGCCTTGAATGCTCAGTAAGTGCATTTTTCTCTCTCATTGTAAGAGTATTGGTTGTATCACCAGTGTAGCTCTAGGGCATAAAATATACACGTGGGTAACTCAGAATCCACCATCATAACATTGGCAATGCTAATTTTTCAGCCACCGATAAAAAGACAAATGAAAGCTAAACAAGCAAATGTGCAATCCTATGGTGTGACAAGTTCCACAGCGCGGCGCATCTTGCAGACATTGGAGAAGATGTCAAGCCCTTTGGCGGTAAATGGCACTCCTTTTAATGTTTTATTCCATGTGTTTGAAAAACATAGTAAATGTGCTAGGGTGAAGGTGTTACTTAATGTCATGTCCGCTTTAATTTATTGCACCTGCTTTTCCAACAGGATGCCAAGAGGATTCCATCTTCTGTTTCTAGTCCACTCTCTTCTGTAAGTTGATCACAAACCCCCCATCTTTTTCTGGGATGGAACCCCCTTGTAGGGAAAAAAACATCCTCTGAAATTTTGCCTTCTTTTCTCCTGTTAGCCTGTGGACAGGAGTGTGCTGAATGTGACTAACTTCCAATCCAGACAAAACCAGGTAAGAACTAATAACATGTTAAGCTGAGATGGGTAACTTTCTCTGTTTTACATGTCTTAGGAGAAATGTCACAAACTTCAATGACAGTACACACATGAATTCAAGTTAGTGTTAGCCTTATGTGAGGTTTTAGCTGCCTTGGCCGTGTGGAAATTGCTAAAAATGTCTTTTCAATCCACACTAGATGAAGGACTGTGAAGATTACTCAGAATTATTATCTTTTATTATCTTATTATCTTATTATCTTTTCGTGGTGGTGTGCTGATACGTCAGGAAAACTTCTCTAGAACACACAGAGTGGTTTTATCTTGATGGCATTCTTGTTTCAGAAAGATTTTGCTTGCGGAAATAACCAGAAATAGAAAAACATTGACTGATTGTTCAGATCCTGTGCAGATTTCCATGTTTATTTTAAGTAAAAAATAAATACTTGTATTTTTTATTGCTACTCAAGGGAAGGAGAAAATTGTACAATTTTGAAATTCTGTTACTTCTGTTAATTTACGCTCTTAAATTCCTGTTTGGTGGTGGCACTGAATTGTTGCTGTGGTAAATAATGATTTCCATGTTTTTGTTTAAAAAATTACATTTATTAAATTGTGAAACCACAAAAGGTCACTTTTAGCTTAGGCAACCATAGGAACAAAAATGGTTTTCCTTCAATGCAAACTTTTAATCTGCTGTTGTAATGAGGAAGTGGACAGAATGTTTTAAAAAGTTTGTATGCTAATGGCTTGGTTAGGAGTATAATTAATTCTGCAGTCACATGCATGTTTATAAACATCTCAGATTTCCTTACTGTCTTTGAATATATGATAAATTACGTGAATGTTGACAAGTAGAGCATGTAAGTTTTTTACCACCTCTTAAATATTATCCCAGCAATTGAAACAAAGCTGATACAGATTCTGCATTAAAATGCAGAACCACACATGTGATGAGTCATTTAAAAATGATCTACCAGATTTGTGGAATATACCCTGACGTTAGTCAGAAAGTGAATCTTGCATACAGCTGTCACTGGGTAAAAATAGAGAAATTGTCTACTCTTAACGCTAGAATTCATAGAATCTGGCAGGGAGAAAGGGCAGCCATTGATGAAAAGAGAGGACAGGATTGTATGTGCCCAGAAGAGGGTTGTGCGTTTTCCTGCTCAAGTGAACAAATGGTTGACAGGACACTTGGATACTCAGGCAAAAGTTTTACAGGTCTTTTTTTGGGTGTTATTTTTCTTACTTTGGTGATCTACACCAGACAGAATATCTCTTAGTGTATTGAACATGTAACTGGGTTACATTTTTTTCTTGTTATACATACGTTTTTCACTGCTTTGATGTCCTTTTACAATGATGTCATCTGCCTGGCATGTGAAGATAAGGTGGCAGATGTAGTTTCCTGGATTTTTATGAGGCTTTTGGTGCTGTCCTTCTTGCATCCTTCTGGGCAAGTTGTCCAGCTCTGGGATGAGCTGGTTGAACAGCAGGATGCAAAAGGTTGCAGTGAATTTGGCTACATCTGGTTGGTGACCGGTCACCAGTGGTGTTCCTCAGGATCAGTTCTAGGGCCAGTGCTGTTCAAAATATCTCTCAGGGATGCCCCATTAGCAAGTTTGCTGATGATGTGAAACAGGGAGGTGCTGCTGACTCTCTTGAGGGACAAGAGTCCTTGTAGAGAGATAGAGTGGAGCACTGGGCGATCATCAGTGCGATGAACTTTAACAAGTCCAAATGCCAGATCTTCATCGATGAGATCATGGGACTGAGTGCACCCTCAGCAAGTTTGCAGGTGACACCAAACTGAGCGGTGCAACTGACACATCTGAGGGATGTCATCCAGAAGGACCAGGACAAGCTCTAGAAGAAGTGAGCCCATGTGAAGGTCATGCAGTTCTGTGCCTGAGTTGGGGCACAATCATCTGTTGACACTAACATAAATAGTAGATACATCCTAAGTCTCATTCTTCTTATCACCAAGGCTACAGATGATCTAATATATCATGTGGCTTTTTGGGGTCTTCCTTCTTTCTTTAGTCAGTTAAGCCAGTTTTGTAGAATGTACATTGCTTTCTGTTTAATAACTAGGCCTTGTCTGTAGAAAAGCTTTGACAAGAAAAGTCAGACCAGTACTTTTAAGAGCAAATCTAAAACATTGGAACATACATTAATGAGACTTCTTTTAAATATTTCACAATTTATTTTTTAAGTGTAACTTCAGAGGAAGAAAATGTAGAAAAAAAAGAAACCCAGAACCTGGTTTAACTCTGCTTAAGAGTTTCAGTATTAAATTAATGGATTAAGTCAGTTAAAAAAAAATTCACAGTGCAGGCAGAAGAGAGGAAAGGACAGGTGCATATTATTGTAACATGAGTTATTTTGCTTATAGGAATATAGTTTATTTTGTCTGTGAATTAACTTCCAAATTTTGACACAGAATTCAGACTTTGACTATTTCTGTAGCTTTTTGGATTTTATAACTGTTTTTCTGGTGATTTCCTTCTGCAAGCTAAATGTTTTCAACACTTCCACATTTCACTGAGTGCTGAGACTGGTGGGAGGTTTATATTTCTGTAACTTTTATCATCAGTAACTGCTGTGACACGTTGGGTGGGTGCGAGGATAAATTGATTACTGCTTCCCTTTCAAAGATGGATTCGCAACATCCACCTGTCCAGAAACTTGTGACACCAAAGCCAATCTCCCTGACAGGGAGTCGGATCACGTATTTTAAACCATCTTTGAAATCAGCTACTAATTCCAGAAAAATTCACCAAAGGGTAGATACAGACCATCAGGTAAGTAAATTTTCGTGTCCTAATTTGCCTGCTTTTTGCAAGATTGGGATGTGTCTAACCAGTCTATTAAGGTGCTCTTTTTTGCACGAGCACCTACAGTATACTTGAGGTAAGCATTAAGAAAAGACAGTGGGAACCATTGTGAAAGAGATACTGAGAGGTTTTATGAATATAATTATATCTTTGGCATGCTAAGTGGGTGGTGCTTATTTTCAGAATGTGGTGGTGTGCTGTTGGGCCAGGGGTTTCGCAGTGAAAGAATATTAAAATACAGAAGCACAAATTTCCTTTACATGTGCTGCTGTTTAGAAAGCTGATGAAACATGCTGATGTTGTGTATAAAATGTTTCAGGTGAACTGCAGGATCCAAGTCAGATTTCTAGCAATTACCAATTCAGATCACTTTCATAATTACCCACCCTGATCACTTTAGTGTAGATGGAGTCCCCGATAAACCCTTCTTAAAACAATGCTGGTATTTCTTTCAGAAAAAAATCACCCATCGTTCCAGTATAATTCTGAATATAAAAATGACCAAGTATTAAATATATGGGCTGGAGATTAAGTGAATAGTCAGGGTAATTAGGGAACAAGCTTAAACTGATGAGGTATATTTAGTGGTATAAATAAAAAAAAGTAGCACAAAATGTGTATTTGGTTGTCTTCTCTTTGTGTTTTGTTTATAAATATATTCAGATAAATCTTTAAATAAATAAAACTTATTTTGCAGGACATGATGGAGGAGAGTTTTCCTGCAGCAAAGCCTGTAAAATCATCTGAAAGGTATGACAAATCTATTAATTTAAAACAGTTGAAAGAAGAAAGCTTCCTCCTTTGTCAGCAGAGTCTGCACGCATGCCTTCTTTTGGAAGGGCAGAAAGTTCTCAGTAAAAGTGAAGAGAAAAAATTGTGTTATGAGAGAGTTTAACTATTTGTGCTATATCTTGGTATTCTTTAGGGAAGCAGCTGTTAGTTTCAGGTAATTAAATAATTGCTTAGAGTCTGAAGGCTTTGTTGCACAGGAATTTATTTTTTGAAAAATTCTTTATAATGGGAAATGTCTTGCAGTTTAGGAGTAAATTCAATTTTTAGGTGTTGTTTTTTTTTCCCCTTTAACATTTATTTACTTATTTATACAAAAAGCTAGAGGAAGATTGTCTGCTCTGTGAGTTTGCATGAAAAACTCATCTGAAGACAAATGCCAGCTTGTCTCTGAAAAAAAGTATTCAGGAAGGGAGAGTTAATTGTATTTCTTCTTGAGGAGATTGCCTTGCATTATGCTGCTTGCTTGGCATAGAATGACTTGAGATAATGTTGGTGACTCTCCCTTCTGGGGAACTAATCTTTTGCATGTTGCTTGAATAAAGGTACTGTGTGCTCAGAAGACATCCTTTTTCTTGAGGATTCAAACCTTTTAAAGAACAGCATTAGGGAATCTGCTAATGTGTTGGCTCTGTGTTCATCTTCCAAGCAATTCTTACATTGCCTCGGGGGCATTCTTTGGCTTGCAAAAAACCCCAAAGCCAACCCTTTGTTTTACAGTCCTGACTTTGCAGGAACCATCTTTGGTTTTAGCAGAGGTGCAAACAGATGTTGGGTTTTAATTGTGGGTTTTCAAACTGTTCTGAGTTTTCTTTGGTGCAACTCCTTCCTCCATATAGAAGGGAGATCCAGGAAACTGATACTGCTTTTCATTTGGTTCAAAAGTTTACTGCTGTGTTTCTACTTTTCTTAAGACTAGATGCTCCTTTTATTTTAACTCTATTATAAAGCCAGTCTGTGTTGATTGTCACATTATGGAGTAGGAGTACAAAACTAATAAGGGCCAGAGTTTCTTCATGCAGCTAAACTGCAGTACTTCGGTACATCTCTGTTCAACCTAACAAAGGCTGTTTAGTTTTTAAACCAGCATCAGTATTGTAGATTGACTTGCTTGAAGACAGAACTGTCTTTGCCCCTTAGAAGCTGACAGGTGTTAACAGAAAAGAGGAATATGGGCTATTCTAGACACGCTGTAATTGTCTGAATAAAGATTTATTTTGACATGAGTTTTATTTCATAATTCAAATTGATTGTCACTTTGGATTAGGGAAAATTTTGAGCATATGGCTTTAAGGATCTGGCTTCCTATCAGTGGTTACAGTGCTGAGCAGATGTTTGCAACTCTCTGAGAGGTTTAGACCAATTCTTTTCCTCAGTCTTTTAGAAACTTGACCTGGTATCTTCCAGTGTCATCCAATGTACTTTTGTAATGACTGACTGATTGGCTGCAGGATAAACTTGATATTGTAGTATTTTCAGGGATGCTTCATCATAATGCTGTACTGCTTTTTATTATTATTCCTTAGTTCACTTCTATTTTGGGATGTGGCATGGATTTGGTTTGGTTTGTTGTTGGGGGAGGGTTGTCTGTGTGTGTGGCAGGGTGTGCCTTTGCTTGTTTTGAGGTTTTTCTTTTGTTTTTTCTTTTTCTTTCCCCTTCCCACTTGGATTAGGGAGTCTTTCTGGTTTGGATCTAGGCTTTTGTAGTGAACAGAGAAATGCCTTTGTATGCCTTACAAAAGGGATCTGTATGCATGTCTGAAAAGACTTTTGGAATGTTGGCACACCCAAACACCTCTGCTGCTTCTGCTGATGGCCTCAGGAAAGCCAGAGCTGCTTATGAAGCTTCTGTCATATTTTCTTGCCACACAAATTTAAGCCTCTCAATTCCGTAAGAGCTGTTGGCAGCGTTTCCTGTACTCGCACACACACGCCCCTGACCATATAATTTTAGTTACTCTTTCATATCCCTTCAGAGATACATGCTTATCACAGAATCAGAGAACTGGCAGTCAAAATTTCCACTGTCTGGACTATTAAAAGCAAGCATTAGAAAATAACAATCTAAATCAGTTCTTCTATTTCAGGTCTTCTGGCTTAGTCATCATTCCTTTATGGATGTTGTGACTGTTTTTTATGTATGTTATTCTCACTGCTGCTTTTAATCAGCTTTTGCTGTTTAGAACACGAGCTATTTACCATTAGGAACTTTTGGGATGTTTTTTTTCTGATTCTGATTAACAGACGACTGTTCTAGGATTAATAGTGGCTATAATAGCTCGAAACAATTATTTGATAAATTTGGGGTTTTTCTCCTTTTTTTTTTTGCTTTCTTTTTAATCCCCTTCCTCAACCTATGTATTTTTATTCTATGCCAGCAAATTGAGCTACCCCAAACTCGATACTCCTGCATCCAACGGTCTGTCTTCAGGAGGAAGGATGGATAGTGCCTGTGGCAAGATGAGAAGGGAAAGGGAACGATACTGTGCATCAAGACCTGGACAAAAACAGCAACAACTGGTAAGGGTCTCTCAGGTTAATTGATATCACTGTGATTACTGAAATACTTTTCTTCATTGCCTTGTAGTAATTTACAATAATGCCATTTCAGTTTTGTGAGTGTTTTGCTGTTGGTTTCAGAGGAGGCTGTGGTTTAGTTATCTGTATAAGTGCTTCGACTTTGGTTTTATATTTTTAAAATCTTCATTGCATCGTCTTGGATATTCTTCATACTATAAAGTTTCTTATTAGTTGTTGAATTAATAACTTTGGTAGAGGTTTGTAGAGTTTTTAGAAAGGAATGAAGTGCCAAGTATTTAAAAAAAAGGGGTTTTTATTTTGTTATTTTATATGTAAGTCATGTAGAAAGGTACGGGCCAAGAGCCTGAAGCAGAAGACAGTGTTTGCAAGTTTGCTAATGATCATTCACAATTTTTGGCACTTACTCAAACTCATTGTGAAGGGTTTCTTTCCTTGTTTTAATGGGAAAACTCAATTTAATTCAATGATCGTCATTATGACTCTTAAGGATTATCTTCCTCCAAGAGTGTTACATAAGCTGCCTAGTACTGGATCTTAAATCTGAAGAGGTTACCTTGGTCTTCTGGCTGATGCAAAATAAAGAAGTAGTAAATACTGGAGAATGTTAGTTTAACAGAAATGGCCTCAATATCACGGTGTGATAGACTCTTCAGATCAGATCTCTGAAATATGTAATCCACGGGGTACATTAAATGCCTATAATAGCAATGTGCATCTCTGCTTAGTCACTTCTGAGTAGACATTGGTACTACTGTCCAAACTGTGAATAGATTGGTTAGAGTTTAAATGGGAATAGCCAATCTAATCTTGGTAATCAAAGGGTTTAAAAGACAAGGGTAGGAACAGAAGTTTTTAAGGTACACTGATTTCTGAATTTTAAATTTGCACCCTAATACATGATACTGAATAGATTTACCAGAGTATGATCCTCTGTGTTGCTCATCAGGGTTTCATTTTTGACTTCCTGTGGTTTGGTTTGGAGGTTTTGGTACTCAAAGAAACACACATCCTTCTTAAAATGCTATTTTTTTTCCAAGTTCAAGTGACTTCAGAGACTTTGTCAGCTGTCCTGCCTAGTTTTGCAAGAGGAACACTTTCTTACTTGCCATGCAGTTGTGCTCTTAATTAAAGAGATAAGGAAATCATAGAATCCTAGAATGGTTATGTCTTTCTAGGTCTTTATTAACTGAAGGACAAAACCAAAAATAAAAATTATCTGCACCCCTCTCTCTTCTGCTCAGGTAACAATTTTGAGCTTACTTTCAGTACTCTTACTGGACAGGTGATGGATGTAGTGTCACATGGAAACAGGCCTGCCATAAATAAAAATGACGTGGCAGACTTATGTGGGAGGTTAGGATTCCTTTTGAAAACCTGCTTTGTCTATAAATCCCTCTACTACATTTAACTTCATTAAGAAACTAATGGGGAGACAGGGTAGGAAGGTAGTAGATCTCGTGAAAAGGAAAACTAAAATTTACAACTTTTTAAAGAAAGAGAACTACTAAAATCTAAAACTTCTAGAGAAAGTGAAAAATTAGATTTTGCAGCTTCTTTAAAGAAAAAATTAACAAAAATTAAAATGTGCACCTAGGAGATGGAGCAGGAAGAACTACCTGAAGTACCCCTGCCCATCAGTACTGCATCGCTGCCGACATTCAACTTCAGTTTCCCTGCCAGTAGTGCTGTCTCCTCATCACCCAGCGTTGTTTCAAAACCAGTGATGAACAAGGTAAATCTTTGCTGTGTAGTGTGAATACTTTTTCAGGGTGAGTATACATCCTCCTTGCTGGATGTTAACTTTTTTCTGTGGTGCTCATGAAACTAACCAACCTGAGTTTATAACCTGTTGAATTAAACAGGCTTGTTTCAGACTGGGGCGTAGGGAGGAAGACATATTTGGATATGGCTTTGTCCATCTTATACACTCACTTGCAAGCTTTTTCTTATAACTCTTAGCTGTGTATCAGAAATACCAAACATCAGATTTCCCAACTTCATTGCAGAATGTCTGTTAGATAGTGAATTCAGGTAGCTGCTGTTGTTTCACCTGGATGCTCTTCTTTTAGATATAAAACTTAATTCTTTTGAAAATACAGGTACAACCAGCAAGTAATGTTGGCAGTCCTACGTTTGTATTTTCATCTCCAATTGTGAAATCTACCGAGGTGAAAGTGCTACCTCCATTGTCTGTAAGTAAAATAAATCGCAACATTTTCTCAAGGCTTTAGTAGAATACTGTGGAACAGTAAAGCAGAATTGGTCCTGGTAAGGGGGGAAACAAATATACAGATTTCTGACTTGGAATTTTTCACCCAGCACCTACCAAAAGTTTGTAGACTGGATTTCAGATTATTATTTGTGTGTGAAACTTGATTGAAATTTCTTAAAATCTAAAAAAACCTTCTCTTTTTCACAGCAAATTAAGTTTACATTTAGTGTTCCTGTTGTAAAGTCATCAGAGCTTTCTGGATCCACTGATACACCAGTGACATCCATCCTTAGTCCAGGTAACAAAAATTGTAGCATTTCAAACAGAGTGCTAAGTTTCTTTTTTTTTTTGTTTGTTAAATAGTTAATCTGTCATTTCTAAGCTTGTTCCAAATTCCAGGCAAAGTGTGTTTTCAGTGACGGGTCTGCTTTTAATCAGATTGTAAATATAAACTGTTGTAAATAGGTCGAATTTAAAAGATTCTTATTTAAGAAGAATGGAACATGGAAATTCTTGTTTCTAGCAAATGTGAATATATTCTAAGTGGATTTCTTTGTAAAAGGTGGGCTTTGTTTTATTTTTAAAGGTAGTGCCACTGTAAACAGCACCAGCAATAAGAAGGAAGAGGAAGAAGAATATGATGGATTCTGCAAACCTGCTAAGTTCTTAAAGCAAGGAAGTGTGTTAGACATTCTAAAAAGCCCTGGTGAGATAATGAACTCTTTTAAAAATATTTTGCAGAGAATACACTTGCATATAGCTGCATCGATTTTTAAAAAGCCCAGCTCAACAGCAACCAAAAAATCCCCCAGACAATTTGTCACAGTTAAGGCAGTGTCAGCAGTAAATACTGACTTAAATGCTACATCTGTTGTGCTTGATGCCGCCTTCTGTTATAAGGGGCTTTCATTGCTGATGGGAAAACTGCAGCATCAAACCAGATGCATTGCTTCTCCTTTAAACGTTAGGTTGTAATTCAAACTTGAGCATAAAAAGAATTAGACAAAGAATCATTATTTCGTTTAAATAAATAAAATGTCTGTAATTGGAAAGGAAATGTTTGTAAAATGCCTTACAAACATTCCTCTCCCACCTCTGCCATCTCCTGAAATTAAGAATGGTAAAGATAACTATATTCCTGAAAGTGTTTCAAAAGCTGCATATCTTTTGGCCTTAAATGTTGACAGTTACTCTGGGTTCACATGTAAATTTTAAGTAGCAGTGGGCTGTCTCACTTTAAAAAAATGGGTTTCAAGTCATTATGATTGTTTTCAGCTGTTGAGTAAAGAGTGTGTGTGTAGATGATGTTTTTTGTTTTAGGAAAAAGGTCTTAATTGAACTTGATCTTTCCCAAAAGTCTTGAGATACAGCAGGACTTTTTATTACAAAATCTCTGTGCAACTTATATTGGAAAGAGCTAAGTGAGAGAAAATACACCGTGTGTTTTGTTTAAGTAAAGACCTGTAGGTGAAGTGCCATTAGTTTTCTTTATCAGTTTAACAGAATCAGGTTCTAAATCCGCACTGTTCGAAGATTCCACTTTTAATATAAAAAAAACCCCAAAGCAACAATAACATAACAATAAAAAGATAAACTCTTTATTTTAGCTTTACAGTTAAACATGCTGATATTTAAGGTGTGTTGCTGTAGCATTTTTGTTACTGTTTCCATATTGGTGGTTCTTGTTTTCTGAAAAGTTTGCACCTTTAAGTAAAGAGTTGGCCTGTGCCCAGTGCATTTTGAGCAAAGTTTATAGGAAAAAAATGTGTTTGTCTTAATTTTTATTGCTTAATTATTGCTCGGTGTTTATGGGGGAATACTCTGTGGATTGCTGCTCCAAGTACCAACTGCTGTACAGCTACTAAGTAAATGTGAGTCATCTACTATGGCAGAAATAGCTTTAGAAATTTGATTTGATTGGGCATGGTGTCTTAAAATGAAATTGGATTATTTCCAGTCTGTGACAGATCATCAGCTTTCAGTACTGTTTGTTTATACTTGTATCTTCTAGTGTACTAGCAGATACAAATAAGATTTGTATTTAAAACTTTCTTGGAAGTGAAGAGTTAAATCAAGCTTTAAATAAGTGTTCTGTTGTGTCCCAGCTCAGCATATGAAATTTCATCCCTTTAGATAAGATTTCCATGGACTTCCTCTGGCAGTTACTTGGAATGTATAATTGTAACCACTGACACTTGGTTTAAATTTGTGCTGTCTACTATTATAAGTAACTTCCATGCAGCCAGGGTACAGACAGCTTCATCAGTAAGACCTCTCCTTTTTCTTTTTTTATAAACTAGGTTTTATGTCTGGGAAATCACCCTCCTGTTCATCTGCACAGCCTGTTACGAGCACAGTGGTCTATACAAGGCCCGCAATAAGTAGTTTTTCTGCAGGTAAAGACACGTCTAAACAAGCATCCTCGTTTTGGCAGTCTGACACACAGGACCCATGTCTGCAGAACAAAACCACAGACAGCAAGTGTGTAACATGTGAAGCTGCTAAAGTGTCCACTGTTGAGAGTACAAAGCAGACGATCAGTGTGAGTCCATGTGTCTCCTCCAAGACAACAGTCTCTACAGCAGGGACACTGGGCTTTGAAGACAAATTTAAACCGGCACCCAACACGTGGGATTGTGATACCTGTCTGGTCCAGAACAAGCCTGAAGCTACAAAATGTATAGCATGTGAGACACCAAAGCCTGGAACAGGAGTGATGCCTGCTCTGACAATGCCAACCGTCACGGAGAACTCGGTGACAGTGACATCCACCTCCAGCAGCACTGGCACAACTGCCACTCTGGGGTTTGGAGACAAATTTAAGCAGCCAAAAGGCTCTTGGAACTGTTCAGAGTGCCTTCTACAAAATAAGGCAGAAGACAGCAAATGTGTAGCTTGTCAGTCTGAGAAACCAGGTTTGTTCTTTTCTTCTCCCTTGTTTCAATCTTAGTCTACGTGCATGTTTCAGAGAATAAATATCTTGCATATAGAAAATATTTTGAACAGCATGGCTGTATGCCAGACAGGATGGATTAGTGCATCTCTGCAGGAATGGTTGCAGGCACTTTGGAGGTCTCAGCCCAGATTCCAGCCTGTCACATGAGTTGAACTGATTATGAAATACATTAATGCAGAGCAGAACTGAAGCAAATATACCCTGCTTTACAGTTAGTGAGGAAAGATGACTAAAATGGATGCCTTAATTAACTTAAAACCAATTGACTCATTTTCATTGAGGAAAAATGTGAACTCTTTGCAAGGCGCTAAAAACTACTGGATTTGTTGGGGTTTTGTTTTCCTCTTTCAAAACATAGGTAGAAGCAGTATTTGCACAGCATGACTTAATGTCTCCAGTCAGCGTTTTTGTGGAATTGAGCAGAGGTATGAGGCCAGATTCCAAGTTCAGGCTATGTGGGAGAATAGGAATGGGGCTGTGGCAGAGCTTCATCCCTAATGGGGTGCAGCTGTATAAGACAGGTGAATAGCATTGAAGGAGAAGAAGCATGGAATGCTGATGTGTATTGACCAATCACAAAAGTAAAAGGGAATGCAGGTGTTATGCATGTGAGAAAAAAAGTATAAAAAATGGTACTGGGGAGCAATAAACGGTTGATGCTTGCCACCATTTTTGGCATCAGCTGTGTGTCCATTTTCAAGTGTAGCCTTTAGCTAATGGTCTTGTGCTAAAACAGAACCATATATTCAGCTAATGCCTATCGTAGTTTTTCAGAACATGGGTAACCTTGTTTGGAAAGGTCAGGGTTATTACAGATCTTGGGGAGGTGGAGTGCCTTCTTCAGTTCATTTATGGGTTGTTTTCCATTATATGTCATTGTAACTGATTTTGGGAGTTTATTTTTTTTAAGTGCAAATAGTTGTTTTAGTGTTAACTTTTATTGGCTCTTAACATAATTTAATATCAAAAACACGTTTGCAAATGCATCCTGGGGGGAAAAAATAGATGTAAGATGGAGCAGATTGTGCTTTTATAATCACTATATACTAAGAGTGGAATTTCTTCAGATAAGGCATTTTAGAGGAAACTTACTCTCATGGACTTTCAGCCTCAGCTGGCACTTTTGTCCAAGGCTCTGGCCATGGCAAGGAACAATTTTGGAAGTGAATGGTTTGCCATGACCACCATGATGCAGAGAATTGCAAAGTTACATTATGTTTGTCAAGGGGGCGAGTGAAGCAAGTAAAACGGGAAGACATAAATTTTCTGGATGTGCTGTGGAAAAGAAGACCCATTCCCATCTAGGAAATGTTACTGCTTTGAATTTGAGAAATTACCTTGTGTCTCTCTTGAATGCCTCCCTTAGTGGTTCACCATAGGTGAAGAGTACAGTTATGTGATGCTTTTGTGCTTCTGGGATGATTCCTTCACTCCTGACACTTGTGGAGCTGCAGTTTGCTCTTGGGGTGCAGCATCAAGTGCCATCCCTTCCTTTATAGGGGAGGAAAGTCAGAGGGCAAGTGTTGGATTTCGCACCTCAGCAGCAGTAGGTTTCTGCTGCTGTTGAAGGCAGTGTAGATTGTGTGGTGAACACAGAGTTGTGGGTTGGGAAGCTTTCAGTTCCTTTTTTTCTTTTGTCACTGTATAGTTTTGAATGTGTCCTGTCCTTGTGACTTGCTGATTAACAATTCTAGTAAATTCTCAGCCTTGTATCACTTGACAGTGATCATTAACTTGAGCAATGCTAACTTTGACTACTGGTAACTGGTGTCACCAGGAATTCTTTTAGTAATTTTAGTTCAATACAGTACCTGTAATTTACGTCTGAAATGGGCTATGTTGCCTTATTTTGTGAACTGCAGTTGCTGTTTAAATGTCACTGGTTCAATTTGTGCTTGAATTCATACATAGATTGTAAAGAAGAATCCAGGTTTACATGGATCCAGGTTTAGAATCAGTGGTTTACATTTTCAGATTGTGTTTGACTCAAATCAGCTTACAGCTTGATGGTTTTTTTTACTGTTACACTTGTGTGCTTTGCAATTTAGTGAGCATTTCTTAGAAGATTTGTGTATGATTTAAGCAGGATGATTAACTATCTTGCTTCTTTCTCAGGGAGTTCAGTGCCTGTGACCAGTAGCAGTGCTTCTGCGTTTTCTGCTTCTTCTGGAGGTTTTCTGGATTTAGACAAATTCAAGAAGCCTGAAGGAAGTTGGCAATGTGAGGTCTGCTTGGTCCAAAACAAACCAGAAGTCACACAATGTGTAGCCTGTGAAAGTGCGAAGCCAGGCACTAAAGCAGAGCTCAAAGGTAATACTGTACTTACTGAGATGAACAAAGATGTGCATTCTGCAACCCTTTTCCTTTTTTTGTGTGTGGTTTTTTGGGGGGGGTTTTGGGGTGGTTTTTTTGTTGTTTTGTTATTGTTGTTTTGGTTTTTCTTTTTTCCTTTGAGTATGGCAAAACTGTTCGTTTCTTGTTTAGGAGTATTGCTTAGATAAGATTGTGCGTGTATGTTTCCACACCCATTCTCCAGAAAAGAATTGGGAAGGATTACAGGAAAGCTTGTGTCAGTGACATAGTTGTTTGTTTCAAGCCCTTATGTGTCGTTCATTTGGAGGTTAGACTAAAACCATGGTCTTTCAAAGAGCTCAGCAGCGTGCTTTTCCAAGCCAGGTGCTGCACGGAGGAGCACCATTGCAAAAAGATACATATATAGAGGAAGTGTGGAGTTTCCTTATTTGTCTGTGTGTATGGAGGGTGTTCTGTTGAACAGTTTTGACGTTGGGAAAGCTCAAGACTAGAATCCCAGCAATGTAGGTAAAGCCTGCATGTATTGCATCATATATTGCAGACTTGACATTGTTGCTTGTTTCTGCAGGTTTTGGTACTACTGCTGTGTCTACAAATGCTGCAATGCCATCATTTACATTTGGTGTCCCGTCAGTGTCCTCTGAACCTTCTCAAACATTAGGTAGCACAGGAAATTTTAAATGTGGAGAACAAAGTAGCTTTAAGTTCGGCATTGCATCCGAATCTGCATCATCCAACACTGTGACTGGAGGATTTAAGTTTCCTACTGGTTCAGGGAACTTCAAATTTGGAGTTTCTTCCTCAGACTCTAAATCAGAAGACAGCAAAAAAGAAAGTAAAAGTAACAGTTTTACCTTTGGACTTCCATCTACAAGCAGTCAGGCGCCTTCAACATTTCAGTTTGGCACGACGAGTCTGGGACAGCAAGAAAAGAAAGAGGAACCAGTTTTAGGAGGTTTTGGTTTTGCTACAAGTTCTACTTCTTCCATAGCTACTAATGAGAATAAAACTGGAGTCGGTGGCTTCACTTTTGGAACTGTGGCAGAAAAGGATGCAGCATCACCTGCTTTGCCATTTAAGAAGTCAGACGAGAAAAAGGATGAAACTGTTGCAACGAAGGGAGGCTTCTCTTTCGGCAGTGCAGAGTCTGCACCTGCCTCACAGTTTGTTCTGGGAAGGGCAGAAGAGAAGCAGGACTCTGTCACTTCTGCCGGTCCATTAGCATTTGGAAAGAAAGCTGACAATGAAGAGTTAAAGGCACAGCCTATCTTTTCATCTGGGACAGCTGAGCATACCAAAGAGGAGAGCGCAGCAAAACCTGTATTCAATTTTAGTTTTGGTAAACCATCGGAAAAGGAAAGCGAGCAGGCAAAGGCACCTTTTGCATTTGGGGCACCAACCAGTACTTCGGGTAAACAGAACATCTTTGACTTTCACTTCTTTGCTCGTGTCTATCAAATAGTACCTCTGAGGCTGTACTGGACAATATCTATGGGATTTATATACTATCTGCAGCCTGTCTTTAGTTCTAGTTGTTGATGCGTAGACGGTATGTGGCAATTTCTTTGTAGATTTCAGTGAGTTTTAACACTATGTTTAGACAAAAAAAGTTGCCACACCTTGAGGAACATGTATCACCACTTGTGTAAGCACAGAAGTTATGCTGTCTCAGTAGTAGCAGCTCAGCTGGTGATAAAATCTGTAATGTGGTGCTGTGTAGAGGCCTCATACTAGTGTTTTTTATAGTGAAAGGGAAGGAGAGAGGGAATATCTTACTTCCATCTACGTGCAGCTCTGCTGCAGTTTCTCTACTGCTACAAAGGTACAAAAATAACTTCATAGATACTGCAGAATTTTGTATTCCTTTAATTTGTTGAAAGTTTGCAGTGGAGGATTAAAGTTTTTCAGTCATGGTTGCTGTGTGAAAAGTTCTTAGTTGTTAAACTCCATTTGTGTGACTTTGTAGTAACTGTGTTACTTCCTTTCAGATCAAGGAGCATCCTTCAGCTTCTTGAGCTCCAGTTCCTCCAGCACAGTGGTACCCACCACTTCAGCCAACAGCAGCAGCGTGTTTGGCAGCACCCTCTCTTCCTCAAACCCTCAGCCAGTTCCCACTCCCTTTGTGTTTGGACAACCCAGCAACACTGTGACCAGCTCTGTTTTTGGCAATCCTGCAGAATCTGCAACATCTCAGTCATTTGGCTTCTCTCAAGAAAACAAACCAGCAACCACATCTTCCAGCACTGGCTCGACTCTTACTCCGTTTCTCTTTCGTTCAGGAGAGAGTAGTACCAATGCAGCAAATTCAGGATTTACTTTTGGAGCCACAACTACATCAAGTGCAACAGGTATGTTTTAAACAGCTGCTCTTCTCATTTTCTCATTTTTGCCATTATGTAGTGGATTAAGGAGACACTGTTTCATTAATATTTTACTTTGGAAAATGTGCAGGCTAAATGCATGGAAATAGAGAAAAATACTGAGGATTTCTATTCAGCTATGTTAATTTGGGGTCATTTTTCTTCAATGTGGGAAATGCAGTTTAGGGATGAACTGGCACCAGAGTTGTTTTATGCAAAGGGGCAAACCTTTACTGGATTTCAGTTTGTACAGAAGCTTTTCACCATGAAAATGATAATTTCTTTCTTCAGTCACTGTTAGTCCAGTGTTGACAGTTAGAAGTCAATGAATTGCAACTTTCCTGCTTTTTTATTCCCATACCTAAAACTCTGAATTCCTGGAGATAATGTCAAGCTTTGCCAAGTCCTTCCCTCACAAGTAATAAATGGAGTATCTTGACTTGCAATTAATGCTTCTTTAAGGGTTGGTTGGTTTCTACTAAGGAGCATGGCCAGTTCACTTTAATTTTCTAGGAATTTAGAGAAGGCAGCAATAAGAAATACAGAGTTTCTTCATGTTTTATGTTTGTTACTCCACTGCCTGAATTGCATGAACAAATGCATGACTCAAGACTAAATCCACCAAATTACCTGTATTCCTATGGGCTGTGCAGGGTGTTGGAAATAAGATTGAATCTGTAAAGGAAAGATTTAATCTAGTTTGATCCTGATGGCTTAACTTTGTCAGTGACAAAAGTTTAATTTGCATGATTTTTTTGTGTATCACAGAGAAAACAGTCCTAAATTACAACAACCAGTAGATCAATTTAAACTGCTTACAAATCAGTAACTTTTGGTGTAATTTCGTAGTAGGTGACACCATATTTCAAACATCTTCAAAAACTCAGAAACCTAAGTTTTACCAGGTATCTCATCTTGGAAAGAAAGTCAGCCATTCCAAGTCATGGTGCAATTAGAGGGTATTTCCTGTTGCATGAACACTAGTAATGCTGTTTAAAATATCCCTTTTGCATAGCAGATCTGCCATATACATTCAGAGTCACTGTACAGTTGCATTTCATTATTTCTGCTGGCCATGAGCTCAGCAATTGGGCTGGCTGGTTGTTGATGACAGGTAGAGAATTACTCTGCTAAACCAAGTTTTTGAGATTACTGCAAGGTTGATTTGGCCTCCAGAAGTTGGTAATGGTAAACACGTGAACAGGGCAGGGGAGGGATGCAGTTGCTGAAAAGAAAAGATACGTGTTCTCTCTCCTAGTCCTAATAAATCAGGAGCTGTATTTTGCATGTCTGAAAAATCCAGTTTGAATGAATATTCTATACATGTGGTAGAAACAGCTTTTAGTAAATACAGATTAAAACATACTGTTTGAGGAATTTATCTGTACAACATGAAGAGGCTACCAGTGCATTTGAGATTTAATTTTGTCTGACTGTCATGAACAGTGTTTCTCCTGTTGGTTAAAAAAAAATATGCAATTCCTGTTGTGCCTGAGGTAGTATCTGTTTTATGTGCTCACACAGTAGTTTGAAATTAAGATGGGTGTTCAGCTACCAGACCTGAGGCTTGAGAACCTTTTGTTTCTGGATTCATTCTTGAAGGTGGGAGGGAAGGGGCCCATACTGACATCCCTGTTTGCCCCCCAAGGATCATCGTCTTCGTTTCTGTTTGGCTCTGGGCCTCCAGCGCCTGCTGCTGGCCCAGCCTTTGGCGCCAGTCAGCCACCAGCATTTGGCCCAAGCCCAGGCTCCAGCCAGCAAAGCGCTCCAAGTTTTGGATCGCTGTCGACAACGTTGTTTTCTGCTGGCTCTCACCCTGCTCCTTCTGCCTTCGGCTCGGTGACAAGCAGCACTCTGCCCTCTGTGTTCGGACAGCAGGCAGCCCATCCGCCAGCTTTTGGCTCTGGTACCCCCAGTGCTGGTGAGTGCTGACCATCCTCTTCCCTTTTGGTCTCAAAGATTATATGTATTTTATTTTCTTTTTCATGAAGTGCACCATAAATTATATGGAGAAAGATGACTTTGGCATTGTGCATGTATTTAAATGTAGGAATTGCCCCCCGTGAAAATAATGGATATAGGGTTGTCATTTATATCTCAGTCCTGACTGTGGAGACACAATGTGCCACAGGTACCTAGCTTCACAGTAAGCCTTCTCCACAAGAGACTTGGCAGACACGGAGATTGCAACTCTACAACTAAATCTTGAGCTTTATTTTCTTTAGAAACCTAATGATTAAAAGAAACTGTTGAAAACCGTGGAGTAATCACTGGTAAGATTGTGCAAAACAAAAGAGCAGACACACTGCAAAATTGTTATTTTTTGATTTGAGAAATCTTTAGTTATCGGACTTGATCAGGCTTCATTGTATAAAATACAGTCAGAACTGTTTGGGGTTTTTTTTAAGCATTTATGGGTTAAGACTGTATTAAGATCTTTTTAATAATGAGGTATAAAGTGCCACGGGAAAGGGGCAGAGAATGAACCTTATCACTTAAGAAAGACCTGTTCCATACTAGTAATAATTAAAAAACCAAAACAAGTGCCGGACTGTCTATTTGATATCACATCAAATACTGAAAGGGAAAACCCTTTTTTCCCCTCAGAAGTTTTACAAAATAGCCTCCATTAAAAGTAATTGGCATTTTTGTACTAACCAATAGATTAGTATAAGCAGATTAGTGCACAACACATTACTCAGTCGATCTTTTATTAATCAGGTAGCAGTTTAAAAGTAAAGTTCTCCCTGGATTTTCTGTATTACATATTCGTTTCCTCTGATGGTTGGAATGTTTGGGGTTTTTTCAGATGAGGTGCTGTTAGCACATTAAAGGAAGTTCCCAGATCCATTGCATGAACACAGGGCAGTTTACCTGAATATAAATTTACAATTTAAGACTTGATTATAAACTTCAGTATGCACAGGTATAAATTTAATGGTGGCACAGAAGTCAGCTAACAACTAACTATCTGTGTGTTGGCAGTATTACTTTAAAAGTTCTTCAATCTGTGTGAATTAATTCATTCAATAAACTGTTCCTGTGGTAATCTGACACTTCTGGTGCATGCACCCCCCGGCCAACCTTGTCATCTTGAGCAACCTGTAAAAAGAAAATGGGGAAGAACATGAGGATTTTGCTGGAAAGGATGAACTGAGATTTCAGCTTTCTTACTTCCTTCTGCTTCCACCCCATCTTCCCAGGTTCTGTATTCCAGTTTGGAAGTAGTACTACTAATTTCAGCTTTCCAAATAACCCAGGAGTATTCACTTTTGGTGCAAATCCTTCTGCTGCAGCAGCTCCTGCACCACCTTCTGGCACTCCAGGATTTTCGTTCAACCAGCCTCCAACATTTACAGTGGGGTAAGAGACCGTATCAGAATTTCCCTTGAGCTTTGGGTAATATCAGTGGACAGTATTCAGCCTCTACTGCTGTTAAATCATGAGGTGTTCAGATGAACCTTGGAGTTTGAAACTAAATTTGGCATCCTTCCTTGTATTAGCCTGACTGGCTAACTAAGCACCGCTATCTGTAAAGGAGCCTAGCTGTCAGGAATGTCACACAACAACACACGTGAGATTGTCTTGTTCTTGAAAGGTAGAACCCATATCCAGCCATTATGCTGCTGCTTACCTTCTGAATAAGAGAGATTTAATTGGTTTCTGGAAATCTCTTCCTCCTGTTCGTCATTTGCTGCTTGTTGCCAGCTGGTAACTAGTGAGACAAGACTATGAAACAGTTGTTCTGGAATATCTACTCAGTGCTGCTACTGAATTTTCAGCTACACTGTCCTAAACTCTGAACTACTAATTTCTTTTAATAGGGCTAATGGGAAAAATGTTTTCTCTGCCTCTGGATCTTCAGTTCCTGGTCGGAAGATAAAGACTGCAGTTAGACGTAGAAAGTAAACGCCTGATTGGGTAAAGCATCAAAAACATTGGAAGCAGCTGAATTGTTCAGCTTCTACCCTGACTGAATTGTTCAGCTACTATCCTGAAATGTTCAGCTGCTACCCTGAATTGTTCAGTTACTGGGATTGTACCTCACGCTGGCTTGTCAGAAGTCAGATCTGCCTAAAGGAATATAAAACATAGCTTTCCTGTCCTTCCCTCCCCTTTCCCCATTACGTTTTTGGTAGCAAGTAAAGTTGGCAACAAGGCTGTTCTCAAGCAAAAGTCTCAAGTTACTTCTTTCACTGACTCGGCATGGTCTGGCTGTAGCCCTGAGTAGAGCCTGCACAGTGAATGGCTTGTCGATACCTCTTCATCCGCACCACTACGTGCGTTCATCCGCGTTTACTGACGCCTCGAAATTGTAATTATATCAGCGAGGGATGCTGTATAGAGTAGAGAATGTTGATAACGAATGATTTCTATGCTGAGTTTGTGCTGGTGTATGTGTGAAGTGAGTGAGTTTGGGTGTATTGTGCACTAAAATTTTCTGATAGGGGAAGATTGATTAAAGGATGATCCATGCTAAGGACTTGTTAGATCTGTAGTTCTTCATTTAATAATTATATGCTATTTCTATATTTTCATTCTTACAGCCCTTTATCACCTGTCTCGCCTTGTTATTTTATTATGAAATGTGTAAATACAATTTTGTTTCTCTATGTACTTTTTTGGCATAACAAATCTGTGAAATTGAAATTTTAATTTTGTGTGTTACAGCCATTTTTGTTTAGTATTGTCTCAGATTTTATGTAAATCCCATTATTCAAAGTTGCCTAAATCCATTTAGAAAATCTTTAAAATTGGGAATTCTTAAAGTAAGTTTATTGGCTTTTCTGATCCATTTTTGTTTGGACCAAAAACCAGTATTGTACAAAGTATTAAGTATATATTTTTATATTTACTGAAATGGACTGTGGTGACTTTGGATAATAAGGAAAAGTTTAATATTAAAGCCATGTTTATTACAGTATAATTAACATGTTAAACCATGGGATAAATGCCATCAATAAAAACTGCGAAATATTACCTGGCAATTTTAACTCTCTGTAAAGGCATCTCCAGCTGTAACTGTTAAGAGGTGGTTCCCTCAACCTGAGCAATGTCTCGTGCTTTCTTCAACCTCTACTTTTTTGCACTGATTGTAGAGGATCTTAAGTTAGAGGTCTCCTGTTAGGAAGGAGTTTTATTGTAGGCTGAAGCTTGGAGCAGCTTATCAATGTGTCAGCTGACTGCAGTTAATTTTTTGTAGTGCTATTAAAGAAACCCGACCTAATGTTGTAAACATTCACCACTGTTCTAACTGAAAAGATTGGAAATGAGTAATAGGGGGTGGGGGATCCACTTCTGTAGCAGTTAGGGGAACTTCTTGGAGAACAGGCATTATACTAGTAAAATCAGAGGAAGTGTTTGTTCATCTGGGGACTTGCAGGTGAATTTGTACCAAGTCACAGCAGTCTGACTCGGACCTGAATTCTTCCCTCAGCTAGAAGGGCAGAGACCTGCATCACTGTCAATGGTGTAAATGTCTTCAGAGGCACTGCTGCGGCCTTGGCTGGCACTTCTGCCATGCATCCCAGCACTGCTCCCTGCTCCTGCAGGTGCTGCTGGTGTAAGGTGAGATGCCTTTCAAGCACAAGCTGGACATGACAGGAGGGCAAAGGTCAACTGCTCTTTTCAGGTGTAGGGCTCCAGTCACTGTTTATAGAAACAGAAAATGCTCAGCAACTCAACTTTCAAGCCACACGTACACACTAACTGCTATTCAGGCACGCAGATCACACCACTGTAGCCATGAAAGGATTATATGCGAGTACCTCTTTCCACCTGTCTTCATGTGAAAAATGCCAGAGATTTCCACTTTCTCCCCCTTAGCCCTAGATCAAGCCAAGCACTTGTCCTTCAAGCAGAAACAAGCTGCACCTGGGATGCAGCTTGCATAAGAGACAAACTAAAAGCCAGCCAACAGCACAATGTATACACATTTCCATGGACAGGCGATGTGTTCTTGCACTGTAATTGTTTTCTTTACCTGCTGTGAAAGGGGGGGTATTTTTCTGCAGGGTAAGAGATTACCTTCCCTTATACCTGAAGTGGTAGTAATAAAGTTTTAGCCAACAGTGTCGCTTTTCCCTTCCTCCCCCATCTGCCCCCTTTTGAATCCTAATTTTTAGGTCACTGCTCTGGTAAAGAGAATATAAGTTCTTGTTCTGAACAGGCAAAACTCACCCTTTTAGAAATGACTTTTAATTTGGTTCTGATAGCTTTAGCTTTCATCAGGCTGATTGCCATATCCGACCTCAGTGCTTAAGTCTTTGAAAGAATGGAGCACAAGTCCTGTGAGGAGCTGGGGGTGTTCCAGTTTAGAGAAAAGGAGGCTCAGGGGTGACCTTAATCTCTACAACTGCCTGAAAGGAGGGTGTAGCTAGTGGGGGGGTTGATTTCTCATCCCAGGAAAGGAGTGGTAGGATAAGGAAAGGGCCGTGTTGGTATCAGGACGTTTAGACTGGATGTTAGGAAAAAAAATTAATGAAAGGGCTGTCAAGCATTGGAAGAGGTTGCCCATGTAAACAGTAGGATCATTACCCCTGGCAGTATTCAAAAAGTGTGACTGAGCAAGGACTCTAAAAGCAGTGTTCTAGCCAAGACAACTTTTTCTTTACTTCAAAAATACATATTTAAAAGTAGTTAACTAAAAAGTTAGCGATCTCATTCTGGAGATGTAATGGACGGCAAAACTGTTAAGCATGAGCTCTAGTCCTGAATCATAATTCCAAATGAAAATGGAAATGCATGCACAATACAGTCATAACAAAAGAATATCACTTGTCAAACGAAAATATTGCAGCATATGAACACATTATTGATTGGGTTATTACACCTGGAGACAAGAGCAATAACCAAGCTCTAAAACATTTCTACTGTCAACCAAGCCACTGTCCTAAACTGAAGGCAGAGTGAGAACTTCAGCCACCAAGTGAAGACGTTAGGCCTAACAGAGGAATGCACAAAAACTGTAATTGAAGAGTTCCAAACTCTTGACTTACTATCTCAGGAAATGAATATAAGCAATGTTAACGTTTTACTGAAATCTAATAACATAAGAATAAATGAATCATCAAGGCGATATAGTCATGCAAAATATTAGGTTTCTTTATTCAGTATTTAAGTTAATCTGAATATACAAACAATTAGCCAGAATGATAAAGTGAAAATAACCAGTATTTGTACTTCTCCAGATTTACACCCATAACACATTTCAGTTAATGTTTTCTGCATGCTCCTGAAACACATTCACTTCTGCTCTGCATTATATGAAAGAAATAGACAAGTGCTTTCACTTCAAACAGAAGCAAAAAGTTACCTTTCATCAGCATGATCTGTACTGTTGATGGCTCCAGAATTATTTGCACACACCAGATCACTAACACTGCAGTGTAACATACCCTTCCTAGAGGAAAAAGCAGCTATTGTTTCACTTCTTCATTAGCTTGGACAAGTGAAGTAAGTGACAATGCTTGAGACAATCATGCAAAAACACTTTTCACATCAATGTGAGAAAATACTTAAATGGTGAGGGAGTATGATCTGTGAAGCAATAATAAATGACACTGATAGATAACCTGCTGATTGCTTTCTGCATACAGGCAATTTAATTAACATCATTTGCCTTGCTGTCTAATACTGCAGGTCTCTTCCCCCTTATCCTTTGACAGGCAACTGTCTAGAAAAGAACTTCATTTTCTAGTTACCTGCCAACATCCAAAACTGCAGGAACAACATTTCTTTTAAGGTGATGTATTCCTAGGGATCTGCTTTCCACAGACTGACAAACAGAACAGCTCCTTTTTGAAGTTAAAGCAGACAGTTTTTGTCTCATCAGTCAGAGGTTAATTAATACTCCTGGATTTAATACATATTTTCTCTCCCAAACTTCTTTGGCGTCTACAAAAACTCCAATGCTTTGAAGGTAGTTGCTGGCATCATACAGGAAC
Organism: Sturnus vulgaris; assembly: GCF_052056855.1. NCBI lineage: Eukaryota > Metazoa > Chordata > Aves > Passeriformes > Sturnidae > Sturnus > Sturnus vulgaris. Next base: position 69,204,168 of record NC_142243.1, on the reverse strand, counting down.
ATTATGTTTTCTTTAGCTTCTGAACCAGTTCCTATTTAATTAGGGCAAAAGATTCCAACAGACACCTCAATTTCAGTTCTGGGGTAGGTCTTTAATTCACTGGGGTTTGGAGGGGATGTTCAGAACCAGTCCCAAAATCTCATTTTTTTGTATCATCTGACTCCATTTCTTCTGACCACAATAGTTCCTGCTACAATATCGTAGGCTGTTCTGTTATGCTGGAAAAACAGCAGTGTAATGAATGCAGGAAAAAATGATGCAATAGAAAAATTCTTGATCAAAGCTCGTACTGTGGACCTGAAATCAGAACAGAATATTCAGTGCCTTACTTTCACTTTTCTGTGTACATTAGTAGTTAACTTTCAGGTTTAGCACCCAAGTTTTGCACAGCACAGAAGTCGAGCTCTAGAGGAGATTTAAGCACCTATCCTGAAAAATACTCCATGTGACCAAATAATTAGCATTTTATTCTTAGATCACAGAATCTGACAATAGTTGTTGCAGTCTAATTATTGCAAAGGTCAACAACAAAGCAATGGTGCACTTCCTTCCCAATCACACGCTTTTCACACTTAACTTGAATGCAAGGAGCACTTACGTTGTCATACTGACATTAGAAGATGGAATGACTAACACACGGCTGGGTGCAATAAGTACAGATGTTTCACATGTCACAACTCGCAGTCCCAGCAAGAATTTCCCTGGGGTTGCTCCACCTGCTCCCCAAATACAGATTATCTGTAAAAGAAAGGTTATTTCAATTTCACACACCACTGCGTTGTTGACAGGTCTCACAAACTGGGTTGTCCTCAGAACTATGTGAATGTCATGAGCTTCAACATAATCCAAAATACCGTAAAGAGGATTTACTTTATCGGCCAATGATAACATTATTTTTTAAAACCATTTCTTCAACAACTCACAACCATAAATTACAAGAGTTAACGTATATGAGTAGTTACCTCATAAAAGCAGACTAATAACCTGTAGATGAGAGCTACTATCATCATTTTCTGCAAATCTTCCATGGATGTATCTTCATCTATTTCTTCTATGATGTAATGCATGGCAAATTTAGAGATGTCCCTGTACAAAATAAAACTGAACTTTAAAACCATCCTTCTCCCAATACCAGTGTTACCCCTTTAATACCAGAATTCACTCCCTCTGTTCTGGTATTATAAGAGAACAAAAGCTCCTTGCTCTCTCTGACACTAAACAAGCCATTAAAATTCAGAACACTCAGTTTCATTCTGAGTTGCTGCCAAATTTGTTTTGTCTTTTTCATTAAGAAAAGATCATTCTTTATTACCACTTTTGCACAATGGTGTCCCTGGGAAGTAAGCTGCAGAACTGTTCTGAAAATTCTCACACTTCTTGGGAGGTAAACAGATTCTGCACATAATCATCTAACTTGATATAAATGGAAGGCATCCAAGTCTCCAAGTATCTTCTTACACAAACACTCAAGGAAAAAAGAAAAGGGCATTCTTTAGAAGTTAGCAGTCTCTCTAAGGAATCAGAGGAGCCCTGTATCCTCAGGGTTCTCATCTGAGTTCCTCATTCTCATTCTTTGCTGCTCACCATACTCATGTGGAGGCACCTTGGTATGCAATAGGAGGATTTAAACATAAAGCAATTGAAACCTTATGGTTTTTAGTCTAACAGAGCTGTGCAAAGCATCCATTTGGACTTAATGGCATATTTTCATAAGATAAACTCCACAGATCTAACCTCCTTATCTGATACCTGGAATGGATATACTTGCAACACACTAAGGCAAGCATTTTGCACATATGCATCTAATTAAGGCTCACACAGAACTGTGTAGTCCCACTTGAAAATAGTCCATCTAATATTTGTGCCACTTTCCCTCCTCTTTATTCAGGCTTAAAGACAGAAAAAGACCCAAAACAACCCAGGAATTAAAAAAAAAAAAAAACAGTATAGCACAACCTGCATTTCCCTTCAATGCAGCTTTGGTCTGAAGTGTCTTTCTCAAGGCTGCAAGGACCTATGTTTTCATGTCAATTCAGGATAACCCCAAGCACACCATGTCTCAAGAAGAAAACCCCCCAGAACATTTCTCTGAAGTTCCCTGTAAGCAACTGTCTCATAAAACTATTAATATTGAAAATGCTGTAAATTACTCTTCCACCAATTTACAGCAGCAATATACATATAGTTATTCCTTATCTTTCCAGTACTTCACTTGGTATCATTCTCCACCTACTAAAGGCAAAATGGAAACACAAGCTGTCAAGTTACAGCTGGTAGGATCTGGCCATTAAACAGAAATGAACGTTTGACATTTTAATTGCTGCTTATCTGAACAAAACCCAGCGATCATTTACATCAATGTATTTATTGTTTTGACTTTGACCCTCTTCCACACCCCCTTCAAGCTGCAGGTGAAGGTGTCTGGAAGGTGTTACCTGTATAGTATCACTTTACAATCAGGCAACATTTGGATGGTTCTTGAGCAGAAAGCCTGGGTTCTGAAATGTGTCTGTACAGTAGTGGAATTATCGACTACACCAAGATCTCATCTCTTAATCAGACTGAAATATTTGGTTACACCAAAGCAGAATAACTGAGTTAAGGAATAAGGTATCTACAGTAAAGAAGCAGTTAAAGAGGGAAGTGTTTGAGGTAAACTACTACATCTGTGTACAAAAATATGAAATGATGAATCTTTCAGTCTAGTGTACAGTTGACATACACAACGTTTACCTGCACTTTTTAAGAAACCAAATTTACACCCAGTGAAACCTGCAGTGAGGCAGCACTCCTAGCACCAGGCAGTATTTTCAAAATACATACATATCTGATCTGCTTGATCAGATTTTTTTTTTTGGGGGGGGGTGGGGTAGCATTATTTAGGTCAGAAATGTAAAACACAGCACCACAGAAGATGCCATACAGAAAATTAACTTCATCACAGCCAGATCTAGTACATTTTTAAAGGCCATTTTAAAAGTTTGTCTGCCTTTTCTGTGAAAATTATAAAGGACTTTTTAATAATCCTGCTATTCCCCCGCACCCCATAAATCAAATCTAGTACAAGTCTAATCTTTGCTTAGTAGGGAGTTTGTGAGCCTACAGACATGTACAAATTCAGTGTTTTCATCAGCTGACCCAAAATCAGGACGTATTTACAAGGAAGATAGCCTAGTAGTGCTTTTCCTCAACTTCTCTCAGTTATTTAATAATATCATATGCATAGACATACCATAAATACAACCTGACACCTCAAAGAGCATGAAAAGCTTAAGGCTGTATGTAACAAAACTTTAAATTGTTCAACTTACTTTATTCCACTGAGGTGCATAATACTTAAAATGATGATTGCCTTTATAAAGAACAGAATAAAAAAATCCACCATCTCTGCTATGAACCTGTGTGCCAGTGAAGGGATAAGGAACTCCCGACCTGAAACAGAAATAGTTCATATTACCCAGATTTTACTGCACTAACACAAAGTTAACACTAACATCTAAAGCACAACCCACATTAACCTCTCTGCAAGAACATAATCAAGAGCTCTGCTCACATGTTCTTCAAGAAAACTTCTAAAAACGTATGCATAAAAAATAATCTGAATTGTTCAGGTTCAAGTTCTTTAAAAACTTTAAGTCTTTCAGAACTGAGTCCCTCATAATTAGGATCACAGGCAAAATCATACCCTGCTAAAGAGCTGAAGTACATTGAAGATGCATCAGTTTTTGTGTTCTTTTGTTCAGAATAACCTCAGATAACAGATTTATGTAAATCTGAGAGGTCAGATTAAAAAGAAAATTAGACCTACCATAACTTTCCTATCCCTCGGCACCAAGGCTTCTGTGTACATACCAAGTACCAACCCTCACAGTAAAAACACAGCCTATTTTATCTCCACTCAAATACAAACAGGAACGGATGAAAAAATAAGTCATACTTGACATAAACATTCCTACAGACTACTTATAATAAAACATAGCACACTGCTCTACCCCCAGCCAGAAAACATAACACATTTCTCCTATTTAATCTGCCAGGTGCAAATGGGCACAAAGGAGTCACTTATAAGCTTTTGTTGCTCAGGTGATTTAAGCAGAGAAAACATTAGTGTCTTAGAAAGTTTCCAAGAAAGTGTTGCAAAATAATTTCATCTCGACCCAGCTACTCCTCTATTTCCCAAAGAACAAACATGACTCTCACATGAAACCTGCAATGACTCACATCAAAACTTCATTTAGAAATGCCCTTCTACTACCAGATGGAACCTGTGGGAAACAGGGACTCTTTTTGTTACTGTTTCTGAGAATAACGACACAGAGAAAGGACAAAAGAGGAAAGAAAACCACACCATTCTCTAGTCTCAAAAACCATAAAATTTAATTTAGCATAAGCCTTCCCAGTGCAGCAGCTGAGACTGGTGCTGCCAGCCATAGCCCTGTGAGCTGTGAGAGCCGAGCCAAAAGCCCACAGCAGTTTTAAATGGGGTAAAGAGAATCAGGCAGGGATCAGGTAAGAGCCTGCTCTTATTTAACACACCTGGGTTTACACAGCTTTTCATCCCTGCTACACTGATTCCTCTGCATCTAAAGTAACAAGTAGCCTGGCTTTAGGTAGCAGGGGAGCCACAAAGATGGGTCCTGTGAGAATGTGCTGGAAGCCACCTACCATGTCCAGCAGAGCCAATGGCTGATGGCTCTAAAGATGGACACGGTGCCAGCCGAAACTGGGCCCACTGAGGGAGGCTGATAACACCTCTCTGAAAACATATTTAAGAAGGAAATCAAAACGAAGTCACAGGTTTTGCTTCTAGTCAGAGAAGAGAAGCAGGTGAGAATACATGGGGGAGACAACATGGTGACACTAAGGTCAGAGAAGGAGAAGGTGGAGATCAGTCAAGGTGGAGAAGGAAGGGCAGGAGGTCCTCCAGGTGCCAGAGCCGAGATTCCTCTGCAGGCTGTGGTGAGACCATGGTGAAGCTGCTGTGCCTCTGCAGCCCACGGGGATGCACAGGGAATGCAAAATCCAGCCACAGCGCGTGGGGGAGGTGCCCACGCTGGAGAGGGTGGATGCCTGGGGGAGGCTGTGACCCCACTGGAGACCTGGTGGACAGAGGGGGTCCCTGCTTCCAGGCTGGAGCAGCTTGTCCTTGAAGAACAGCACCCCATGGAAAGAGAGAGACCCACACCACAGCAGTTTTGGGAGGACTGCGTGCCCATGGGGGAACTCACACTTCAGCAGGCGGGGTTTGGCTGCTGTTCATCAGAGTGGAACCACGCTGGAGAATTTCATGGAGAATTGTCTCCCCTGGGGGGCACCCCATGGCCTCACAGGGGAAGGACTGCTCTTCCAGAGCAATGGAAGAAAATCTCGGTGATGAACTGACCAAAACCCCCACGCCCGGTCTTCCCTGCACTGTCGGTGGGAAGGAGGGAGGGGCTGGGGGGAAACTGTTTTACGGGCTTATTTTATTTCTCATTATCCTCCTCTGATTCTGCTAGTAATAAAATTCACTTTGCAACTGAAGTTGAGCCTGTTTTGCCCTTGAAATATTTCTCCTAGTCCTTATCTCACTCATGAAGCCTTTGTTAACTTTTTTTTTCTTTTTCCCTCCTTTGCCCAGCTGTGGCAGGGGAGGGTGAGCAAGCGACTCAGTGGGTGCCTGGAGCTGGGCCAGTGTCAAACCGCAACATGTATTACACTAAAATGGATTCCACTGGCATTGTCAAAGCCTGTCCAAGTTGTCTGTTAAATTCTAATTAGAGATCCTTCAACTGAGGCAGGAGGGAACATAGCCAGTCTTCCAGTCCTGGCTTGAGAACACAGCACTAAGTGAAAGCTTTCATTTGCTCTGTTAAAAACAGCACATTTGTTGAAGTTGGTGGCAGAGACTGATTTATTCACCATTGAATAAATTAAATTAAATGACTGCATAAAAAAGAAGCTACATGGAGCTAGGAAAATAAGTATTCAAATTATGTTTAACTCCATCACATTAAGAAACCTTGGCAACCCTTAGACTCTGGCAGATTTACACTGCAGCGATTCAAGATGTTCCTCATATCAGAAATCCACTCTTTTGCCAAGGGTTACTATTTATTTAGCAAGGACAGCCAAATGCAACATCCATCCAGCTCAACGTCTAGGATCTTGCATCCACATAGTGCTTAACAGAGGTTTAACAGAGGTTAACGGGGCAGCTGGGGCTTGGATGCACCTTTTGCCCTACTGTTCCCAGTGGATGAACAGTAATCTCCTGCAGTAAGGCAGGGAGGGACCAGAGGAAGAAGTGTTTTAAATCATGGTGACTGTCCACAAAGAGCCTGCCACTACCCAGGTACCCGTATTGCTGCTCTGGCACACACCTGCAAGCAGACTGAAGCAGCAGAGGCAGAATTAACAATCCCACTTTTTTACATCCCAGTTTAAAACAACATTAACATAAGCTGTCACTTATTTCAGCTTACATAAGCACACGGGCTGTAAAACTGCATTGGCACAGGGACAGATACATGACCTGCCCTGCCTCGCCTGCTGTGTGGGCAATAATCTACAGCAGGGAAGAAGGAGCCATAATCACTTTAGCTGTTCCAGATATATCCATCTACGATCTGAAGCCAAAACATCAGCACCACAGTCCTTGTTTATAACTGTATTGTATCACTGCACCACATACCTAGTCCCCTTAAGAAGGCCAAGCGTGTTGCAATAGTATGCAACATTCAGAATAACCATGTTCAGCAGCATGAAATGCCATTCATGCCCTAAATTACCTTTAGCATATGGAATTAGTTCCTGAAAAAACAGGTAAAAATCCAAGAAGCGTTTCAGCCTAGCCTTTGTCCCTTTAATGACTGGCAATATCAGTTCATAAGCAAACTCTAAAAGAATCAGGGCATAATTACAGAAAATACTATTTTGTATTCTAACCATGTTTAAGCAACATCTGCTTAAAAACGTAAGAAAGAAGCAAGCTCAGAAGCTAGGCTCCCTTCCCTTGAAAATAAGGAAAAATGAACAAAAAACATCTTTCACACACATATGGCCACTAAGCTTATAAATAATGTCACAGATCAGCAATGTCGTACTTTGTCCTGGAGAGAGAAACGAGCTCTGGCTTTTTTCCAAAGTCCGTCAGCAGTGCTCTCCTCCACAATTTTCTACCATTGCTCACAGTGGTACGAACATTCATGGAATGTGACCTAGGCACTCCTCGACTTGTGAGGACTTGTTGCTGCTCCAGGTTTTACCTGTGATGTGATCAGAGTGACTTTGCTTTACTCCTGAACAAATACAAACAGAAGGGCTGCTGTGCACTGCCTTCAATGTTTACAGCTGCAACAGACGTTTGTTTATCTCGGGTCCCACTGCCTAAGCTTGTTCAATGTCAGTATGTTTTCACTTTCCTGCTTCGATTTGACGAAATTATTTGAGCACCAAGAACTCACTAAAACAGGTGAAGTTATTTTAGATTTCATCATCCAAACGGTCTACTTATAAAGCTAGATGCACTACAAGCCTGTGATCACAAGAATAAGGTACACTGGGGAAAAAAAAAAACAAACTCCTTCGTATGCAGGAAAACATCTTTACAAACTCTGACACTGTAAGCTGTATATGCAAGTCAATTCTCCCAACCTACTTATGCACCAGGTTCTGCATTTACACCCTCGGTATTAGGGCTGTCACTCTGCGTTCAAACTTGTTTATCGACCAAGTTCTGAGCTTACAACCTCGGCATGAGGGCTGTCACCGTGTCACACGGCACAGCCACATGCCCGGCGCCGCAGCCAACGGAAGCGCAGCGACTCCCAACGTCGCACACCCCCAGCTTCCCTTCCCTCTCCAGATCCCGTTTCCCGGAGCTGCGCCTCTCATCAGGCTCCTCTTCCTCCCCAGGCCGAGCGGCCCAGCCCCGGCCCCACTCACCCGCCGGCCTCCCCGTGTCCCTGGAGGCGCCGCTACCGCTGGTGCCGGCGGTGCTGCCGGAGGCCGCCCTGGGCAGGGGGGACACCGCGCCCGCCGCTCCCGGCCAGGCTGGGGTGGCAGCGGCGGGGGCGCGGGGCCCCGTCCCGACAGGGGCCGTGTGTGCCGGTGGCGGAGCGAAGAGGTAGAAGGGGCTGTAGTAGGCAGCGGCGGCAGGCGGGGGCGGCTGCGCGGCGGCGGCAGCGGCGGCGGCGGCGAAGAAGGCAGGTGGGTAGCCCTGCCAGCCCAAGTACCCGCAGTACGAGTCCCACAGCCACTGGTGTACGCGCCGCGCGTACTCCGCCGCGCTCAACTGCTTAGTCCCGCCGCCCTCCGGAGGGGAGCAGGGCGACGGCGAGGACGCGGCATTGGCGTTGGATGCCTCCTCTCCGGCGGCGCTACCGCCCTCCGCCATCGCCGCCGCCCCAGCGCCAGCTCGTCCGCGCTCCGCCACCTCCTCCATCGCGGAGGGTACTGAGCGTTCATCACGCGTGCGCCGGGGATGCACCTCGCCTCTCCCACTTATCGAGGCGGAGTGGGGGGGGAAAAGCCTGACGGGAGAGCACCACGCCAAAGGAGAAACAGGCTTTCCCCCCGCCCCCGCCACGAGATGGTATCGCCCAGCGCTGAGGCAGAGGCGGCTGCCCCTGGTGGGCGAGTGAAGCGGCCTCTAGAGCTGCTCTCGGTGCGCAGGTTCTGCCGTTTTGTTTTCTTGTATTAATGTTGTGAGGGTTTTTTTTCCTCCTCCATCTCTCCCTTTTCATCTTTTCCCCCATCACATATCATGTTCGTCTTCTGAAAACAAAAACAAAACCAAACTCTACCCAGAAAAAAAAGCAAGCAAGCCCCCAAAACCAACCTACGAAATCGCCTAGAACAAAACCCCCACAATCAACAGAATCGTTTATTTTGGAAAAGACCTCTGTAATCGAGTCCAACCTGTGACTGAACATCACCTGAACATCAGCCAGACCATGGCACTGAGTGCCACCTCCAGGCTTTCCTTAGACACCTGCAGGCTCCGTGACTCCACCACCTCCCTGGGCAGCCCATTCCAATGTCTGATCACCCTTTCTGTGAAGAATTTCGTCCTAATGTCCAACCTGCAACTCTCCGGAGAAGAGGCACCTGGCTACACGCTCCTTTCAGGTACTTACCGAGAGGGATAAGGTCCCCCCTGAACCTCCTCCACGTTAAACACCCTCAGCTCCCTCAGCAGCTCCTCATAGGACTTGCTCCCCTCAAACGCTGAACAAAGAACCAGCAGCAGGTTTAAACACAGTTCTTCAAGCTAACTTTCAGTCTTTAAGGTTTCTGTGTTCTATTAAGCATCTCAACTAGACCAGGAGTTATGTCTGACAGAGATGTTAACATAGCTCAATACTGAATTAGCAAGTAATACATCCCGTGAATCTGGAATGTTTCCCATGTTGAAGACAGCAAATGCCACAACTGAACAAAAGCAGCAGTTTCTCCCTCTCCCTGTTGAACTATTTTCCCATTTAACCTCAACTAATTTTAAAAAATAAAGTAATTTCATAAAACCATAGCATCATAGAATGCCCTGTTTTGGAATGGACCTTAAAGATCCCTGCCCATGGGCAGGGACAGCTGCCACTAGCCCAGGTGGCTCCAAACCCCATCCAACCTGCCAGGGATGGGGCATCCACCGCTTCTCTAGGCAATCTATTCCACTGCCTCACCATCCTCACAGTAAAGAATTTTTCCCGTGTATCTAACAGAAATTTCCACTCTTTCAGTCCCAGAAGTCTCTCTGCAGTGAGCCTCTAATACAAATAAGCTGAGGTGAATTGCTAAAGTGATTATCAAATAATGACCCACACCATATTATGCAGTTATGTAAGGTGCTGGCACTCACTGTGTCACTATGTTTTTAATTACACTGCCATGTTTTGTAACATAGACCTTGGTGAAATCAATATGGGTAAATGTTTAGGGAAACGGCAAGTTTTAGCATGATTAGGAAGGAGGAAAGGAGGGAAGACAGACAAGTATATAGGGGAAAACATGGTTTTAAACCATCTATTAATTCCTAATAGAAAAACTGTCTTGGAAAACTGATAATAAATGTAATGTAACAAGTTTTGGTTTGTTTTGTTGGAGTTTTTTTTGTTTTGTTTGTTTGGTTGGTTTGGATTGCTGTGGTTTGGTGGTTTTTGGTTATTTTTTTTGTTGTTGGTTTGGTTTTTTGGTTTTTTTTTGTCTCTGTAGCCACAGGTTTTGAAAGCCAGATCAATTACAAGATCTCAGAGACTTCATATAATGCTGCCAGTCACATGTAAATTGTAGGCTCACCAGCAGCAGCATTACACAGGCATAACCATAGTTAGAACTCACTATGAGATTATTCTGGATATTCAAGGTGAAACAGAATCACTGACAGTAGAGAGCAGGGGCCTAACAGGTAACAATGTCATGTTTCCTCATGCCCAAATTTTTCAGTTAATAGTTTTGCATTCTTCTGCTTACAAAAAAAAAAAAAAAACAACAAAAAACCCTCAAAACTGACCTACAAATTCTGCAAGCATTCAGAATTTTCTATTCTGGGACACATATGACGGGGATGCTGTGACAACAGGGCTTGCCAGTAGTGAGAAACTCACAGCTTAGGCTTTTTATGACAGAGGGTCTTGTTTCATTGCTGTGTCAGATTGCCACACAAGGCAGTATTTAATAGCCTTCTGCAGCACCGATTTCTTGCTGCTTTGCTTTCTCTTGTGGGTGGGCAGCTCATAGTACCAGGTGATGAAAGTAAGTAGTGTGATGCCTTGGCAGTTAAATACCCTCTTCCCTAAAAATGAGATTCAGGCAAGAGGAAATGTTCTGAACTAGATCAAAAGAAGGAGATAAGCACCTAAAAGCTTATCATAATATCATAATCATAAAAGTATCATAATAGTTAAGGTTTAAGAGGAATCTGGAATCTCACCTTAAGGTAATGCTGAAAAACCTGATCAGCCACTCTTGAGTGGGGAGTCCTTCATGGTCAATAGGAGGTAATCAAACACTGGCGTGCTGTAAACCTGGCTGTTGTACAGAGCTACAGACATTGTACCTTTGCTCATTTTTTATATGCCTTCCAGCATTTTGTTTTCAAAGGTCTTAAACCACTTTTAAAATTGAGGAATTGCTGAAGCATTGAAGTTCAGTTCTTTACTTTGCTCAGGGGATAACAGATCACATCTCCTGCATCATGCTGAAATATTCTAATAATAGGAGCTCTTCTGAAGAGTCCTTGGATGAGCGTTGGACATTAATCAACAACAAGCTCTTGTCATTGCAAAGTGGTTAATTATTGTTAGGCCCAGCAGCTACAGTAATTCATGCTATTTAGACATTTGTATCAAGTATTTATGTTCATGTACAGAGTGAAATTAAATGTAAATGATGGTTAAAGAAATTCTTCATCACTGAAACTATACAGAGCCACCAAAGAGTTAGAACCTTCCCCCTTGTGGGGGCAAGCAGCCAGATACAGAACATAAAACTTGAGCCAAAAAACATATGTATGCATTTACATAAATATAATGTAAAATGTTATATGTTTAGTGTGGAAAATGGTACAACTTTCTCCCAAATTAAATTAATTCAGCCTTTCACTCTGAAACTGATCAGTCTCATCCATCTAAGGAACTTGAAGGAGATATTGGCTCTAAAGCCTTACACAGTTGACTGAAGCAACTTCTTTCTAATAGATGCAACTTCAAGTGAAATACAGAAGAAACAGAATCCTGGTGGCCACAGTTGATAAAAAGGTCATAGCAAATCAGCTAGAGGAAAAAAAAAACAAAAAGAAACTTTTCCACTTTTATCTTAGGGTACACGAGTTTTTTGTGTGGTTGCCTGTTTATTAGTACTGTCTGGTTTAGGAGTTGTGCTTAAACACCTTTATTTGCCTTTTACCTTGGCCTTGTTTGAAGGAAGAGTAACAACAAAACAGCTTTACTCAGAAACGTAAAGCCTTACTCAGAACCTGGGAAGCCTTACTGGTTACCTAATTCCCTCTTTGTCACATTCCCTTCTCTTCCCAGGGAGGAAAGAAATATGGTGGTGCCTCTGTTGAAGCAGCAGCAGGACTATGGCTTTGGAGAGTAAGTCTTTGGTGGTCAGCGGTGATTAGGTAAGGTCCTCAGCATGCAGCAAGACCTAGGGAAGAAGGGCTAAACTTAAGAAGTCACCACTGAGTTTTGGTGGTGGAGTAGGGAATGCTCTCTCCCACAAAACTTCTGGCACACAAAAAGTTTTTTCAGGGTTATTTCAACTATAAAGACAGAGCAGGTTCTTGTCTTCTGGTAGTCAGAACATTCCTTGGGGATCATTATTTATGATTGTTATGTAATAAGAGGGGGATTTTATCATAAGTCAGGGGCCTGGTTATAGCCATCTTCAGAGAGCAGCAGTTATTTCTGGGCAATATTTTCACAGCAGTTGGGCCGAAATCACCTCCTGAATCCACTTTGTATGTTCTTGGTAACTGCTGTGCTTATTATCATTTCGTGTAATGGACTGAACCTTACCTCCATTTGTCTGGAAACTTCCACATTTTAGAAGGATCCCAGTTGAACAGCACATCAGGAGAGTGCACTAAGGGTGCACACTGAATTGAACCCCTGAAGCATTCCAAATGGACAAATAGTTTGATCTCTAGGAAAGATATGTGAGGCACAGGGAGATGATCACATAGTGCAGTAACATCGAAGGAACTCCTGCAGATCCAGATACGTTGAAAATTCAGGAAAGAGTAAGAAAAAAAGTGATTTGTCTGCAGAATAACTACGGCCTTAGCAAGTGCCTAATTCTCTAGCACATGGAAAAGATTTCTGGTTTTCAAGCACAGATTTGAAATTACTTACTCCTTTATCTTCAATGGTTCTGTTAAGTATTACTTTTATTTTCAATCATGTTTTTTTTTAATGGAGATATGCTTAGCAGTGTTTAAAAAAAAAGGGAAAAACAACCGAATAGATCAATTTAATAATTAGTAACAAGTAGTTATTTTTAATTCTTCCTTGTTCATGCCACTCAAACCTTTACCTTTTACCAAGATAATAACTTCAAGATCAAAGTAATATTGTTTTTACAGTGACTTTTAGAGGGGAGAATTCCCCACCTCCTTGGCAAACAGCATTCACGTCCTTTGTAAACGCTGGAATCCCGCAGTTTGTCATTAAAAGCTTGTGAAGGCCTGGCCTCGACTGTTTCCTGCCATCTGGTGGGTACTTGGAGTCACTACCTCGATGCTTCTAATTTCCATGGGTTCTTCCTAACTAATTTTCTAAACAACTAAGGGAGTGTCACAGAACGCGGAAGGGCTGAGGTTGGCAGGGACCTCTGCAGTCCACCTGGCCCCCTGCCCAAGCAGGGCCTCCTAGAGCAGGACCATGTCCATGGGACTTCGGAATGTCTCCAAGGATGGAGACTCCACCACCTCTCTGAGTGACCTGTGTTCTAGTGTTGGTCACTTGCACATGACAACAGTTTCCTGACCTACAGAGGGGAAACTCTGGTGTCTCAGTGTGTGTTGTCTCTGGTCATGTCGCTGGGCACCCCTGAAGAGAGCCTGGCTCCCTCCTCTTTGCACCCTGTTCTATTTAAGAAAGTTTGACATCCATTGAAGCTTTTCATAGGAAAAAAAAAAACCTCTTTACATTTAGACACTTAAATTAAAAACTTGCCTTCTCTTTTACATGCATTTTACCGGCTGATTGACAGCATCTGTACTAGTGAATATTTGACCCATGCAGGCTTATAGAAATTAACTGGCTAATTACACCATACACATTTTTTCCATATCAATATATGAACCAAATTCACTCTTTTCTGGTTTTGGCAGTGGCACTGATTTTAGGGCATGACCACAGTATTAGTGCAGTGTAACACAGTAATCAAGGGGTATATCTTGTTTGACAGCACGCAGTAAATAAAAAAAAGATCAATGAGACCTTAGGGATGCTTGGCATTTAGCAGTTCATTCCTTGCTGGAATCAGCCATCAAATATAGATTAGTCTTGCTGCTGAAAACTTGGTGGCTGCAACTGCTCATGGTTGAGATGACGCATCAAATCATCATTCTGCAGTTTGTTGGCTATTTCTATTTGTAAGATAAACTTGATTTCTCACAAAATTAGTTTTTAACCTTTAATTGTACACAAATTCATGTAAAGTAGAAGCAGATTGTTGATTTAGCACTCCTTTGTAATTTTGAATTTAACGACAGGTTGCAGGGAAAGAACAGTCTAACCTACTGGAAATGTATGGCAAGTATTTTTTATGATGACCACACTGAAGTGACGAAAGTTGGTTACGGATTTGTTTTTTGTTATGTGGTTGACTAAGAGTGCTGGATATAATCTATATTAGAAGTCTCTCCCTACTTTTCTGGTTTAGAGTAATGCATTGACTTGGCATCCTTTTCTTCAGTTGAAGCAATTGCCTTGGGTCTGTCCCTGCAAGGCCTTCTTCCTTTTCTTTAAACTTTTGCCCTCTGACAAAGGTCTGAGGTGTGCTCAGACTGTCAGGCACGTGTTGTTACTTCACAGGACCTTTTTCTGCTAAGAAACCAATTAGAGCAACGTACCCAAGACCCAAGTCCTGCTCGTTGCAGGATCATGAATGTCAGGGTGAAGGTCTAGCCACGAAGGAGTTTGCCTTCAAATGTTGAAAGACGAATCAGATCAGCCTTCACAGACTTTGAATTTGATGGGGGAGTTAAATCCCTCAGAGGAGCTATAAGAATTTGCCTGTGTAGTGATTCAGGGCTGTCTTGCTGCTTTCTGCTTATCATCAGGACTTGATACTTGGTTTGTGTCTTACCTCCAGAGCAGTAAGTGGCATCCTGTTGCTGCATAATGCCTTGTCCTCTCTTTGATGCTGTATGAAAGAAAGAGTCAGTATCTCAGGCCAGAAGGCTGCAGAATGAGATTATTTTGTGGAACACATTACAATTATGGTTTAAGGATTAAACAACAACCCTTCAAAATCCTTTTATCATGACAAGTATGCGATGCCCATTTTTCTGCGATGAGGCACATCTAAGTGATACATGAAGTGGACCACCTGTGATTGAAGCCATCTAGAGAAACAATAGAAGGCAAACCTTACCAGCTTACACTACATCATGATCATCTCCCTAGACATAATCACTGGAAGATACAGGTGTACCTAGAAGTGAGAATTGTGAAAAGCTCAGTTTGCTGGCTGTCACCAAAGTTATGTGCCATGACACTTCAGGTGTATCTGCTGGCATGCAGAATATCCTTGACTCACTGTCAGGTGGATTATGCCAGCAAAAGTGATAATATTTTAGTAAAATAGGAGGAGGAGCTACTTTTTCTCACTCTAGCTTTTGAAACAGGGTTTAAGGAAGAGAAAGCCTATAGGACAAACAGTGCATTAGAGTAAGCTCTGAACAACTTTGTTTTTAAACAAGTACATTTTCCTTTTTATTTTGTAAGAAGTTTACTGTTGAAAAAAAGATATATATTAAAGCAAACACATTATACACATAGGTTAAACATCAGATAGCAAAACTGTAAAGAATGAGCACTACTGGTTGTATTGTATAGGGTTTACAATCAAAGATATACTTAAAAACCCTTAAGAGTTAATGTACTTTCAAGGTAAGTTAGGCACAAAATTTAGCTTGTAACTAGCTCTGCAAACATCTCACTGTGATTTCACTGATACAAAGTATTACAGGTGATCAAAAACATAAGCTGACTTAAAATTTTTTAAGTTTTATTCGTACTATGTGCTGAAATAGTACAAATGTATACAATACTCCACCTTTGTTAAAAAAAAAACATAGCAACTGTAAAGTAGAGTCAAAGGGCTAAACAGGAAATTACCCCTTTATTTGGGCTCAGTATTAGTATGGCATAAATCTATGGCTTTGCTGTGTGGACGTATTTGAAACTGAGTCAGTCCTACAAATGTGGGGGAAAAAAACCCAGGATATTTTTAATGAACATGATGAGCTACAATACAAATATTTTAAGGGAACTTTATTAGTAAGGAAAACTAGCTGGTATCAGATGTGTCTGTCCTCCTTGGTTTTCTGTATAAGATGCAAGATAAAATGTGAAATTTTAAAAAGTGATTGTGTCACCAGGAAAAAAAAAGGAGGGGGGAGAAGAAACCAAAGGATCAAAAAACCTTCAAGTAATTTCCTGAAAGGTTTTAGCATTGATGAGGCCCTAGCTTAGCAAGAATTACTAATTTCAAGTGAGAGGGCAACAGCAAGTCTGTGAACCATAATAAAAATCTTATTTCACAGCAAACTGTGGGATCTTCTAAATATGCATATTAGAAACGTTTTTGATTAAATTACCAGATTTTTTTTTATTTTCAGTTAGCAAAATATATTTCTGTGCTAAAAGTTGTCCTTTTTTACTTGTTTGAAATGAAACACATTATGATTGCAACAGAACTGCAAGAAACTGCATACTTTCTACAGGTACATTTTTACTGCATCATCCAGGAATTGCTTAATAGGTAAAAATAAACACCTTAAAGTCTTAATGCTGTTTTTGATTAGCAGAAACACAAAAAGGAATGCACTGAAGCAAGATGATAAAAAAAGTGTATCATGCAGTATGTTGGCTTAATGTATACAGTATTTCAAACCAATGATGTGACTGGAGGGGTAGGGGGTTTAACCTATTACATTCCCATTCAGAATTAAAACTGTATGTGAAGACAAACTGTGTGGAGACGTGACCAGGACCAGGGTGCCTAACAAAAGGGTGCCAGATGTGTTTTTGTTCCTAGCATGCAGAGCTAATGCTTGAAGGCCTATGACAGCAGCATGGATTCCTGCTACTTCTAGTTCTTTACATTACTGCTTTGTGTGTGCTGGCCACAGTCTGGCCGTGGTCAGCAAGTGCTCTATGGCATGAGGAAGTCAACCCACAATCTCTGCAGGTTCAGTGACCAACTTAGATCCATCCCACGCTGTCTTGAACTGTTCAGGAACCGGAAATTCTTTCTGGTAGGAAACAAAAGCAACAATGATGGTTAAACAAACGGGAGATATCTCATGAAAACTGGTAGAATACTATTAGTTCTACATGACTGCAAAAGCTTTGATAGCTCAGACATGCCAGGATTAGAGGGAAGCCTTCTTCATTACCCTAGGAAGCTATTTCACAATGCCACACAGGAAAAAGCCTGATTGCTACCCAGTTTCAAATAGCCTTGGTATGGTCCTACTTTGCAGTAATCCCTCTCACACCATTATCTGCATCAACTAAGTAAATAAGCCTCATGTCAGAAATGACTTCAGATTCCATCGGTGTCTGGGTTGGAAGACAGTAGAGAGGATTTAGATGCGGAGATTAAGCCAGGAGTCTAATTTTAAGGACAAAAGCAATACTGCAACATGGAAGAATAAAATAAAATAAAAAACGCCAATGATTTTAAGTGTGATACACTTCCAAATAGTCAGCATACTTTGTGGGGTACACAAAATGAAGCAGAACATCAAATAATGTGCCCTTCCATTCTACAAATTCAGTGAAATGATGGGAAATGTTGTTGAGCATTTCTCTGTATCCCGTAAACAAAAATTATGTGAAGAGAAGGTTTTTCATTCAGTCCTCAAAGAGGTGTTTTGATAGCCAGTAATTTCTGATGTTATGGTGATTTTGAGGCAAGACTGACCCAAAGGACTCGTTTTAAAAAAGAAATAGGTGAATATGCGCCCATTAAAATGGTTCCCTTTTTACTTGTCTAAAGCTGGACATCCAGCAGTCACTTTTGGAAATATGAAGCACAAAAGTTTTCATTGCAAATTTTATTTTATAAAGCCTAAACCTCTGTACTAAATTCCAGCCCAAAAGACTAACAAGAAATCTAAGTTCTGGCTATGGCCATGCACTGCAATTTCAACTCTGCTCTATTGAGGACACCAGGGAACTATTACAAGCACACTTTGCCTGCTTGTGTGCGAAGTGACAGAGCATGACTTTACCAGAAATGCCACTGGGCATAGTATGAAAATTTTGCTGGAACAGGAAAGGAACTGGGAAAATGCACCAGTTTAAGTGGCTTTTAAGGATATATGTTGAAAACAGCACAAAGTACTACAGCTGCTACCCATGTATCAATAGCTTTAGAAAAACCAAGTATATTATACTGTATTATTTCACCTGTAGTAGTATTGTATTTATCTTAGTTTTAGCCTCATCATCTTCAGACTTAAGTGCTCTTCTGGGAAGTCAATTTCTTTGGGAGATTATGTTTAGATATAAAAAAGATCAAATGGACAGGACATGAAGCCGTTATCCATCAGAATGGAAAGAGAGGACACAATTTCTGATCTCTGAAATTACTTTGTGCCCCAGAAAATAAGAAATTCTTCCTCCTGAAATACAGGCACATAGAAATTAAATTGTTTTGGATCAGTTTTTGGTGACATAATCTGTGTGTTGCATCAGTTTCTTTCCTAGCAGTTTAAGTGCTCTTAACTGCCAAGACTAGTATGGAACAGAAAGGAAATAAAAAAAAATAAATTCACTCACATAATCACCATCTTGGGGGATGAGAATGTTCATCTCAGATGACTTGGCACTCACAATCTCACAATCCAATGACTCGTCACTTAGGTAGATGTGGCAGCCTTCTGTTTTATTAATAGAAATGGTTGGCACTTTCCCCATCACCTGAAAAATAAAATCTACTTAACATCAAGTCTTAAAATGCAAACAGAGATACTGTTAACAAAATCCTCATTGCCTTCTAGGCCTAATTTTGACCACCAGCATCTGATCTCTTTGTCACCTGCCTGTGTGATGCTTTAATTTGATTTGTTGGACACTGAAAATTCTTATACACAACAGCAAACCTGTAATTTACAGCAAGCTTTTAATATACAATTTGATGACAGCACTTCTCTGATTCTTTCTTATTTCAGTGATACTTTTGTGCTGATATTTAGGCTGTGTTCACCTTGTTCATCAGTGAGAATTGGCTAAGTCAAACATGTTAACTTCAACCCAATAAGGGCAAAGGAAAGACCCCAGCATATAGTATTCAACAAGGGATTTGTAATACATTCTGAAGATTTCAAAGCTCTTGCAGCATGCAACAGGAAAGAGTTTTTATCCCCTTCAGGCAAGCTACAGTTCTAAATAAGTCCTAAGATCAATTTAATTAAATCTTTAAAACTATTTCATATGTCTCTTTAAGAGCAAGCACAAGATTTACTTGAGGCGACAAAGGGAAATCTTCTCTTGTTTACAATTTTACAGATTGAAAGATTTCTTCATGGCTAACAGTCTGACTCACTGGTTGTCAGTAAAAATTCCTGCTCCTGCCCTCTCTAGCAAGGATGACAATATACTCTGGACATCAAAACAGCAGAGATTATCCTAAGCCATACAACAGTGACAGCATGTGACAGAGATGTACTTGTTAATGAGAGTGTCTCCCATCACTTAATTAAAGAATATCTTTCCATTTCAGTTCCTTAAATGTGGCAGTAAACCAAGTGGTCTGTCCTCTTGGATCCCACCCCTATCCTGAGGTCTGAGCTAAACAGTGGATGACTGCATCTTAAAGTTCCTTTTCTTAAATGAGTTCTTATGTAATGGAGAACACAAGGAAGGGGTGTTTAAAAATTTTTGCAAACATCTGGCAAGAAAAAAAGATACCACTGAGATAAGGGAGAGACAAGCAATATGACACTGAAGTTACCATAGCAAAATCTGTAGGATTAATTTACTGAAATCTGTTGCATTAACATATCATGTATTTGGACATTTTGAACTCAGGTCTTCCAATTACTGAGAAAACTGAGGTGCTTAGCACTTGGCATACACCAGCCCTGGGGGAGCTGCCTGATTTAAGCAGCATTCAGCATATAACCAGACCCTACCTTCTTAAGTGTATCTCCACTCCGCTCCATGACATGCATAGAAGCCTTATGCAATATTCATAGAACATGATTAATTTTGATTCTAAGAATTTTGATTCTTATAAAAGGTATTTCCACTTTATTTGAGTATTAGCAAGCTGTGGTTTTGCTATTCATTACATATGAATTTTTCAGCTTTCATGAATAGTTTAAGAGGTAATGATTAAAAATAATACAATTATTTTAAAACTGCTCAAATAAGTGCCTGGGATCCTTAATTAACTGCCTCTGCTGTAAAAAGACATGTCGTGATCATGAATAAAACAGATTGTTACAGTTCAGAAGATAATGCAGTGTTGGTAACAATGTCAGTCACTTGCACAAGGTTCAAAATATAAAGCCCCATCTTGCTCCTATTCCCTGTGGTGGCTGTGACCATTATTTCTGAAGCATGAAGCAGGACTGCCTACATTTAATATCACACAGCAAAAGACCTCACTTTGAAGAGTGGCAGTTTAATATAATAATTAAAATTTCTTTTTCACTTTAAATAATACGTCTTGGAGTCCTTTCTTGAGATTACATTGTGTGTCAGACACAACCCAGTATTAGAGCAAGTAGTTAGACCTCTCTGGAATTGGGTGACTGAAGTGCTGTAAATGTCAAACAGACTGTATATTTTGAGGAGGACAAGTGTCCCCTGTAGAAAGGGCAATGTATAGACTTAAAATGCATGCATTTTCTTTTCATGAGAATCACAAGGAAGATGACCTCTGATGAAGCTTTTTGAAGGCAAATAAGTACATTACTTATTTATATAAAGTGTCACATCACTGGCCAGAGAGATTTTTTGAAATCTCAGCACCTACTTTTATTTCATAGCATTTAGCTGTCCTTTGACAGTCTATTTGAACATTTCCATTGAGAGGATAAGAAAAAAATCTTGTGCACTTAGAAATCAATTAGCTAACTGCTAGAATTTCTTCTGTAAGCACCACTGAACTTTCAAGTGCTGGGCGTTGTGTAGCATGAAAGCAAGCAGACTGGGGACAGAAGTAACAATTCTGCCAGTGTACAGATCTCTCAGCTTCACCAGAACCAGAAAACACTGGGCTATGGGAGGATTGTTCAATGATAATAAACAGTTTTCACAAGCATTTCTAAAAATATCAGCAGAATTTAGTGCATATAAAGATCCATTTGGATACTTCTTAATTTTGTTGTGCTCTGTGAGTTTTTAAAATATTTTGTAACTATATTTTGGGCTTTTTTTCCCCCCGCTTGTTCTAGGTCTGTCTTCACCTCTCAGATATTTACCTGAATCTGAATATCCCTGGAGTTGATCACTTCCACGATTCCCACAACATTGTCAAACACAAGGCCAAACTTTTTACAGTTGTCTAAAATAAAAGCAGTCATAAATAAGAAAGGCAAGACAAAAGCAAATACACACAAATACAAACGAATGCACACCTGCTATATTAACTACGAAAATTCCCAGTCCTGCATTGGATAGCTGAGTGACTTTACTCTCGTGATCAATCATTAAAGTTAATGGAATGAGTCAGATGCATTATTAATCACATAAGTCAGTTTTTTCAAGATTGTCACTTGAAGCCCAGCTGAGCTACTCACTCACCAATAGTAATTGAGTTGATTTTTCCTTTTATCTGAAGTGTAGATTTGTTACACTTAAAAATGTAGGCCACTTGCTTGAGTTCAGTGTTGTTAATGACCAGGTCATTCTTATCTTCTTGATATTCCTGTTTCAAAAGAAAGTTTATTTAATTGGTTGTCTTTTACTAACTGTCTTTAGCAAACAGTCAGACAGAGTTTAGTACAATTTATCCTCGAGTCATTGCATCTTCAGTTACAACAGAACAATATCCTTCCTGTGGCTTATAATCCTGATCTGCTTGGTGACCAGATCTCACCTAACTGACCCCTGGATGACACTGTATCTTTTAGAGCTGCAGAGCTGAAGAAGTTAGCACAGACAGAGATAAAATCCATTAATTTTGCAACAAAGATGTTATGCTCATCATTTTAAAAGGCACTCACAAAACTGTTCTTTGGCTCCCATCTGATTCAGACTGGAGAACAAAGAAAGTTTTCCTTCCCTAAGTGTTACAATGTTTTATACAGCATGTTGTGAACACATACAGGCACTACTGCATACAATTACGGAGTAATAGGTGAAGAAACTTCCTTTCATTAGGCTTAAAAAAGCAATTACACTCCATGGATGTCCCGGAAAGGTTAGGGATCCACAAGGAAAGTTCCAAGTAGCAGAACCATAATGCAACATAACAGACAAATGGTGACTGCACCTTATGCAAACTAGACTCTACTGTAACATACACTGACTGTGTATATAACCTTCTGCATGACTAAACTGCATATTCTTTCTGCTCTCTCTTAACCAACACAGTCACATCAATTTTCATTCATAGATTCTTTGGTATATGCCTACATAAATTAACACCCAAACCTTAAACAAATCTCCTTTTTCCATCCGTAGATTGGACAAAAGGAAAACATTCCTCTGCTTTTAAGCATGGAAGACATGCTTGGATGGAATGGGCAATGAAAAATAAAAGTATAATTCCACTGCTTAGGGAAACTGGAGAGAGTGGTCTGTGATGACTGTTCTCTCTCATTCACAGGAATGGCTTCCAAAAAGGGATTTTAACTGATGTTCTCTACTGGACTTGTTTCTGGGGCATTGTCTGATTTTGCAAGGAATTCATATGCTGGTTCTGACGTTCTCCAGTGAGATGAATTAGTAAGTGATTGTCAGAGACAAATGAATTAACTTAAGAGCCTACAAAATAGTAAAAGTTGAACTATAGCAATGCAGAGAAATGGAGGACTCAGCCCATTTTAGTTGCAACTTTGTTTTGTTGCATGTTAATGACAGACAAGAGGTTTCAGTGCTCCTCCTGGTTTGCAATGAGCAAGGTGCAATTCAGAGGTGCAACTGCAACTCACCACTCTCCACTTCTTTCCCTCTAGCTCCAAGACAGGGGCATGGTTCTGCTGTGGGGAATTCTTGGGAGAGGTAGGACTTGGAGTATGGCTTTTTGTTGGAGAACGAACAGGTGGACCTTGAGCACGTAGGCTGGGATTCTTGTGAGTCTTCTGGTCATCAGAGACATGTCGAAGTCCTAAAAAACAAACAAACAAACAAACAAACAAAAACACAAAAAAGAAAGGGTGCTTGTGAAAGAGAGTCTCTTTCCCAATCCTAAAAGTGCTCATATTGAAGCATGAAAAGTTTGTTTGCAATTGTGTTATGTTATTCTCTGAAATTACATTTTTAAAATTTCCTCAAGGTTTACCTGGGTAACTACATAAAGTGTAACTGCTGACATACTTTTAGAAGATCATATAAAACTTCTTCTACTCTGGATGGGCTCTTAGTATCTTCAACAGAAAATCCCATAATGTCTTCTAGGTCCCTCTGTGTCTGTTGCAAGCTCTGAAAGTTTGTTGTATCATGTTTTTCCATCCGTAAAGCAGAGTTTCTTTTTCTAATTTATGACAATATTTGACCTATCCCTGCAGCATTAAATGCAAATCTATCAATCATATGAATTTAAATTTACAGACATACACTTAAATTACAACTGTCCAATATTAATACAAAAAGCTTTATTTCACCTGACATGTATGATATTTTGACACAGGTTTGTACAATCAATGTGAGTCAGAAAGAGGGATAAAACTTTACTGCAATTGTAACTTAAGAGACTGACCAGCTACTGGGGGCTGAAGATATAGAGCTTGGGCTGCCTTAAAATTAAAAGGATACCTCTAAATGGTGTGAATTTCAGGTATACTGAAATTATTTGGGCGCTGTGGCTTCTAAAGGAGGTTTTAGTATGCAGCCTTCTCCATCAGACCACTGCAAGCCTCAGAAGGATCTGAGCTGCTAGAATGTAACTTAAAAATGCTGTGAAAGTTAGGTTAACCCATGTAACAGCTCTTGATGCAGTTTGACTCCTGGATCACAATTCGATTTCTTTTCTCCTGACCTTTGGTGATTGCCTCTCCCTGGTTAAGCTGTGCAAAGAGGGCTGAGCGAGATGCGGTTCCTTCGTCCTTTGCGGTTTCCGCATCGAAGATGGGGGGCGGTCCCGGGGGTGGCGGTGGCGGGGGTGGCGGGGAAAGACAGGAGCCACTGGTTAGAACAGACCGCATGGACATGGGGGATGCAACTGGACCCTGTTTGAGACAGAGATAAATTATTTTACATACAGTGTTTCAAGGAACATTGTATCACAATAGTTCTTATTTATTAACATCCTTGAATGCTGCGAGTTCGCGTGACTTAGAAAGCCACAGGCCCCATAGGAGAATTTCTGGCTCCATAATAGAATGTAATCCTATGAATCCTTCCCTGCACCTGAGCAAGCACAGCCAGAAAGACTGACAACCCACACTCTACTGCAGAACTACTACACCTGAAATTTTTGTCTCAAACACTTGTAAGGGCTGATGTTAAAAATCTTTAACAGCAACCATTCTATCATTTACTCCAGTGTTTGCTTACATAAAAAGAAAAATGCCTTTTTTTTTTTTTTTTTTCATTTAAAGAAAATGTTTTGGTGCAGCACAAATAACTGAGAGGGTCATGAACTATCAGTCATACGTAGGGAACATGGTAAATTGTATTCAAGATGTAAAATGCTATTCTTTGAACTGTTCAAGTTATCTGTGAAGATTCAAATACTACAGAATGTAAATTACGGTGATTCAAGTATCTTGATTCTGAAACTCAAATTTTGAGTCTTTAGTTCAATTTCTTGAATTCTTTTTTCCTCTTCATTTGCAGGAGATCACAGCACACAAGTTATGAGTGAAGAGGACCTTGGCAAAGTAAGTAATAATCTTTCAGTTTGCATAATCAAAAGTACATCTTTTGGTCTGAATTACAATGCTTACATAGAATATTATCAAACAGACAGAAAATACTAATAACTATCTGACTAAAACTTTATAAGAATGCCCTAACATCCTAATAATAGATGTTAGAGAGAATCTGAGAATCACTTTTACTGTCCTGCCACTGAGTGTCACTCTGATCCTACTTCTCTGCAGCACAGAAGGAATTTTTAAAAGAACTATTGAGAAAATTAGATTGGTTCTGATGAGTTCAGCTAGCTACAGAGATACC
Organism: Sturnus vulgaris; assembly: GCF_052056855.1. Lineage (NCBI taxonomy): Eukaryota > Metazoa > Chordata > Aves > Passeriformes > Sturnidae > Sturnus > Sturnus vulgaris. The sequence goes on along the minus strand of NC_142243.1, from coordinate 69,179,152 downwards.
GTGCATTGCAGCAAATATTAACAGGTGGGAAGATACAATGGGAAAATTACAGCGACTTACGGGAGTCACAGCTCCTCTAACTGGCTACTTTGTTAAGAATTATAGGTTGTTAGTGTGTCTCTGGTAATCCATCCTGGAAATAGATATTGCTTAACTGGCCTCTGAGGATATTTTTAACCACTTACATATGATACTACTCTTTTTGCTTTCCACTAAACTGAAACAGCAACGTATTGATTTGGTTCACGCATCTCGCAGGAGTGAAAACTACAGCCATTTTTTAAAATGTAAAACTTGTTCTAGCCTGTAATCCCAAACTGATAACAGGAAAGGGTCAGAGGTCCACATGCTTTTTTACTTACTCTCCAGATACACTTTAAAAACAAAATTAAATCCAAGATCTCCTTAGGAGACTATCCTTTTGGAACCAATTATTATTTATTGTCAAGATATACTGGGACTGAAGTCAACTGCTTTTAGAGACATTCCATTGTTGATGGATACATTTAACTCAAGAGCTTCTGCTCACATAGTTCCTTGTTATAGGTCAGTGTTTTAGGCTGGGGACAACTTCTTCACTGGGTCCTCAATTTATAGTGCCTGTTCCCTGCCTCTCCTAATACCAGTGAAGTTACCTGCAACAGAGTCAACAGAACTGTGAATTATTGTAATTTAAAAAAAAAAGAATGTAAGTGGATTTAGTGGTACAATCAGTTATTGCTGCCTGAGGTGCAATACAGATCTTCCCCTTCTGTTGCCTGCAACCATAGCAACTGAATCCACTATGCCCTGGTTATCCAGAATTATGAACACTGCATTTGAAGGGCTTTTTAAAACACTCAGATACGCAGAAATGGGACTCACCATTCACAGTGTGAACATGCAGTTATGAATTATGTATGCTTTATGAAACGCAATAACAGTAGTGGTAGTGGCTAATAACTTCTACTCTGAGAATGAAAATCCACTTGCCAAATTCCAAACTGACATCTAATTTCTTAAAAATACCTGCTGCTTCCACCTGCTTATCGATACAGTGCTGTGATTTTCCAGAAATTTGTGTAAGACTCATACGTCCATTTAGAATAAATGCCATCTAAATTGTGCAAATGCTGCAAAGATGCATTAGAGAGAAAATTTCTGGAAGCTATCTGGGTATTCTGCATATAACACAGAGTGGTAGGTCACTCTGGCAGTCTCTTTGCTTCAAGTGTCAAACTCAAGGCCATCACAGATCAATGCAAGACACTGGGCTAAAATGCTGCTAAGCAGTGCATCAAAGGCAGTTTCCCAAATGGCAACTAAAGTATGGGAATATCCATGTAATGAGATGGAAGTAAAACTCAGAGGGGTTTATCAGTGGAAGTGGGTCATCTCTCTCCCAGAACTCTGAAAGAACTACTTTGTCAAAGTACAGATAAAAGGAAGGATTTAAAACACATCAGTTAAGTTTGGAATGATTTTGTATGACTGGAGATTGTTGTCATATTCATTTTCAAGAAACAGAAGATATAGGAAAGGATCTGGGAAACTAGGAGCTTTTTTCCTTTTAGAGCAGTACTGATGAAAAAACCAAATCTACTCAAAAATCTCAATTCTTGACCTGAGCAGCTAAGACATTCTAGTCCTTCAAGTGGGTTTCAAAAGTAAGAAAAAAATTTATTCATTGCACTGATGCTGCCCCATCTGCCTCTTCTTTTCTTTACAAGCCTGGTCTCTCCACCAAAGTCAGTGCTTATCTCCACTGAACACAAAAGATTTTGAGTTAGATCTAATTAAGAACAACAAGCTGTCACAAGGTAAAGACACCTGAGGTTCTATCACCCTTCCACTTTTCATCTTAATTTTGTGCAGTCACAGAAATAAAAGACAGACTGAACCCTGGTGGTTAGCTTTTCTCCTGCATGGCAAATCTTGTCTAGTTTAAGACTTGAGTTACAGCTACACAAGCTAACTGATATTGTAGCATGTTATTTTCAACATCTAGGGCCATTCTGGAAACTGCAAACAATTTCAATCATCAATTAGGCCAGGCAAAATTGAACGACAAATCACAGGAAAAAAGGTCTCTAAGGGTTTAACTGCTCCGCTGTAGATCTCCAATCTTACAGCATGGACTCCCCCAGTAGGACCATCCCCCACTGAAATAAAATGGCATGGAAAAGACAGACAAGTCTCACTAATGAGAGGGCACACAGACCTGCTGGGAAGGAGGGTACAGTCTAACTCTGGCTACAGTCTTCTTTTCTTTGCCATTTTGATGTACCTAACTGAAATCAAACAAACATTCAAATGAGGTGTAATTCTCTGTGGGAGAGTGGCTCAGGGAAACTTTCAAAAGGGGGAAGAAAGTGCAAAAGTGAACTGGAAATGTAGAATACACATTTCACTCCTTGCATTCCCTGCATGCCAGGAAGATGGGACCTGTGCTGCACTCAGACACACTGATGTAAAGGGCAACTTAAAAATCAGCCAAATGAAGTAGTTCCGGGAACTTTTTTTAAAATTCATTTTGTCATCTATTAATAAATGAACCTTCAAGTTAGCAACCTCAGTCACTGGCAATTACTTTGCTTTCCTTAGTTACTCTTCTAAGACAACTTAACCTCAGGCTCTAGAATATTTCTCAACCGGGCTCTTAAACTATTCTGGTATCTGGTAATACTTGTGTATAGTCCTATCCAATTTCAACAAAAGTGCCCTTCACAAAGTCCATTCATTTCTGTTCTGTATAGGGTGGTGTTTGTGAGAGCTGCCGGGAATAAAATAGCATGTTACATGCCCACAAAAGTTCATCTATCCTAAAGCAGCAGGTGCTTAGCAGCTTTGCTATTTGCAAACAACTCTTCAGATTAACTTCACGCAGATGTTAACAACAGTGTGTCTTTACATAAAAAGTATTAGGAGCCATTTGGACCAGTGAAGGCGGTTGTTTGCAAGCTGCCTTTCTTCCTCTTTTATTTCAGCTGTTTGCCTCAGCAACAGCTGCTGTTCTCAGGGCTGTGGTGTCTGTAGACACCCCGTCAAGTTATACTGATAGCTGACTGCTCCCATTAACGTGTTCGTGAGGGTCATTTTTCCATCATTTACAAATGTGTCCCTAGTGAGAATTATCAGAGGAACAGATAGAGTCATCCTTACTTCGGGAAAATGTAACACAAAAGTAAGCTATAACTTTTAACCTGGTAGCTTTGTATCATAGTGAACTTGATGTGCTTTGAATCATGCTCCTGTAGCTTTTTGAAATGGAAGAAAATGTAATTCTCTGACTAAGGTCCTATCAGGAACAGGAGATGCAGGCCCTGTGACCATGTACTAAGAGCTCTGTAGGGGATAAAACATTCCAGAAATTTCCTCTCAGGGAAAAAAATTGTCTTCAGCTTCCAACCATGCTCTAAATGGCGTGACAGGAATGGGTCAGGATTTATCCATCTCCTTTCTGGATAGCCCCAAGCCATCTGCAGAGAGGCCCAAGGGCCTCCCATTGACTGTGGCAGAGACGCTTTCTTTAGTGACAGTATCTGATGCTGTGTGCAGTGCTGGGTCTGATAAATGTCACTGTGCAAGAGTTTGCAGGATTGTGGTACAGCCTCGAAATATATTATATTTCAACCTTCATCTTGTACAACTGGCAGAAGGGTGAGGTACGCTTCCTTTTTGCACCTAACTGGCTTGCTGGAAGAAAGAAATGATTGTTTATGTTGAGATAGCTGCCTGGTTGAAATTCTCATTTAATTCTCTTGAAATTACAGCAGAGCTGAGTGAAGCCTTTTGCTTTTGAGAATATGGGCCTTGTTAAGCACATTTCTTCTAAAGGCTTTCTTTCCTCGGAGCACAGGGCAAAGCCAGTCTTGTTAGAGAAATAAAATGCTGTTCAAACAAGTGCTCTGGATGCCATACTGTCACTAATTTTTGGTGGCCATATGCAGCTTGACCTGTCTTCAGGTCTGAACCCAGCTACTGAGAGACAGTAAGAATTTCTTTTTATGTCTTATCACAGATGTTACTATTTCCTGAGCTATTCTTGCTGAACAGCTCCCTGGGTTAGCCTTCCATGTCACTGTTACTATATTTGTAGTACTGCAGCAGCAAGGAGCCCCAGTCAGAGGCTCCTATCTCTGGGGATATGAGGGGCTTATGTGCCAGACCCTGTACAAACACCCGCGACGTTCCCCTTTGTTTATCCAGCTTTCGGCTGACACAGTGCAGCACGGAAACTGAGGGCAACAAAGTTCTTGTGCTGGGAACCTGCTGGGGAGCATCTGAACAATGCATTTCTTGTAGCTGCAATGGTTGATTTTACTCTGAGCCACAAGAAGATTATAAGCATCTATATAACGCATATTAATAAATGATACATGCATGTGTATGATATATAGTACCTATCTTATTAGTCATTCCTATTAAGAGGTATCTATTTGCAGCTGAAGCAACAGGTGGCTTAGAGAGAGGTCATGAAATCCCTCCCTTAATTTATTGAAAAGCCTTCTTTTCATGGCAGCAGACAAACAAGAATCCTAATGGGGAACACATTGTTAAAAAAAAAAAAAAAAAGGAAGGAAGGAAGGATAGATATACCTGTTATCTCTCCCTTTATAGTAATCCTAGTTTCACACCTAAAATGATTACAACATTCTGTATTGTTTGTTCCAGAAATATGCACAGCCAAAAACAAGAATTGTGAAGCTCAAAATATCACATATCAACCTCTGGGAACAGGTGGACTGTGACTCAGGGGCACAGAGCTCTTGTTAAGGTGTTTTTTGTGTAAAAGTAGCTTAGCACAACAGTTCTATTACCTACCCTATTTAAGCCACCTGTCTGCAAGGAGTTATACTGCCCAGAGAGCTGCAATTTACTGGATGAAACAGCTGATTTATAGGACCTGTAATCTTTGTAATTTAAAACAGAAAACAACAAAAACCAGTCCAGGTTTTTTTCTTGTTACTGAGTCTCAGCAGAATTATTTATCTGTAGAGTTTTCAAGCTTTGCAGCCCCCTGTAATGTGCTTTTGCCGTTCATCACCTGTTCAGGATTTAAAATTATGCTTACATCTTCAGAGTTACCCAACCATGATTTAGAAGCCCTGGTCTTCTAAATAATTTGAGAACTGCAGGATAATGTAATTGCCAACAAGTAATGTGCTCCAAGAGGCAGATTTAACCATCTTTAACTTATAGTAAAATTTGGTTAAAAAGAAGACCAATTCCTTCAGCAAGATAGTAAAGTTTTAATAGATGTACCTTTCCTTTTCTCTCTATTTTGCATATTTTCAATTTTGTATTTCCTTTCCCTAGGCTGCATGCCTTGCCCAGGTCTTCCTTTCCCCTTAACATGTCCAAATGGTGCTTGGTCAAAGTTAAGAGAATACAATTGATATACAGTAAAGACAAATATTTTCAGACACTGTTGGAATAAGAGAGTAAAAATACTTTCTTTTAAAGGGACAGGGATGTGATTGAGGTAGCCTCCACCAAAGAGGCAACTATTGTAGAGATGCCACTTTTTTAACTGATCTTGTACCAAAAACCAGAACACTGCCTATTCTCTGAGAAAGAAACATTTGCAACTAAAGTATATAATTTTTTTTCAGCAAAAAAAAATATAAGGAAATAGGAGTAGGGAATAGGGAAAGGGAAGGATAGAGAAAGGAATGGAAGGTATACAGAAAAGGAGAGAAAAGGCTATCACTGAGAAAAACTGAGCACTGTGGAAATGTCTACATCTTATCCAAGATACAGGCATTTAAACTGGTATCTCTATGCTGCCCTTACTTCTATCTGAATAAGGCCTCTGGGATTGCAGTCGTGGCTGGAATTTGGCACTACAGTTTTGACCTTTAGCTTTAGTGAAGTGGCTCAGACGATGGCTGCTTGATAAGGAGGTCAAACTAAACACAGCACAGAAGAGATACTGGACAGATAATAGGAGGCTTTTGCCTGCAGAATTTGGTCTTTTGCAGCTTGTTCACATCAATATGTACAGAGATGATGTATTACAGGAAAATGTTTTGATAGAACAGGAGAGAGGCAGGACCATTTTATAAGCAAATGTCTGGAGGTAATTACTTTAGACTAGAATAAAATGCCCAAGTCTGCACTGAGACTAGGATAATTGCACTCAATAAGGCTAATGTAGGAATTATGATTGTACTTCTTGGTGTGGAACTTGTGGAGAATTTCAGCTTTTAAGAAATGTTTTTAGAGTACTATCTAAGGAGTAAGAAATGTTTTTTAAGATGCCATTTCAGGAATAAAAAACCCTTGAAGATACTGGCTTCAATGGAAACAGGATTTAAATAAATCTCAACTGCTTTTAAAGATGTGCAGACTTCATCCTAAGTTGTTTTGATTTGTAAAGGGGGAGAGGATTTCACTCATCACTTGAGTGAAATTCTGTATTAGAAACGAAATACTGTAATGAAATTCACTTCTAGTTTCTGAATATTTTCTGTTGGTAAATAAAACTGGTGGTAAAATCTATCCTAAATTACTATTGTATACAAAAACTGAAAAATTAAGTACAGATCCACCTGAAACTGAAACATTCAAGACAATTATCTTTGAGCAAGATTTGTGTCTTAGCACTCATTTGATATTTGGAAAACTACAGCAGTCTCTTATTGTTACTGGTTTTCTTGCTGCAAGGTTAACCTGCAGAAATAGGAGCAGAAGTTTCACTTCCCCCAGATTACTCATGCTGGCCTTGTAGCAAACAAACTTTTCATTAGGCATTCTTGTGAAATTATATTACAGCTGTTCATTTATTTGCATCACCAAAAAGAAGTGGAGGGTAGAAAGAGGCATGCTTCAATAGAATCCCTTCTTAAAGAAAAAAAAAAGGAAAAAAAGGCAGTTGCTCTTTATCAGAAAGAACTGAAAAAGGACAGGTCTCTATTACAGCTGTGGACTGCTTGTTCAAGACAGAAGGCTGTAACAAGCAAAAATGACAATTACTGCATAGCTAAAATGCTACCCTGGGTACTTAAAATATTTCATTGTAACAACAGCTTTTTCCAAAGACTCACTGACATCTAAGAATGTCATATCTGGTAGCAAATTAAAACAAATCTCAATTAGGCTGGTAATTGCTGCTGTCCCCATTATCAAGATGGCTAAATTGAGATGTAGTGAGTATAGTGAATGGCCACTCAGCACAGGGTGTAGGAGGCAGAAAGACACTTTGCATCCAATATAATGAACTACAAAATTACATTTTTAAGGAAATACTGTAGATCCATCTGACTTGCACTGACAAGTCTATTTTCTCTGACATATGCAGTCAGTGAAAATTACTACTTCAGATTATGTTGGAAATACATGGAACTTTTTTACTCTCTGGGACAATCTTACTCACAAACATAAACATTAGATACGTACTTTTGTTCTGTGAGCACAGTACCATCAAATATCATAACCACATCCATCATGCCTTGAAATGCCAATTTACACAGTCCAGTCCAGTTCTGTACCACCCCTCCACGTGAGGAGCAAAACAGGTTCAGATGCACAAAAGTCTAAAGGTCCTTCACTATACTATTTCCTTCTAAGTGTATTCTTAAATGTACTATATTCTTCACTATTTCCTTGGCTTTCTCCTCACACAGTCACATGCATTTCAATAGAGTGCCCTTAAGAAGTAAAATATTGTCACGCATCTTGGCAGAACCAAAGTAAGACAGAATTGTGTTAGATAAAAAAAAATTAATGAATTTTATCACAAACTTTTAATAAAGCAGATAGAGATAATTGTTATTGTCAGAAGTGACTGTTTGGACATTATTTCAACCCTCTGCACCGTTTTTGTGTCTGTCTTCTAATTTATTAAGATATTTCTTTCTCTTTCTTCTGAAGTGTCTGCCTGTGTGCCTGCTGCCAGAGCCAGAAACACTTTCCTGTATGCACTAGTGATCTGTTCCAAGGCTGGCTGCAGCTGCCCTGTGCAGCTTGATGGAAGGGTATGGAGGTTGGAAGTGGCACAGCTTTGGAATATTGCATGGACATAAATGTGCACACCACAGTATACAGCGCCCATATATTAGAGGACCAAGGGCAAACTCAAAAATCCTGTCCCCTTTGTTTTGGAAACCCTTTTTGGAAAGCACAGGAAATCCTCTGATCTAGGCATATGCTCCTGGGGTTTTGTTGGTAGTTCAAGCAATGAGAATACAGCTGGGAGAGAAGCAGTAGTTAATATTCTTCCTGACTCTTCACTATCGTTAAAAATATCCAAATATGCTACTTAAGAGCTTTTTATAGAAACTTCATGCATTGCTTTGTTGACTTCTGCAGATATGAAGGGTAAATTATTGGTATAATACACTTTTAAATCTGTACTTAAATGCCCCAAGACATTTCTCTCTTTCTCTCTCCCTCTATAATAAAAGTCCTTTTTTACACCAATGTCTACCTTTCATAAATGTTCCACTTTGTTAACGCCTTGCCAAACTACTCCTTTTTCCTTTTTTCCTTTTATGCATGTAAGTGGAAGCTGCTGTGTGCAATGATTAACAACTGTGTCTGGAATATATCTGCAGCTTTTATATATATCATATTTCTGTCTAGACCCTGATTCTGCAGACCTTTATGCTTAACTTCACACAATGTGAATCTGTGACTTTCATTCTCACTTTAAAATGTATAACAAAAATGAAATTATCACTTGAGCAATTCATTGCTTTCTGGAATGTATTTGTTACCAAGCTTCATAGAAATATTTAAGTAACATTTAAGCTATTTAAACAACCTGCTAACTTCTTACTTGCACATTTAGTAAAACTTAAAAAAATATACATCCATAAAAATGAGTCTGAAATTTAATCTTTCAGACTCATATCACATAAAGGATAATTTAAATGAGCCATAGTTCCAAGACAACTTCCAGATAGGAGTGATATCCAAAGTGAAGTGAAATCAGTACTTCAGATGCAGTGATGGAATGAACACTGTTGGCAGGAAATTATGCTTAATATAAATAAACAAGTCACACCTAGATTTCAGCAATTTCTTGGACAGCTGAAGACAGAGAAATATAAAGACATGATGGCTGAGATTGGTTTTAGGAGCAGTCAAGCATAATCTGCAACAGCTATCCTTCTGTGTAAGACTACCAGTACTCACCTGCACTGAGAGCTCCTCCTGTTTGATCAAATGGCTGTAACAAACCTTTACCTTATAACACTATTTCCATGCAGGCAGTTCTATTAAAGGTGAAGATTATTCTTTTGCTCTATTAAGAGAACAAATTTTGTCCCAGATTCTCAGGTTAATTCAGCTAGTGGGGTACTACAATTATTTTTCCTTATGTAATAATAATTTAAAAGTCATTAGGTCATCTCACGTTCACTGATCATAATAGAATAGGATGTACCAAGTTTGAAATTTTGTACTAAATAAAGGAATCACATTTAATATTTAAAATTTTTACTACAGAAACGTACAATGTAGCCAATAATTACAGTCTTCTAATTTATCATGTTCAAACATTTTTGCATTGCTTCAGACTAAGATGTACATGCAGATCGTGGTTCTCTCCCGTGTTTGAACTTGCACTCATATACTTGAGAACTGAAAGGCTTTGTACAATGTCTCATGAAGGGTATCAAGAGAAAGCTGCAGTCTGCTGCTGTCAACAAGTAACCTACATTTTCTTACATGGTTATAACCTCCACAGAGGGAGAGAGAAAACATCTTTTCCAGGTACTATAGAATCAGAGAAAGGTTCAGGTTGGAAGGGACCTTGAAGATCATCCAGTTCTAACCCCCTGCCATGGGCAGGGTGTCTCTTTCATAGACTATGTTGATCAGAGTTCCACCCAACTTGGCCTTGAACACTTCCAGGGATGGGGCATCCACAGCTTCTCTGAGCAACCTGTTCCAGTGTCTCATCACTCTCACAATAAATAATTTCTTCCTTATATTCAGTCTTTCAATTGAAAGCTATTGCCTCCTGTCCTGTCATTACAAGCCTTGGTAATGGCTTTCTCAGTCTTTCTCACAAGGCCACTTTATGTATTGCAAGGTTGCAAAAAGGTCTCTATGAAGCTGCCTCTTCTCCAAGCTGAAAAAAATCTCTCGGCCTGTCTTCACAGGAAAGGTGCTCCAGCTCTTATTCCACATTAAGCTATACTTCATAAAATCACAGAATGGTTTGGATTGGAAGGCCATTAATCTGAAAGTTCTACTTCACTTCCCTATGCTCCCAAGTTCTTAAAATTGTTTGTTTTGAGAACTAAATGGTGGTCTGTATTAGTCCTCTGAATAGTCATTCAATAAAAAATAATGATATTTGTGTACACCTAAGAAATTATAAATTTAGTGTGAAAGACTGCATGTGCAAGTATATGGTAGGTTTAGGAGATGGTATCAGTAAAGAGCAGCCTGATTATATTTTAATATATTTCAGCAATTCTCCTAACCTGATCATAAACATGAACATATTATTAAAGTAAAATAGAATACTGTATTAATGTAGACATAACATAAACATAAACATGTGGACATAAACTCTTACATTTATGCCCAACATAAAATCAATTTTTCAAGTTTACATCTCTCTTAGAGAAAAATATTCATTGCTATCATCTTAGATGTAACATACAGAAGCAGGTTATATAAGGAGCATAAATAATTAGGTATGCAGTCACATTTACTGTCTTTGTTTCCAGAAGTTATTTCTGTATGTCTAAAATAATAGTTTTATAAAGCTAACCATTGACAAAGTGTCCTTTGTCTTTTCTGTTATTGAATCTCTCTCTTTCTTCAGATTCTTTCCACCATCCTTCTCCTTTCCATGATATAGTCCCTCAGTTTACCTTTGGTCTGACACGTCCTTCAATTTTTTGCATTTTGTCTTGTTCCTGCCTTCTACAGGCATGGACAACTGTATCTGCCTCTCTTTACCATCTTCAGCTGAGGCTATAATAATCCCAAGTAATTATTTTCCTCCAAACCTGTACCACAATGGCCTGAACATCTCCACCCATATTTCAAACATTTATTGGCTTGCTTAGGAAATCCATGGACCATGAAATTTCCCAATTTTTCAACCTCTGTTCCTGGCCTAGATATTTCTTTTTCCTGAATTAATGACCCCCATTAAAAGACAAACTGGTTACTGGCTTTTTATGGTTCTTCTTGAAGAAAGAAAGAGTACTTACAGTTTTACTCCAGGTGAGACCTGTGGTGTGATGCTCTTTGATATAAGCTTGAAGCTCAGACCAGATGTTCAGATATGACTTCACCCAATCAACATGGCGGGTGTCACTGTAAAAACAGAGGCAATATTTATTTGTGAATGCACTTAAAAACAGAGAGCAGTGCTGCTCTTGCTTAAAGCAGATAAAACCCAATGTCTGCCTTAAAGCCACGGACAAATCAGTTAGCAAGCAGCCAACCTGCCCAGTGCTGCAAAGACTGAAGCTACTACACTGGGAAGCTTCTAGATCCTTCTAGAGGACTAACAAGGGCAAAGGATGCCTCTAGCAGAGAGTGCTTCCTACTAGAAGTGTGTGTCACCATTGTTCTCAGGCTCAAAGTCAGCTGAAAATGCACTAAAGGCACAATGAGCTGTGCAGCAGGTACCCAGACTCAGTTTCAGGATGCTGAACTTTAGAAAATTAAATATCCATGGAATCTGTAAAATATTCTGGCTGCCACATTCAAATGTGGCCAGGGCAATACTGAGTCATGTTAGTCAGCAGACTAAAATATTTATACATCAGGAATTTTTGAAGTACAAGTCACAATTTGGCTTTAGAATCATTATCATTAGTCCTCCAATGGGACTATAAATGTAGTGAGAAACTGCTTGTAAGATGAAGTCCATAGTTATAACAAATTATTAGTGAATAGTGATGGCTTACAAGGATTTGTGTGTCTACTTTCTATTTATTTACTTTGGAATTTGATCCTTAATAATGTGGATGACCTGGGTCAACAGGTTTAATCCAAAGCCTACTCAAGTCAAGGGAGAGTCTTCCATACTTTGGAAGACATTGTGGTCTGATTCAGTGAAAAACAGGAAAATAATTCCTCAATAAAAGAAGAATTAAATACTTAAATAATGTAATCTCTTTATACCATTAGATGAGACATTTTCTCCAGTGGAAGTACTGATACTATGTTTTAAAAATCATCAGTTGCCCCAGCATCAGTTACTACCTTTAGCAGGTAAACTCAGGATTTAGGAATAATATATAATATATTAAAAATAACATACTATATAGAGCATATATATTTAAACATATACAATCAATATAAATACATGTGGAAGGTTTTAATATTTAAAGTTTTCCTCACTAAAGAGGAAAAATTCAATAGCAAATATAATTATTCACTGGAATAAAAAAATCAATAACCAAAATCTGGCCTTCAAAAGCACCAAGTCAACAGGATTTATACATGACTTTTTAAAGAGGGCATAAGAAGGACCTGAATTTTTTTCTCTTTCTCCATGAGTTCACAGATATCACTCACGAAACTTCTTTTGTGAATTCCTTGTGCTCTTTAAGAACAGTGAAGTGGTACAGAGAAAAATCAAATTAGGAGCTGTGGAATTTGAAGCTGTATGTATCTACCACCTAAATACAAATTTTCAAGCCAAGAGCAAGAACAGCAACAGTATGAGGGCACAGCTGAGAGGAGGATGCATAGCAGCCAGGTAGCTATGTAAATATGCATTTGCATATAAGCTCATGATGCTGGAATATCAAAAAAATTAAAAATAATCTTAAAATGTGCAGAGAGTTAAAACCAGCACTGCTAATGCTGCTGCCATTCTCACTGCAGCATGCTGTAGGTCAGAGGTGAGGAGGGGAAACTGTACTACTGCAAGAAGGTTTTATCAAATGCTTTTTAGTTTACAAAATACTTTCCATGATAGCACTGTGAACCTTACTGGTATGGTTAATGCTCTGTTGTCTGGCTAGTGGATACTAGAGCTTGGCAACATACCTGTTCTTGTAGTCCTTTAATACCCTGTTAGTATAAAAGGTAGCAGCATCATTCATCTCCTTGACATAAGGGCCTGGTTTAGGAGACTAGGACCATCACCCCATGGTAGCAGGAAACAACAGAAGGAGAAAGGAAGTAAAACATTAGTCAGACACCTCCCCTGACATACTAGGTTTATTACCTTCTTGGGTGTAGTAGACTGAAGAACTATATAGATGAGATTGCAGAGTTCTGCAAGATTTGGAACTATCCTGGGCTGCACCATCCAGATTATTTACAGCCCTCCCAACCTTCCCGTGTGTCACTCACCACTGCTATCCACCCAAGGGCAGGGATGCTCTCACTGACAGCTGAGAGGTGGTTGAACATTTTACTTCCTCTGTTCCTTTCTCTGAAGTTCTGGATTTCCTGAATCTTCTCTGATATTGGCTTGAGAAGCATTGCCACCTCATTCTGAAAAAAAAGGGAGAGGAGAGGAGAGGAGAGGAGAGGAGAGGAGAGGAGAGGAGAGGAGAGAAGAGAAGAGAAGAGAAGAGAAGAGAAGAGAAGAGAAGAGAAGAGAAGAGAAGAGAAGAGAAGAGAAGAGAAGAGAAGAGAGAGAGAAGAGAAGAGAAGAGAAGAGAAGAGAAGAGAAGAGAAGAGAAGAGAAGAGAAGAGAAGAGAAGAGAAGAGAAGAGAAGAGAAGAGAAGAGAAGAGAAGAGAAGAGAAGAGACTGCTGTTAACAGTGGGTGGTCCAAAAGCACCATGCGGTTTAATACTGTCCTCCTTGACTACTGATTTAACATCCATAAAGAAAGGTCATAATAAATTTCTGCATTACAAGAATAATTTAATTACCCTCCTATAGTTGCAGTGATAAAATGCACAGAAATTAAGTATTAATAATGTGTTATAGCAAAAATTGTTCTCAGCACTGGCAACATTTTCACATGCTGCCCAGATTAAGAGCCATATCAACCCCATAGCTCAGAGTTAGCAGAATGATTGTGATTTTCATCTGATATCCCTGGAACTTCTTCAGATGCTTGAGTTTTTCATGTTATTGACATGAAATTACATAACCAAGTTGTTCTTCCCATGAAACACAAACTACTTGTGAGTTGCCTGTTATCATCTGGCAACAGACTGAGAAAGTAATACACTGCAGGCAAGATCAGTTTTATCTTTCCTTATTGGTACATTTTCATGTTTTGGCTGCAAGTAATGAGGGAAGATTTCATGGGAAATAAACTGCCTGCAAGCCATGGTTTGGGGGAGTTCTCCTGGGTTAATCAGAAACAAATGGTATCATTGGGAATGACTGCTGAGTGGAAGAAATATTGTCTGGAGCAAAGAAAAAAGCAAAATGAATGCAGAAGCTATCCAAACTCTTTCCTGTGCAAAGTGAATGCTAATCACACTGGTCCAGTGTCTCAGGAAAACTAACTTAGAGCACTAATTCACTGGGAAAAATTCTTCCACTGAGAAAACAGCAGATTCAGGGACATGGAGTCATCCGTTTGCAAGCAAAACAACTGCTATACCTTGCAAGCCTCTAATATTGCAAAAGTATGCTCACCAAACCCATACAATGTCCCACCAAAGACAGTGCACCATTCTGATTCTCCCTGGCACTTCGCTTGGAAATCACTCAGGATATAACAGAACTCTGCATTTTTTCTCACCTTTTCCAGGACTATTTGTGATGTGCTTGCTTGGGACAACTAATCCTCATGATCTTGAGGCTCTACTAATGCTGCCATGACACACAGAAGATGATGGGCACATATGTCCTGCTTGATCTCTGCCATCTTAAGGTCTTTCTTTTCACCCTTCCACAAGGCCTCAGCATTAGAAAATGTTATGTCACCTTAAAATAAGCATGTTTCCTATGGGTCAACACAGGTCAAAACACTTTTGACACGTGTCAAAAAGAGGTTATGTAATTTGAAAAGTATTTTGATCCACCCACAGAGGCTGAACATTTCAGTGGCAGAGTAATTTTGAGAAAGGCTATACATCTGAAATACATGGGGATATTTGATGTTCCCCTACAACAAAATGGATTGGGAGAAAACAAATGTTTACAGTATTACTGGAATATGAAAAGATTTTTTGTTGATGACTTAATGACCAGCATAAATCATTAAGTCTGAAAAAGCCCTGAAACCTCCATGATTTGTAGTTCTTAAAATATGACTTTGTTGCCATAACATGATAAAGTCTGCAGAAATTCTCCTTTCTAATTTTTGCTTGTTTACAACATGCTGCAGCTGGTTGGGTATTTTCTTATTATTCAGGGAAATCTTTCAAGTATGACAGTAGTTAACAAAACTGAAATTTAAGAAAGTGCTTGTTCTGCTTTGATATTATGCCAGTTTTCCTCCCATAAAGTCTGAGGGATATTTACAGTCCTTAGCTTACTGTGAATCTTCATGGCCCAGTTCCAGACAAAGAGAATATCAGGGCTAAAAATACAGCTCCACAGATGCCTGGTATATCTAGACAGCACTGGGAGGCAGCACATTTCTGTGGATAGTGCACAGAAATGGGACTCCTTAAATGGGGGTTCTCTTTGCAGCTCTCCCACCAAATTGTCATCTGATTTCAGGAAAGCTATGTTAGCTTTCTGTACTTCGATTTCCTAGATATGAAATGGTGTTAACATAGCTGTTTTATTTTGTAGAATACTTTGATATCTATAGATAAGAAGGCAAAATTAGGGTCAAACATATTTCTGAATGACCCACAGTGACACACACTTCCTCCTATTCCTTCTAGAAAAGCTCTCAGCCACTTTTCTGAGGATCTTCTGTCAGTGGTACAGAGATTATTTCTGTCCCTCAGAACACAGGACTTCATCTATCCAATGACTAAATATTTATAAGAAATGTTTATAAAAATGTAGTGGATTTATTTAATTTCACAGAACCTGTGCAAGTTTTAAAGGTGAAATATGTATTGGTAAGGAAAGTCGCTCAAAGTAATCATTCCCTTGGCATTCCAGTGACACCAGAGCGGGCTTGAGGCTTTGCTCAGCTCTGTCCCATGTCAGAGAGCAGCCTTCCCTTCACTCTGCACTCATCCTGTTCTGTAATGGTTGCACAAAATGTGTGTGCTTGTGGAAGCTCCTTGTCATCCAGATTTCTGTGTAAGGGTTAGACACAGGAACATAGCCTGCAAGGAATCATTTAATTGAGTTCTGTCTCAGTTCTAAATTTTTAGTTAGTGATTAAACTACAGATGAATTACAGTGTATATGGCATATGGGTATAGAAAGGCTCATTAATTCTGGCAGTAATCAGTCTTGTTTGGCTTTACAATGCAGAAACAGTTGTGCTGAGGGTTCTAAAAGAATAATCTCTTTATTGCAATGAATATTAAAACAGCTGACTATAAAATTATTCTCTATATTGTATCTCTAAGAAAACTGAATTCCAGGAGATAAATCAGAACTGTTGGAAAAATCTTCAGCATGCCTTTGGCATGTGCTAGATAAAATTTCTTGTCATTTAAGACACAGCACAGTTGTTTAACAGAAATTTAAGAGTCTCTTTATAAACACCATCCCTATTATAATATCAGTTTTGTTGAAATGCTTAAAAATGTAACATGGGCACAACTGACAAATATCAGAGTAATTCCCAGCATCCTTTTTTCCTTTTTAAATAATGATTAAAACCAGATTGTCATTTAAATACAAATAACTAGACAGTCAGCCATCTTTTAATTTTCATAATTCTTATTAGCAGATCAAGAGTAGTAAGACTATTGCCATGATTAGTCAAAACACTCCAAAAAAGTGCCAGCATACAACAAGAACTGCTTTAGGCTTTGGATTCAGAGACTTTATAGTCTCAGCCCAGTCTCATAAAATGGCCTGGAATACCAGTATTCCAACGGACCACACTACACACTACACTACACAAACTATGTTCTCCTTCACACAAGAAATTCCCCAGGCTTAATAGGATTGGGGCACAGGAGAATGGCCAGAGTTTGGGGTTTGTGATGTTTGAAATCTGACTGTAAAGTCACATTAAACTGCTTGCTTAAATTTTGGCTGCTTGAGCCAGTGATTACTTGAAAAGCTCAGCTTTAATTTGGGAAAATGGGTATTTTCTGGACAACCACTGTTGTCCAGAAACCTGCCAGCATGAATCAAAAAGGCACAAAACACAGCAGGTAAATAAAAATATAGCTTTTAAAGATCTTATGTGTTTTTAAGCTAATCTTACATGGTTTTGAGGGGTGAGATTGTTTACCAAAGGATTTTTATGTTGATAAGTGGCAACACAATTCAGACCTCACTAAGACAGTGTTTAAATCAACCTGACCTATTATGAAAAAAACATGTCAACAGAACAAATACCCTTTTAAGTTATGCAAAATGAGGGCATGGCAACCTTTGGCGTAGGAGCAGCAAAAGAAAACTCAGAGAATTTGGGATCAACAGCTGCTTCATTTTACTCAGCTGCAACCCGAACAGCGTGAGTACAACCTTTATTCCATGGTGTACAGTTCTGTTAGTTTCTCCTTCATACTTACATAAAATCTCCATCATACTTCCTTTGTATTTTTAAAGGGCAAGTTTGAAACATGGAGTTGATCTGAATCAGGTGGCTTTGTATGTGTTGGCAAGCAGTGCAGCCTAATAGGAATGGTTCTGCAGAGCAAAACAGTTGGTACTGAGGCCCCGACATTCACAGTATACATGTAATGGGGGGCTATTTGGGACTAGCTATAAATTGTGGTTTAGATGTTGCCTGGGAGTGTATCTTCCATTTAACTTCATCAGAAAGATACCCACTCTGTACAACTTAAGCTCCTCTATAATGTGAAACACAACATAGTAAACGGGGTTGATTTGAAGGAAATACAGTCCCACTGTGAGCTAAAACACTAACGTAGACACAGCCATTATCTCTGCAAACAGCCTAGTACAGTCCCATCCCACATTTCACCCTTTCAAAGGATGAAAGATGTCATGGATAGCAACCACCACACTCAGTTCTAACAAATTAATAGGCAAGCATCTGCTCTCAGCTGAGACTTGATTCCCTCTACTGTAAATGAAGAAAGAGATGTCCCTGAGGAATTCTTTCCACGTATTAATAGGTATTAGATGACTATATGTTAGAAGACATTAATAGATGTGAAGAAATGGACTCTAGAGGTGCTGGTCATTACTGTAAAGAGAGCCTAGAAAAACATCTCAGACAACATTCTTACCTTGACAGTTAAAGCTGATGAGCAGAAGCCCATCCTGTGTCTACAGGAATAAGATCACCAGTGAGATGTATTTCTGCTGTGAGTGGCTGTGATTCTAGAACTGAAATAGTTTTTAATTAACTGTAATTTCCCATTTTTTTGTATTTTCAAAATCTGTAAAGAAGACTTTAAGTTTGTCCTTTTTTTTTTTTTTTGTATGTATGCAGTTAAAGAAAGGCATGTGTTTTTTCTGTAACTCTTTATTAATAACCTGGATGGAATCAGTGTTCAGATTAGGCTGAGAACTAACCTACTTATTTAAGTATATATAAAATATAATTTTTTTTACCTTACTGCACCTTAATCCAATGTTTTCTCTGCAAGTTTTCTCTTCTGACTGGCTGTAGAGACCATAAGTGAGATTTTTCTCTGAGATCACTACATTTATGTCCTTCTAGTATTCTGATATTTTCAGGGTTCAAACCTCTCCTCCTACTTATCTACAGAAAGACATTAATTTATTATGGCCTAGTTTTCTTAGATTGTAAATCTTCAACATAGTGGTGTAACAAATATTTGATGTACTGGTCAACAGTACAGGTTTTGCCACTTCAACTCACTGCAGTGCTGCAGCAGGACTATGACACAGAGGAACAAATTTGCAGAACTGTCTGGTCAGCTTCATCAGCACAGAAGCTTAGACCCATTTGTGTGCTTCCAAAGTGACTTAATTGGTATTTGGCTTTTATTCCTCTTATATAGCACAAAAAATCTCAGTCTAATAGCCAGTCTCAGCTGTAGCAGTTTTGTCCTTTGTGGGAAAAAAACAGGGAATACCAAACTGTAACCCCACATGACAAATTGCTACTTTAGTCATTTGTGGGTTTATTTTTAAATGTAAACTCTGAGGCAGGGCAAATGGAAAGGAATGTGAAAGACAAATCACTTTTAACCAGTGGAGAAATCCAGGGTCTGATACAACCTGCATGCATCAGTTGACAGCAGTGCAGAATCACACCCACTGCCTTTGGCTGGGACTGGCTGGTTTTTAAATGGACTTGAATGCTCTGTGTGTTGTATTCTTGTCCACTACAGCTTTCTGTATTTTCAACAAGAAAGGGTTCTCCTGCTTTAGGCACACAGGCAATCCCACAATTAATCAAAAAGAAAAATTACACTAATAAACTGCTTTAAACTTTTTGATTTACTACTCCTCAATCCCGCTGCTGTGATTGTAGCCCATGTGAGTGGAGTCCAGGGCATTCCAGGTAGCAAGGAGATAATGTTCTCTTAGGTCACATTTGTTTTGTTCACACCATCTGAGATCCCATGAATCTTTGCTAAGAGCAATCACCTTTCATGGGGCATGTCCCAGGAAAGGGATGTTAGATGTTGCAGGTTTCCATCCTTTGACAAACTGTAAGACTGCCTGGTTCATTGAGCAGTCTTGGAACTGACATAACTTTTGGAATTCACAAATCATCGGATGTAGTCTGATTTAGACCAAAGTAAAATTTGAAAAAAAGAAAATAATCAACTGAGGTGTGAAACAAAAAGTCCTGCTTTTCAGTCATCTGTACCCCCAGTGTTTTCCTTTTTAGAAGGTTATGTGCATAAATCCCAGGAAAGAATTATGTAACACAGCAACAGGAGAGCACTAGTTTGGATTTGTGTTTAATAGAAATAAAGAATATGGTACTTAATGGGAGAAGGAGTGTCCTATCAGCATAGCTCAGTAGGGTCTCACATGGCACAGTCTGAATATGAACATTGCTACAGGGACTGAAAACTACACTGGTGATTTTCAGACATGATGTTGCAAACAACAGAATTCCAGTAAAGGTTTGCAGATCCCTAGAATTTCTTAGCATGTCAAACGAGGATCTAAAATATAAATGTACACTGGAGGTCAAAAGTGCAAGGAGCCTTTGGTTACTGGAGCCAGATTCCTGCACAGAACATGAACTACTGGCAAGTCTGTGCCTGGGGATGCTGCTGTGAGTCAGTAGGGAGCTGCCACTGATGTGATTCTCCGCCTCTACTCTGAACAAGCTGGGTGATGCTGCACTGATCATGGCTCTTCTGCATATCCATGATCCCTAAGTGTGTCTGGGCCTTCTTACTGCTGAGTGCACTGCCCCTGGGGCAGAAGTGAATTTCAAATGCATCCACCTTTTATTGACCTGGGAGTTTTGACAAACACAATGAACAAAGTGAAATGGTCAAGGATACCGAGAGAACTTAACTAAAAGAAAGACACGGGGGGTGCTGGAGTGTGTCCAGAGAAGGGCAATGAACCTGGTGAAGGACCTAGAGAGTAAGGCCTGTCAGGGACCAATCAGGGAGCTGGGGGTGTTTAGCATGGAGAAAAGGAGGCTCAGAAAGACCTTACTGCTCTCTACTACTCCCTGAAAGGAAATTGCAGTGAGGTGGGAGTCAGTTTCTACACCCAGGTAACAAGTTACAGGACAAAAGAAAATGGCCTCAAGATGCAACATGGAAGGTTTAGATTGGAGCTTAGGAAAAATTTCTTCATGGAAAGGGTTGTCAAGTACTGAAACAACCTGCCCAGGGAAGTGGTTGAGCCACCATCCTTGAAGGTATTTAAAACACATGTAAATGTGGTGCTAAGAGCCATAGTTTAGTGGTGGAGTTGGCAGTTCTGGGTTTATGACTGAGGACCTTAAAGATCTTTTCCAACCTAAACGATTCTATGAACTGACAATATAAAGAGTTTGAGGCTGATGAAATGCAGATGAGTGTTTTTGAGACAGAATTAAGAAGTAACAGGTGTCAGGGGCTATCTGGAGGTTAAACAGAGTAAGTGTTGCAACGACATCCAAAAATGAGCCTGTGAATTCTGCACTGCAGTGGGTTAGCAACTGGAGACTGTTGGTCCATCCCTGCGGCTGTGACCACACGTCACATGCAGTAGGCTTGCTGATAACAGAAGTATGCCAACAGTTTGGCAAGATTTCAGAGAACAGGACCGGGGGAAGGGGCTCCCTTCTGAGCTCAGGACTCTCAGGCTCTATCCATGTCACTCTTGGCACCTTCTATGAGTTTGAGGCCTGAGGACCTTAAAAGGACTGAACCAAATTCTTCCTTAAGCTATTTCTAGACACAGAGGAGCGGGTTTGCAGCAGTTAACCAGCTGAGAGAATGGCAGCAAAACTAAGCCCAAACTGTTTTGCATAAGAAAGTAATAAATTAACGCAGTGAGGAGTATCCCACTGTTCGTATTTTTGGAAAACAGTAAGGATGATCCAGTAAGCATGAGGAAAAGCAGGGGGAAATGGAAAGACATAAGCAAGACAAGGTAATTAGAAAACAAATCCTGCTAGAATGCAGAATAATAAGTCCCAGGAGTCCTGTTATTGAAGTACTTTAAAATGGAAAGAGAAGAAAATGAGCAAATCCACACTGACGGAGAGTAGGGAACTGTGAATCTTCATCTTTTGATTTCTACATAAAAATTCTGAGAATGAGTCCTTTATTCAAAGATTTTGCCACAACTATTCTAATCCTACAATAGATTTTTTTTTTTCTTTTTCCTTGGCTATAAAAATAAAAACTGAAGGATTTGTTCTCATGGCTCGAAGTCCAAATTCAAATAAAGTTTCTTGGTTTTCTGTGAGGTGGGGTGAGGTGTCCCTTTTCTAGGAAAAAAAGGGAAAGCTCTCCTTTACCTCTCACTTTTTTCCACCCGTCTCCTCCTACCTGTGTGCAGGATCTGGATATTTAAGCTAGGTATTTATTTGGAATGTTTGTCTGCACAATGTTAGTAATTAAATCCATGAGCTTTGGCAGTCATATGAACTCAGCATTCTTTTCTAATGAGAAATTTACGTAATCATTTTTAGTCTGAACTGCATCTGTCATTTAAATCTGTTTGTAGTACTTCTTACCACGAACACGCTCATCCTGCATATGCTTATATTGATTCACAAAAATAATAACCTCATTAATTTGTTCTCAGTATAGGAACAATGGATTCCTCATGTCCTCAAAGCAACTTTTAAAACTGAACTTTTAAAGTGAAATAGAACAACTCATAAAGAGAAAGCAGTAT
The DNA here is from genome assembly GCF_052056855.1 of Sturnus vulgaris. Classification (NCBI taxonomy): domain Eukaryota; kingdom Metazoa; phylum Chordata; class Aves; order Passeriformes; family Sturnidae; genus Sturnus; species Sturnus vulgaris. Next base: position 69,156,935 of record NC_142243.1, on the reverse strand, counting down.
ATGAGTCACCATTCAGAGAGAATTTAATGCAGTGACTTTGAGCAGTGATTAGTATTCATGACTGCAAATTTAAAAAAAAAGTTGTTAAACAGATAAATTTACTCAGGAACACTAATAACTTTTAAAATTATTATACAATGAAATAAAAAACATTTCAGTCAGAATTGTATTTGGCTTAGACTGTGGGAAATAGAAAATTCAGAACCAAACTATTTCGGAATGTTTTGTAAAGGTTTATGCTAAAACCTGTCTTCTGAATAGCCCAAGCAACATGCAAACATATGGTCTCAAAATACCTTTTTAAACAACTTCTCACAGATTACAGCAATACTCTAATTTATTTTCCTATCTTCTCTGTACTCTCTTATATACTCATATATTCTCTTATACTATTTATAGTAGTAAACAATTTATAACAGACTTTTTTTGTTTTAATGTTTGAAGTTTGGCATCAGATAATAATTTCTAATAAGTGGATGGCCTGAAAAATCCCATCTTGCTGAATGAGCCTGTATCTAGCAGCCATTAGCTGGGACATACACAAACAGGAATATCAACTGGTGGTTTTGTCATGTGATCTCTTCCACTGCACATACAAATATAGAACATGACCATAAAAAGTAACAGAACATGCTCTCTGCAAAGTAATTTATTGCAGTTGATGCTAGATTGGTATGCCAGCTGGAATTACCTTCCTGGCTCCTACTATTTTCACATATACAGATAATAAAGGCTGTGCACTGCAACAGATTCCAAATCAAAAAAATAACATTATTAACAAGAAGTAAAACTCCACAAAAGCAACTTCTAGCAATCTTGACTGTTTGAAAATGTTTGCTAGTGACTCATAGCCTGAATTAAAGAGTAAAATGAATTCTAGGACTTCACCATTTTCATAGAGAGAGAAAAAAATAGCACTTTTTGATGATATACATTTTGCTCTTTGCTGAGCAGAAAAACATCCAAGGATTACTATAGATATAGGAGCTTTCTTTTTGTTTGAATTCCTTATTCATTAGTTAGTAAGCTGCAAGAGCTGAGCTAATTTATTTTTCCAGAGCATTTTTCCCTCCCTCTTTTTTTTTTTAAAGGCACCACGTATGACATCCCAACAGGACAGGAACTCAGTAAATCCCCTCAGTCTCCACACCGCTGTCTCTGAATGTCTACAAAGCTACTATGCCATAATCGCAACTCTCTGGCTCATTCACAGCTTTACATTATAAAGCAAACAGTCTAGACAGCTGAATGACAGAATTACCCTCTTTTCTCTTGCATTTATAGATATGCTGTCATCTTCATTTGCTTTTCTCTACTCTGTGCATTCTGATACACTAATGATCAGCTTTCCTGTTTGGATTCCACACTGACTCCATGGCTCTAGGCTATAAATACAACCAGAGCTGAGATGACATCACAGCAATAAGATTCTGGGGGAGCAGGGGCAGGACGCCTATTTGTTTCCTTCTCCTGGGTTAGCTGGTGATTAACAGCATTTTCAAAATGGTTAACCAATGTGACTTTACAATAGAAATTTTTTTCTTCATTGTGATGGAGATACAAAAAACTTGATGTCTGGAACTGTCACTCTCTGCAGTGGGAAAAAATATTCAATTTGTACAGAATAGGCAGCCTTCAATTATTTTCACAGCTGTCCATAGTATAATTGAGTGTATCTGTGCAAAAAATATATGCAAAAAAGAGAAAAAGATGTGTGTTTTGATACCTATAAAATGTGTAGCTAACAGTCTTTAAAGAAACTTAAGTAAATGGACTGGGCTTGCTCTCACTGATAAAAAGAAACTTTAGTCTGTAATATTCTTGGTATTTTAACTTTGGAATGATGTGTACACAAATATCATGTGGCAATTCCTCTATGCTAAAGATGTTAAATGATAAAAGTGTACTTTCTTGCCTTCAACAAGCTGCAGAAATCTATGAAATACAATGTGCAACTAAGAAATATGGATATGGATGGCCAGCTCTGGTGATGTTTATGACAAGGTTTTTTATTATTTTTTGCTTTTCTTAATGCTTCTGTAACCATCGTTGTGGGTTGCCAGAGAATCTGGTTTTGCTTCTACTCTTTTCTTGTTGTTTGTTTTTTAGCATGTTTTGTTGACATTTTAAAATGAAAATTTCTAAGATTTACAGTTGAAAAATATCAAACTTGGCCTCTGACTTGAGGTCAGAAAGTTGTAAGGGTAGGAGTAGGGAGAAACCATTGCCATTCTCACTGGAAAAGCAGAGAAAATCCTACTGATAGCACATTAGCACAGAAGGCAAAACCAGGACCCACAGCTTATTCTTGTACCAGAGCTGGGACAATCCCAACACTTCAGAACATTGCATTACATTATGTGCCATCAGCAACAGTTCACTGGGGAATATTTTACCTATGAACATGTAGAATTTTGTGGGCCACTGGGAGCAATTGTATTCACAGCCAATATAAATGACTGCTCGAGGCCTGTACCAATGGGAATTTTACCTGTTCCGTGTGAGCCATGACCCACTTTTAGTCCCTGAGATCAGGGACAGCTGGAAAAACCACAGATCCCTTCTTGCTTGGAACTCTAAAGTCTACCCTTGAATTGGCGCTTTTTTTCCCCTTTCCTTGAGTACCCTCGCCATTAAAACATAACTGATTAGAAAAACTTCTAATTTGTGTCTCTAATAACAATAGTGACTGCAAAATTTCAATAAATTATACCATGTGCAGGGTTCTGATTTGCAAAAATGGATCTTAATGCACTTTGGAGGAGTGAACTAGTGGAAAAAGGCAGAATGGAAGGCCATGATGAGACTGTGCAAAGGAAGACTTCATTCTCTGCATACTCCAAGGAGGAAGGTTCAAGGGTGGTCCCCCTGGAAGAGAGCTACCTGATTGCTATTCCCAGGAATGATACAGTGCTATTGGCCCTGAGCCTTCTAGAAACGAGAAATGAGATTCATAACAACTCCACAGCTTCCCTGAGCTTTCTAGTGAGGGCAGGATTTAAATAGTTGCCACTAAAACAAGTATATAAATCAACTTGATAAAAGCTTATTTTTCATTTTCTTGACAAAATCCTTTGCCTTCCTTCCAGAACTGGCCTAGCCTGGACCTCAGTTTGGGGAATACTGAGTATACGGGCCAATATTGTTTTTTCTCTCACTAGCTTATACTCTGACTTCATTGTCTACTATGTAGCATCCCGGAGGGGCTGGCAAACAGCCATTCTACTTCATGGTATTTCCAGCTTCCAGAGAAAGACTGATCCCACTTACAACTGTAAAGTGGACACCTCCTTTGCTTTCTTTAATGATCTTATATACATTAGCACAGAAAAGGTTCTTAACCCTGGACTATGACTTTCTGATTATTACAGCACCATGCTTATAAAAGTGAAAGCAAGCCCCTGAGTGCACTGTATAATAAAGGAACAAACAAAGCAAATGCAGGATCAATAACATATGGGAACACATGATTTTTTTATACACTGCCTCTTGAAGCTCCAGGTCACTTTCCTTACCTCTTGAGGCTCTTGACATTGAGATGCTAACACCAAGAAAGATCTCTGCGCTTGGAAAGCAGCACGTACCATCTCTGCCTGTAACAAAAGGAGGAATATAAATTAAACCTTAGCCTGTAACCTCCAATGTCTTTTCTTGGCAGCTGAAAGTCAAGTGTGACAGCTCAAATCTTCCTTGCTGCTTCTCATCTAAATCACAGCAACACTGACTGGAAGAAATGTATTAAAGTACTAGCTTAGCTACACTTTTTTTTTTTTTTTACACCTGAGGTTAAATTCCCTATCTTCTTCAGACAGCAAATAAAATAAGTTGATAAGTAGGCTTTTAGTTATAATTCCTACGTTTAGGAATTATAACTAAATATTTAACACTTCAGAGGAAATCTAGGCATTTTAATGGTGATGCTTATACCCAAGTATATGGCAAGAACTTATTACCATTGGAAACAGCAATCTGAAAGCTTTGTGTTGAACTGCAGCTTAAGCTGGGGTGATGTTCAGAATGAGTTGAGCTTGGCACATCTGCTGAGGGACTATGCTGTAATTAATTCCTTGCCCATGATCTGTGGGCACACTCTAAGATCAATGGCCATGAGAGATTGTGGCCAAAGGTTTTTGGGCAGTGTTCCACTCACAGAACTCTAGAATTTGGGTTAAAGCTGCACCATCGTATGCTTACATGTCACCAGATGGGGTGATAAATCTCTACACTTCTGGGTGTTTACTAATGTTGAAATTCCTGGTCTTTCTCATTTATTTGAACGCTACACATTTTCTTTACATTCTAAACAATATACATTGATTTGAATCAGTATTCCAGTATCACCTCTACCTTATCCAGGTGGATGAGTAGTGACTAGGAGAAAGCATTACTGGTATAGAAAAGAATGATTCATGGCTAGTATATATTGCTAAATAAAAACCAAACCAACCCAAGTGCTGTTAAGTTAACCTAATATGAATAGGTACATTTATAATCACTTTGTGAAAGGGTGGGGAAGCATATGCTGTTTTTCCTTGGGGTTTTTTCAATCTAAAAAGAAAACAAGGAAATTATATATACAGAGCCATGTGCATGCAACTTAAAATACATAAAAGTAAAAAAATTTGATGTTGTAGCAAAGTAAAACAGCTAAATTTTGTTTATTCATCTTAAAATGTGATGGCATGAATAAAACATAATTTGTTAGGATGAAAGTCACTGCAAGGAAGATGGTAAAAGAGACCCAGCTTGGACAGCATTTGGGGAGAGAGGGATAATATGGTCTGACAGGCTGAGATTTGGAAGGGTATAATCATCTCTATAAATAGATAAAGAAATAAATAATAAGGGAAACTTAAGTTTTCCAGCCAGAGACATAAATACCATCAATAATAGCAAGGTTTAGATATTCTTAGACATTTCAGCTACCTGGTTATTTGGTACAGAAATTCATAAAACAACAACGTGTGGGTTATTTTAAGCTTGGGGGGATTTTGTGAGTGTGAGGAGAACCTTGTAAAGCAGATGAGAAAAAAGTGATGCTCCTGAGGAGGATGTGATTATGAATGGATTCAGTGCTTCTTAGATTGCAAGATGGACAAAAATAAATCTGTAACTAAGGTTTGGTATAAGGGAAACTTTTAGAAAATAGAAAAATCCATGAAAGAAGATGATTGGTCTGAGGAACTTAATGATTTGAGTGCAGGAAAGGATGGATTTACATTGAGAATGGAAATAATCTGTGTGCACTGGGCAGGAGAGTAGGAAAGGGTTAGAGTCTCTAAATGAGCAAATAATGAAAGCAATATACTAAGAATAGGTACAAAACCCTCACAGACTGAGAGGAGACCTGAATTGCCAAGCTGTGCTGGCTTCACCTGGGAAGAAGAAACTCAGAGTTTTCTCTCTATGGAGGCTTCCTCTGTGGGTTGATTGGGACCAATTGAGGACTGGTTTGGTTATTGACAGCCTGGAAAACCAATTGGAGAGGGCTGGTTCGCTCCGTGAATACACATTTTAAAGGAGTACCCCGGGAAAAAGTTGTCTTTTATTTCTGGTGGCTGGTCAGGTAGCACCGATCTCCTGGGCTCCCTCCCATGCTGGGGGGAGGCTCGGGAGGGCCCCGTTTGCAAACCAGGGGACCGGGGGGAGGAGAGGCTCCTTGATAAAACCTCAGCCCGGCTTCCTTCCCTGCGGGCCCGCGGCTCTGGGGCCCGGCTCCTGAACAGCCCGGGGGGGAGGCAGCCGGGCCTGTCTGGGGAGCAGGGTGGCCATGGGCAGTGCGGGGCTGCAGTTAAATCCCCAAAAAGCTGATGGACATCTCAGCCCTCCCCACCCAGCATAGCCTGGGCCTGGCCCAACTCTTGCAGCTTCTGTGTGAAACTTTAACTCTTTAGTGCTCAGATAAGATTTTCAAAACCTCCAGCTTTCCTTTGAATATGAGAGGAGAAAAAGGAGATACTCCGAAGTCAGTGAAACAAGAGCTAAGTTTCTTTAGATGGAAGGAGAATGAGAAGATGCTGTGAAAGCTGGCTGGAAAATCCTTTTGTGAAGTTGTAGGGATGGACTGATACCACACTGAAAATTCCTATAAACCATGGAGAAAAAAAGACATGGGGGTTTGAAGTGTTCCATTTGATAGATCATTTGACCAAAAAGTACCTGTGTTGAGAATCTTTGCCCCGAGAAAAGAAGGGAATCTGGGTTTTCTGAGGATGAAGCATGAATAGAGAGAACTTTTGCTTTGGAACAATTCATTCTTAAAAGTAATACCCCTTGAGTTTAACATGGCCCATAAGCACAGCTTTGGGAAAGCTGTGAAGATGGGAGCAGCTTCACGACTCTGCAAATTTTTTTCCCGGGCAGATGCAAATCGTGAAAATGAAACCACGAGAGGACTGTTTTCTTCCTCCTTGTGGAGAGATCCCTATAGCCTGACAAGAGGAAACCTCTCTCTGAAGTGAACTGAAAAAAGGACTATTTAAGTTAGGAACTGACTGAAGTAGTTTTTTGTATGTTTGTTTTGTTGTTATGAAGGTTGGGAGAGGGGAGGAAGGAGTGGTCTAGAAATCTTATTCTGAATTTGTTTTTTTTTCCTTCTTTGTGTAGTCAATAAATTTCTTTTTATACCCTTTTAAGTTTTAGGCCTGCCTTGCTTCTGCTCCTGGTTCTGTCTCACAACCGAAAATGAGTATATTTAAATTGGCAAATCAAAACTATGACATTATTTGGTGCGTTGGCAGGGAAATTCAAACTAAACCAAGAAATTTTCTTGGGGAAATTAAATTAAACCAAGACACAAGCAGAACTTCTTTTCAGGCATTGTAATACATACAAGTGAAGGAATGATGGATAACGGCTTTTTTGAACTGTACCTTGCATGGGAAAGTATAACAAAGATGTAACTTTTTAGCTACTGGAACAATAAAGAACTAAAGCAATGAAGTGAGGCCCTGACACTGCTCTGAAGGGCAAGTTGGGCATGTCTGCATTATTCTTGATGCACAGATTATCTGTTGCTGAATAACATGCTCTTCCCCAATATCAAGGAAGTTGATGTACATGAAGATATTGAAAGGGTAGCTAAGGAGAATGATGGCAAATCAATGAGAATTACATAATTTGAAGGGGAAGTCAAATACACACAGCTCAATGACAGAATCATTGGATCCATATTATATTTTCTCCAGACTACTGAAGACACTGGCAGATGGAAGCACAAGTAGAAAAGATTTTAAATATATTATTTGGAGATAGTACTAGATGACAGAAATATGCAATGATGGATTGGGCAAATATGCCTAAGAAGAGAGAGGGAAGTTATGCCAAGTGATATCATGACTGTTAGCTTGACTTTGGCACCATGAGCATTTAAACCAGATTTAAAACAAGTGATTAAAACACATGAAAGTGGAAAACAGAAGAAATTACAATGGGATTATCTGTGGTCAAAATCATTACTTTGTTCTTAGACAAGGATAATGTGTCAGATCTAGTATATCTGGGTATCGTATAAAATGCTTATTGTGGGTCCTCACAGGAAACTCATACTTTGAGTGGAAATGACACAAATTAGCATTAAAATTCTTCAGTTGGATATGAAACTGGATAAGCAGAGGCAATAATAAGGTACATTACAGATGGTGTTACTTGAGAGGAGGAAAGTTGCTTGTTTTGTTTCTCAGGGATTAGTTTTAGGAGCAATCTATGTTTCTTAGTGTCATAAGAGCAAGAATTAGGTGTGCGGTCATAAAATTCTTGGGCAACCCAAGGTTAGGAGGTTTTAATACAATCAAGGAGGACTCATCACTTAAGAAGAGTAAGACAATTTTGTTGGCACAAATAATATAAATTGGATAAAATTTAGCAATCCTCCCTTCTGCCCCTTTAAAACAATGCATAGTTCTGGGTGTCAGTATGGAACTGATTAACTGGAAATGCTGAAGTCTGGAAAATAGAAGTATAAAAATCAGGAAGGTGGCATTGTGGAAAGAACGTATGCAGTTCTACAGTGGATGTGGCAAAGATTTTTTAGTAGATCTACAGAAGTGTTAGTACCATTGGAGAGAACCTCCTCTGGAATTCTGTGCACAGAATTAACACAATCACCTGTGTTAAAAAAAGATGAGCTTAAATCAGAGTTGATGCTGAGACAACCTACTTGGATTTTTAAAGCAATGAATATCTGTCACACAAAGATAAAATCTGAGTTTTACTTATTTTTCTTAGGAAGAGAGTGGCTGAGGAATATGATAATTCTTTCTCAGAAAATGCAAATAATAGAGAATGAAGCAAATGGTAGTGTCAGCACATAATCACAGGTCTGAAAACTGGGCCATGACTAAATGTGGTCTCAAATTTATAAGATTTCCAACAATGCAAAAAGTGAAGTTCAGAAGGGATCTTTCAAATTCCTCCAAAGAGGCAGCATTATTTTAAGACAGAAGTTTAAATGCTGATCAAACAGATCATAAACATGAGAAAAGATATATCCTTAGATATAGAAAGTTAAGATTATTTATTGAGTTCTTGAACATATACTGAGCTGTAACATCAATGAGGTTTGAAAACGTGTCTGTCTGGCACTTTGTCCACACTGCATCAAATACACACTCTTGGGATCTCAGTGGTCACTATGGAGGCTGAAGAGGATTTTTTTTCTCCACTCTGAGTACAAAATAACAGCTGGTTTCTTGTCTCATTGCTCATTTCTTTTTGATGAAGCACTGAAATTTGGTCAGAGCTGGAGACAGACCATTGGATGATACACACTGATGTTGCTAAAAGACTGACATTCCTTGACTATGCTTCATATGTGTGTGAACACTATTGTCAGATGTGGAATCAGGATTTTAATTTCTCCTCCAGAACTGTATCACTCCTCCTTCTCTTTTGTATAATCTGGCCAAGGCCACATTCTCAAAATGTCTGGGAACTGTCCTTAAGAAATCTTGTGCTATTGAGTGCATACAAGCCATAGGTAACATTTTTTGAGTTACCTGTGCTACATTTAAATGGTGGCTTCTTGCATTTTTTTTAATCTAAAATTTATTACAAGATGTTTGAAACATTCAGTTGTCAGTGGACTATATATTGATTGCAAGGCTTGTGCTACATGCCCAAAATTTATCCAGTCCCAAAAGCTTTTAACTGTGTATGGATCAGAGCAGCCAGATCTCTCACCTTTGAATGTAAATCTTAATCAAAGGACCATGTTAATACAGTATTTACATTTTAAAGAAGAATTTTATAAGAATTCTGCCACAGTGACTTCCTTCTTTCTGGAACAGCATTAAAAACAGCTTTCAGAGTTTTACTGCTTTTGAGCACTTCTTTCCCTGCATCCCTTCAAAGCAACAGAAGAGCTTATTTTCATTAAGAAGGCATTAGTTCAGTCTATCACCATTCCACTTTTTTCTTGTAGTCTTTCAAACGTGACACTTCATTGCTACCATCTTGTGCTTAGCAGCCTGGCTGTGTAACTAAGCAGGCAGCACTACAATTTTGGAGGGAGGTGACTCTTTCATGAGACCCCCACAAAACCAGCAAAGACTAATGAGTGGAAACACACCAGAGGGAATTTTTCTCAACAACTTGTGTGGCTCAGACAAAAGGCTGCTACAGAACAAATCACCTGAAACTCTTTCAGCTATATTCAATTATAGTAATGAAGCCTGAGTGTCAAAAGTAAAATAGGAAAAATGAGTAAATTTATCAGAGTAGCGTACACCGCCAATTTGCACACATTTATCTGAAGACAAAAATGGACGTGTTTTGGAGCAACAGATAATTGACATCTAAAAACTTTGGGCAATTCTTTTGGCATTCTTGGGATTACACACAGACAAATCAATCATCACATAGATTCTTCAGATGAGGTGAATATTTTGAAGGAAGCAAATTCCTCAAAGCATTTCCTACTCTGCTTTTAGCAATTTGTAGAGGCTGGAGGAGACGGCTGTGACTTTGGACCTGAATTCCAGGACCATGTGGCATTCCATGCACCACCCCAATTTCCCCACTGGTAAAGTGTGGAATAATGCATCTTAATCCTTCACCTCAAGTGTGTTTGACAGCTGACTCAGGTGACTGATATGGCTGGAAGAGCTGATTGACATGTATGCCATGACAGTCCAGTTCCATGCTGTGGAAACCTGTGGCTGACTACAGGGAGTGACCTCTCTGTCACCACTGCAGTAACAGCACGGATGGGCCCCTTCTCAGTTAAGCCTGCAGAAGTTAATAGAGGAATCATATGTATTTAGAAATAATCTTTTAAATAGCAACTTGTTTAGCCTTCTCTGTCATAACATAATGCCAACTTCTGATGTTTGTGAGAAGCCACTGCTTAAAAAATTGCCAGAGGCTCTGTGAGAGATGTCTAATGAAGACAATGCTGCTGACCCATTTGAAGGAGCGTTGAGTACAAATTCCTCTAAAACTTGCACTGTTTCAAACTGAGTAGATGTAGATTCACTGGACCTGAAGCTTAAATTTCCAGTTTGCTTTGGTGAGGTTCAGTTCTCCAGAGCACATGTGGATTTAGGATCTGCCTCCTTCTCATTTTAAATGTTCTGTTCAATCTAAGTTGACCATCACTCTGGTATCCAAGTACCAATAAAGATAAATATTATTTATGTGCCAAGCAAACTACAAGAATAAAGAAGCACATGAACTCAGATCTCAAGTTACATGTAAATTCACTAGTTGAAAAAAACTAATAAAACTAAACAGAAGTAAGAAAAACAAACATAAGATTTCCTAATAAAATTTAGTCAAGAAAACTACCCTACTGAACTTATAATATTGAATTTGTCAAATGTTATTGCATTTAATATCATATTTCCTCAAAGTCATAGCATTTAAAAGCACAGAGTAAATATCAGAATCCACTGGACTTCTGTTGTTGGAGAATATTACACATCTGCATATATATATACATGCTAATATTAACAGAGATAATTAGAAAATCAAAATACAGTTCTAGATAGTAAAGAGGGCACAAGGGAAAAATTGGATTTAGTGTTCCTAAGTGAGTCCAAAACGTAGTTTCTGCAGAAATTATTATGGGTCCTTTGTATCTAGCAAAAGACACAATGATTGACTGTAGTTTTCCTTTCGGCAAATGAAAACTACAGATAGAGCTTCACTGACCCCAGCCTTTCTCTAAAAGGGACAGCACTACCAGAGGAAGAGACACTGTCTTTTACATTTTGCTTTCAAAAGCCTCTTCAAAGTAAAGTGGTGAAGTGGCTGCTGGCTTGAAGAGAGGGGAAAGAAATGGAAAAAGAACAGAGTTTAAATTAAGATGGGGCTGCAATAGAAACTGTCCAGGCTAGCTAAAGAGACAGTATTTATTTTGAATAGCTAATTGGCTGATAGAGTATTTAAAAACTGGACATGGCCTTAAAGAGTCACTGGAAGTTCTCAAAACAGAGCACTTATAAAAAAACCTGTCACCTTTCTCTCACTGGTCCATACAGAAAACAGGGTTGAAATTCAAGTCGAAATTGAAGTCAGTGGGAGATTTGCCATAGGTTTCAACAGAACCATACACGACCTTAGCTATTTTCTTTTCTATTTTCACACAGATACATTAACTACCACCAATCAGCTGTCCCTTATACTGAGTTTTTTTGGTGTTTTTCAGCCTTCATGGCTATGTCTATATTAGGGATTTTTTGTTAAAATTTCTCAGCACTGCCACTGCCTGTACAGTACCAATCAGTGCTATCAATTGTATTGGTGCTGGTCTCTCTAGATGTTTTTATCTGCCAGTGTATGAAACACTGTGTCATATAACTGTGCACTGTGCAGGTCAGTATTACTTATTTCAGAGTAGCATCTGTATCTCAGTTCATTAACTTTACCTTTTAGTAAGCTTCACTGTGACTTAAACCACTCAGAGGTCTTACCTCTGGTGGAATTCAAACCATACTGTTCTTTAAGATCTCTCAGTGCTAATTAATGATGTAAGATGGATAGAATCGTTTGTGGTAAATTTCTGCTGACATTTTATTTCTCCATTTGAAACATGAACTATACAGATGAACTGGAGTAAGGGGATACTTAAAGCCTCAGCAGTTGTTTTTACATTAATTTCAATATTACTGCCTTGGGTAAAGAATATACATGTTCTGCAAGGTTTGTACCAATAAAGTTTGTCACAGTGTTCCAGAATTTCCTCTAAACTATCTCAGTTTTGAATGACATGTGTTTTTCTGATTGATTTGAAGGAACTGTTAAGTTTAAAACATAATGAATATTATTTAAATGTCATCTTTGTCAATTAATTAATTATTAATATTAGTAGTAGAAACAGTCAATTATTTTGCTCATCTGTCACTGCTTCAAACAGATATAAATATTTTGCTTTAGGGCCATTGCAGCTACTTATTACTGCCAAGTGAAGCAATAGGAAATCATATTCTCCAAAAAACGTCTTAAATAACCTTCGCCACCCATAAGGGGGGAAAAACAAGGCCAGACCAAAGCTATTGACTAGATGACACTCTCTTAAAGCTCAGGCTTCTTTTTTATATTCCAGATGTGCAAATTCTTCATTAATCTCTTTGGCAACAGCCAAAAATCTACAACTCTCTTGACCTCTGTTCATTTCAACTTTTACACAGAAGTTCCAAAAATAGATGTAATGTACTGATAGTTAGGAATTCCAGAAGATTCAGCATAGAAAAATACTGAGAATTGTGTGCAAAAATAAAAAGTCCACTCATTACTCAAGATGTGGTCTATTTACAGACTGAAGTGTTGGTGGTTTTACAACACCTTTCTTTTCTGAGCAGTTTTGAAAATGTTCAAGAATTCAAGCTTGCCATTTCCATCACAGACTTCTGCAAAAGGCCAAGTCACCTGATGGAGATTTCCAAGACTTCCTATCTCACTGCACAGCACACAGCCATGGATCTACATTTAAAGGCCTCCACATCAGTAGAAGGTGCTATTGTCACATTGCAGCATTTTATCTAGATGTGAGCACCTGATCCCTGGTGCTTCTCTATAGATCAGACACAGCCACAAAATTGTTTGTCAGCTGTGCAGGATTTGTGTCATTTTCTGCCTCTGTAATATGTCATTAGTGATCACCATAGAAACAAACAACAGATAAAAAAGAGCCAAACATTTAAAAAACAAGCATAAAACCACCATAAGAACAAATGGCTTCTCTCCAGTGCAGAGCAAACATCACTAAAATCTATACTAGGCCATCATTGTTGGCTGGAGCTTCTAATAACCAAAGACTGTCAATAGTGTATTTTATGAGCATTAGGGTATGGCAACAGCAGTCAGTGATAAGTGGGATTTAATCTGCCTCAGATTTGTTAAATAACCCAGGACTCCTGAGGTAAAAGGCTTTTCCAGGGGGAATATATTTTAGTAAAAACATTACACGAATATTCTTTGTATCACATATCAAAGATTATGCTGTTACAAAATGGTAATTTTTTTTTGCTATCTGTATTAGGGAGAGTAGACAGAAAGCACAGGGAGGAAGTTGGCCACAGTCTTCCTGAGAGAGCTCTTACAGCTCTTCATCCTGACTAGCCTACAAAAACCAGCAGGTTTCTCCGAGAGCGATGGCAAAGGGAAACCAGCTCAGTTCAGGGTTTCACTGAAGAACAGAAAGTGGGGTACATTAAAGTTTCACAGCCCTTTGAAGCCTCTCGTTTCTCCTGTTACCTGGAGCTACATTATGCATCTTGGAAAAAGTGCATTACTTCTTTAAATAAGCAGGAACTACATACAATGTACTGAAGTTTAAACTTTGTTATTACCAAGATCAATAGTTTTTTTTAAATTCAGGGACCTTTTTTCTTTCCCATGAACATCTGAGCTCTGAGTTCTTTGGAGGACCTGGTTGCCAGCACTGAGGAACTATTTGTGGAAAGACTTCATTTCCCTGAGGAAAAGCAAACCTACATTTCCTCCATGGAACACATCTTGTAAGCCAGCACATCAGAGAACCACAGAGATCTCGAGGCCTGCAGGTCTCACTATGATCTGCACAAACACACTTTTGCTGCGCTGGTTGCAAGCACTTTGATTATTTCTCTGATGGGCTGCTTTGACCCTGAGGCTGTTGGTAAGCAGCCCCACTCTCTATCCCCAGCTATTCTGTCAGAAACCCTTCTCAGTAAAGGTCCAAATCCATACTAAGGAAATTTCAGAAAAGACTTTACAATTTCACAGACCTTAGGATGTCATAGATGTGTCCCTGATTTAACAAATACAAGTTCCAGGAAGTTCAGATGCTTCTCTCTGTAAATTAAAAATGTTTCAGCACTTCTTGATGTATTACTTCGTAAATGTTCTTCTAGCAGTGTTCACTGAGCACCCTTCTGAAGAACTGATTTCTTGACTTTGTCTGACAAGTAGCCTGATAAAGCCTAAGTGGGGAAAACCACTAATTTCTAAGAAATTGTACTATCTTTAGAGAGAAGGCTTGGACAAATAATTTCTTATATGGAAAAGACTAACAAGTATGTTCTGCCTCTCATGCACTTTAAGACAACTGGTGAAATTACTACCTCACTCTGCAAGTAGTCCCACTGAGCTCCCTGAAAGCAAGTCAAAGGCTAAAAGTGCCAGAACTTGTCTCCTTGTAAATTCACTTCCATTTCTATCACCTTGAAAGAATCCCAGGCATTCAACCAAAATTTGCTAACATGGAAGTCAGTTCAAAACTTCAAGCTCAGACATCTATAATAATATTTAGTAATTCTTCCCACCTGAACCATATTTCCTTTTCAGAGGTGCTAAGTAACAAAAGCCTACGTGTACTGGAGAGGGAACCTCGGCCTCTCTGAAAGGCAAGGATGTGATTGAAAAGCAGACCTGAACTAAGGTGGCTTTTAAAACAGAACATGTATTAAAGCAACAAGAAAGAAATAATTCAGCCTCAAAGTTCTACATAAAGATGCTAAATGAATCTTTTTACTGTATCTCTGGGATAAAACACATAATTAAACTTACAAAACTCTGCACCAATACTTAAGCTGTTTTGCAGTGCAGATTAATTGTGGAAATACATAGTTCATTTTATGGGTGTCAGTAGACTAAAAGAAGTTAGCAGTGACAGTGAAATGGTTTAATCTATCCTAATGGACTCTTCAACATTCAGAAATGTGACCATATTGATCATGCAATTCATACTGGATAAAAAGAGGTAATGCATATTTGTGGCCACATTATACCCTCATTACTCCTGACAGCACTCCCAGCTTATTTAAAACAACATTCAAACCGCACACTGGTTTCCCTTGTGGCTTAATTGTCATTATTCACTGAACTCCTTTTTACTAGAAACTGACTGAAGAGCCAGATTCTGAGCTCATTGTTTGCTTTTTTGCTGACGACAATGAACAGCCTTCTCAGTTTCCAAGCCCAGCATTTCTATACACTCAAAACAGTTGCAACCAACTAGCAAAATAAAAGCAGGTCAGGGATGGGGAGGCAGATGAGTGAAAAGAGTGTACACGTGCTCTTCAGAAAGACTGAAAATTAATAAAAGACGTACTCATAGCCTGCAGCAACAAATTACATCATTCAAGCATGTGTCCCAAAACAGAAAAAAATGGGGAAAAAGAAGCATTCATGGATGTATTTCTCAGATTGAAACAAGTGGGTTTAAATTACATTACTACTCCAACTCATAACTTTCAACAGAGAAATAAGAACTATGAGCACCAGTAAAAAGAATTTTCAATAACAAGAGGTTCCTGCTGATGACAATAGCAAGGGTGCTGTCTTTGTTTTTCTGATGGTTCAAGAAAGTGTAACTTGGCAGTGGTTCACTAGGAATTACTGCTGTGAGAACCACACACCTCACCGTTGTGACGCTGATTGCCTGAGATGACTGTCACCTATGCTCTCTAGAACCTGGACTGCTGTGAAACAGACAGAAAAGTAAAAGTCTGATTACCTTACCAAGGCTTCTTCATGGACCCTGTCTCTGTGCCAACTCCATATATCCAACCCTCCCCAATAAGTTTTCTCCTGACTTTACACCAGCAAGTGTCCTAGGCAATGGCTTTGCAACAAGCTCATGGAGACACTCTCACACTGTATTTGTGGCTGTGAGTGCAGGTGGTTCACACTCTAAAGCCATCTGTGATTTAGCTCGCTCTTTTAGCCATGTAATTTTATCACCTTATGATTTCTGGTTAAGCTGACGCAGTGGTTTTCAACTTGTGGAACTCTTATGCCTCTAGTCTGTACACTGCTTCTCCTGGAAAACCACCAAGAAAAACTGGTTTCCTGCCAGCTGACTTAAATATTCTCTTAAAGGGCTTCAACGGAAAAATTTTACAGAGGATAGCAAAATTAGCATGAGCTAAAGCATATGATCAGTTCTGACTTTGACATCAAATGGCCAAAAATATAATGTATGCCTTGATTAATTGCTCCATGCATTAAGTAAATTGATTGGTAAAACCTGGACCTTGTATCTAGTCTGAACACTGTATATTATTCTGAATTCATCTGGTCAGTTAAAGAACCCTTCACGATCAGATTTTTTTCATAAAAGCAACTTATCTAACACTTTCTTGGGCAAACATGATGAATTTTCCTTTGTTTTCACACTGCATATAAGGTTTCCCACTCAAATAATTGTGATACCTTTTTCTAACATCTTTGGGAGATCAGAAAATTTCATTATACTGAGTAACCATATACATATAAAATCCTTTTTAGGGGGCAATAGTTTTAGACCTTGGTCTAATATGGTCTTTAATGATGCCTGACCAACTGCACTGCTTTGAAATCAACTGCTTATGGATTAAGTCAGGAATTTATGCATACTCCATATGCAAAGAAACTCCATGAAAACAGGTTATGAATAACCCTTGACAGCCTTGAGTGTTTGTGTTTCTGATTTCTTATGGAAATAAAAGAGAACATATGGAATGTTCTCATTATATATTCCCACCACTATCCCCCGTAAATTTACAGGTGCATGTTTCTCATGCCAGCAATACACAACTAAATGCCCCATACTGGCTACCATGACATTTATTTTTCAATACTTCTTTAACTTTTATCTCTTCCTTGCCTTTTCAAATAACAAGAAAAACAGGTGGTATTTACTGCAATGTCAGTATCAAGAAACTAACAGCCTGACCCAGGTCTCATCAAAATTGTTGGAAAAACTCCCACTCTTTAAGGGGGTGGTGTTCTAGACTTGGAATGGACAGGTCCATCATGCTCAGGAGCCATCTTTATTCCCAGCCAGGTGTCTTACAGTCCAAAATGTCTGCACACCACTGCACCTGACTCAATAAATCCTGCTTGTTTTGAAAGCCAGATTCAATCACAAGGCCATCTGGGAAGTTGTCCTTTGGAACAGAGCAATCAAAAGTTGTAAAACTCCTAGAAATGTCAAGTTTTTTCTAAACTAACCTCTAAATTAGCCTCTTGGCGAGATTGTATGTATTGCATTTCCATCTTTCTTCTCCTATTAAAGTGAACATTCTTTATTGCTCATGTTATGAAGCATCTTGTAGTACACATATAGGGTGAGAAACACAGCTGAATTAGGATTACAAAATCAACTTTGACACTGATAGATTTCCAAAGTTGATGATTTATTTTCCCTTTTGGTGGACAAGACTACCATTTTCTACACTCTAAGACACTTTCTCTCAGTTGAGTGCACTTGGTATGCTGTCAAAAATATCTATCTTTTTATTCTTTTTTTATGTATTCCATTTTCCCCAGTCCTGAAGTAGCACCTTGGTTTGGTGTTTATTCCACATAGCAGAAAATACCTCTCACAGAAATGAAAAGGCATCCTGACAGCAAGCTTCTCTTTGGGCATGTTGACATCATCCTCTTCTCTGAGCTCTAATTCAACTTTCAACACAATGCCTAAAACCGTACAGCCTCTCAGCACAAAAGATGAACACGAGAGTACACTTGTGCATTCTGTTGCCCTGTAAGCAAATTGCCTTGTTAATGAGGAATCAGTCAAATAATGGGTTTGATAGTCTGCATTTAGATTAGCTAAGATAAAGTGCAAAAGTAGGTTTTTTTTGGTGTAGCACAGACAGCAGCATATCCTGTTCAAAGTTCAGGGTATGAACGTCATTGACTCGTTCTTCAGCATCTCTTACACGAAAAGAAAATATGCAGCTATTTCATGTGTCATAACTGCTCTTTCGAAAAAAAAGAGGAAGGTAGGATTTTTTAATTTCACTGATAGTCCAAACCAGAGTGGCACTTTGGAAAGTGCATATATATCTCATAAAACATATCTCCTCCTTTCAGCTCTCTGTCTATATTTACACGGACTTTACTGCGAAGAAGAGAAGAATGTCACTGCTTTCATGTAATAGATAAGGAAAAGAAATTCTCTGGGTATGTGCATACAACATTTGTGGGGTGCACATTGCTTTCTCTGCTCACCATGATAAGAAACCAGTGCATGCACACAGAGAACTCCTGTGATTGTACTGCAGATTGGATAATGTGCTGTGAATTACTTCTCTGTGCTACCTTGTTCATGCAGTCATACATGTAATAGATTCCATCCAAACTCTCTTCCAATAAGGAGCAACTGAACCAACAACCACTCCATTTCTGAATGCTCCAAGTTGTTTGAGCTTTTGTCTTGAGCTCTGCATTTCAGCAGCTGGAAGTTGATGGAAGAGAGGAGGGAAAGGGCATCCATATTTTCATAGTTTTCCATTCCAAGATAAATAGCTTGGATGAGAGAAAAGGGAACATAAATGAATCATACAGACAATCTGTTCTTTCAACTGGTGGGGTTGGGAGGTTAAAAGATTTTTACAAATAAACATTTTTTTAAAAAGGCAACTATTAGCTTACGTGTTTGACAGAAGGCTGTAATTATGTTCTGCTCTGTACCACATAAAATACTAAAATATGGAAATGTGAGGTTATCTGTCCTTCTCTTGTAGAACCAGTACACTGTCTTCCTATCCTGATGTCTCATCTGGTACATTACTCAAACTCAAGCCAAAGTATTCCACCACTTGAGATAGCACATAAAAATAATGTGAAGAAGCTCATCATAAACCTATTACAAAAACCTGCTTCTTGGCCTTCTAAAGTCTTTCTTTGCTTTGCCAAGGCAAAGAGCCCATCAAATCTGCTGGAACCCAGCTTCCTCACTGGGACACAATCTAAAGGCAGACTATGTCTTCCACAAGCAGCTCTTTATCATCCTTAACATTTTCTGCAGTGCTGGATTCATGGCCTATGCTGTAGAGTCACAATCTGTTTTATACTGATTTTGAATTTCCCTCACTGTGACAGAAGGACAGTTTTTGGTGTTGGCACATACGGTGAGTCAGCTTCAGGGCTGTTACAACCTGTAATGGCTGGTGACAGCCTCCAAGACACTGGTATGTCAGGCCAAAGACAGCTGGTTGGTAGCAGTTCTGGCCACATTCACTCTTTCACTGACTTCACATGTTCTACAGTTATGACATGGACAGCAGAAAGTGGTTTCATAAAATCTGTGCCTTTAGGGGACTTTGCATTTCATAGAAATATCCATATAATCACCAGATCTTTATTCCACAGTGACAGAACAGGGAAAAGATCTTATCTTAGCTGTTTAGGGTAATTTGTTTCAAATAGAGTATCTAAAAGCCTAACCATTCTTGCTGGCTTTTAAAAAGCAGCTCATTTCTTCAGTGCAGTTGACCTCAGAGATTCACCACTATATGTACTGTCATTTGAATGAGAAATACGTTGCTCTCAAGATTGAGCCTAAGCAGATCTCTGATAAACTAATCTTTTTAAAACCCACTGTGTCACTGTGTGTTTAACAGAGCCAGAAGCTAGCTATTAGTTCTTTTTTATGGTTTTTTTTTTTGTTTTGTTCTTTCAACAGAGTACAGCATGCTGACAAAATAGGAATGAGGCTCCCCAACAGATATCAGTTGTGTCTGAATTCTTCCTTTCTCCAGGCAGACAAACCACACAATCATTTCAGCCATCAGCACAAAACACATCATGTTAAATCCCTCATTTCTTTAGTATAATACGAAGTCTCTCTTTCTCTCATATTACCATTCTGGTCTGTCAGGTATGTGAGGTTTTTCAAGGCAACAGGTGTTTTTTGAAATAAAATCCAACCTTCCCTTCAGCTCATTATGTGAAAGAGACAGCAGCTGCAAGTATAATGCTGAGGACACATGGTCTATAAGACACCCAGAAGAAAAATACTCCTTGTTCCACTTGTTAAGGTAAAGCACAGATGTTGCTTCAGTGATAAGAATGAGCATAAGGCAACCACAGTCTGCTGCACGTTGTAAATCCAGAATCTAAGATTTCAGAATATTTAGTAGGCTGCAATCACAGTCACCAGTTTCTTTATGTAAAGAAAGCTAATGCGGTGTCTAAGCTTAAAGCACTAACAAATACTCCATATCACAGCTTGCATTACACTATCATCAACAATATGCTAGGGACTGTCCACAGACTTGGCTGACAAATTATTAATAATCTTTTCTATGGACTCAATTATGAGTATGAAATAGTGACAAATGCATAAATTAATACATGTACTGATTTAATTTTTTAAACATTTACAGATAGTGTATATTAAAAAGAGTTTAGCAATTTAGAATGTTAAATGCAATCTCTTTCCTTGCTTAGTATTGGCAGTAAGGCTATTTTTGTATAACTCAGATCTAAACTGTTCAGAAATCAACTGCAAAATAATGATGTCTAATGAATGCAAAAACCAAGCTAGATCAATCCTTTCCGGGAGCAATTCTCTGTTCAGTTATGTTCATAATTCTTCTTCCAACCCTGCAACCCCCATTTATTTATTTTTCCCTAGTTTCTCTGAAGAACAAAGTACATACATTGTAGCTTACAGTATAATTATCATAGCGTTTGAAATAAAAAGGAATGCAACACTGCCTTAGAAAAACAAGGATCGTCTAGAATTGCCTGATATCCTTACTCCCTCACGTTTTCTAGGCTAACTAGGTCAGAAACTTTGTCCTACAAACCAGAACATGTAACACCACAGAAAAAAACGCAGATCACAGAATAATCCAGTCATCTTTCTCTGTAAGTAGACTGGTTGCTTTGGTTGTCCTGATGAATATTTACGTTGGCCTTGCAACATGAATCCCAGTAGCTTGTAGGACTGCATGTTTTTCTGACTACAGTGTTTGTTATGTAGAGCAGCAGCATCAATCAACTGGGAACTGTACACACAAAGGCCTGATGGCACACTATTAGAAAAGTCAAAAGCTTCCCACTCCTTCAGATCCAGCTTGCACTGACCTCAGCTCTTTTCTGTGTGGGATGCTTTTTTTGTTGGTTTTTTTTTTTTTTTTTTCCAAATCTATATTGGTAAGCTGTTGGTAAGATGAGTCCATCCCTTGTCAATTCTATCACCACCCATTTTAGGGAAGAGCAGCTTAAAAAATTAAAATGACACAAGTTCTGATCCCAAGGTTAAGATCATGAGGTTAGAAAGTATCATCATCATCATGAAAACGATACCATAGTACCTCCTTGCTATAACTTATGTTTTTAACAGAAGGTAATTTAAATGGCTGAATCATTTTTTAGTTTGCTACATCGTTACAAATGAAAGAGACGTGAGTAAAGAAAACAAACAACCAGAGCAAAATCTCTATATTAATTGCAATGATGATACACATGCTTAGAAAACAACCACAGAAGTTATCATTGCTTGCGCCCACCTGTTGTTTGCTACTAATTTGTTGGCACGTGTTCTTAATTGTGTTCTTGTCCTGCAAAGAGCTCAGCAGCCAACAAAATTATTCAAATTGCTTGTGACTGAGAAAATATATTTTGCATTCTATGGTGTTCAACTTTGGTGCTATAGAAGGCAAGAAATCTCTTCTTATGAATTCATACAACCTTGTGCCCTTCCTGAACCAACTGCACTCAGTGTGTTATGGCAGGCTATCACTACAACAAGAATTAATAATTAGAGTTTGTTCTGCTATTAAGATACTCCTCTACTCAGAAATGAAGGCTGATCACACAGATTCCAAGACTTGTACACTTGTATCATCATGGGAAAATCTGAATAAATACTTACATGTGTCTTCACATCACCTTCAAGAATCTTGCTGTACCTGAGAAACTCAGCAACACTTCCATTCAGCAGCCTATCAAAGGCTTCAACATATGGTGCTATGCCTGTAGAAGAGGAACATTCAATTATAATGGGTCCATAAAGTATATAATGCATAGGACATGTGTAGCAGATGGAGGAGATGTATCACAGAAACTGAGGATTTCCTGTAACTTCATTTCTGATTTATGAAATCAGTGAAAAAGGATGCAAAATTATTTTTGTCCTAGATAGAAAGAAGAGGAAAAAAAGTCCTGTGCTTGGTAGAACTTGAATAAGAACTTGAAGAGAATTTCCTGTGTATAACGTAATGGGAAGCCTCTTTTGTCTTAAAATACCACGTCCTAAAACAAACATTGCTCAGCCCTTCAAAGGAGTGACCTGAGAAGTCTAACTCTCTTAACAAAATTCCCCTATTGTACTTTAACCAAATATTATCCCCTAAAAAGAACCTGCACTGTACTTAACAACTATTTTTATACTACTCACCCGTTCCTGAAGATCTCTGTGTTGTTTGGTGGCTTTTAATAGCAACCAATTCCATTTCCAGTAAGAGCATCTTTGGAATGGGTTGACAGTAGATTTATGCAGTGAGATATGGCTTTGTAATCTCCTCATTTTGTTGTCTCACCTTGCGAAACTGTCACTGAATAAAGCTCAAACAAGTCTTCCAGATAACATATCCCATTGACTATATTTATGCTATACATTACAAAAGAGGAATAAAACTGCTATTTTCCATATAGTACACAGAGCAGTTTCCTGCTAAAGTGGACAATCAGAAAATGCAGATGGGCCTCAGTTTCTTAAGCACATGGCTTCTACATGGCATTATGTGGTACCTGTTAAGATAGCAAAAATAATCTTCCCTTGGATGTTTTCCAACCCTCCTTTATTCCCTCATGTCTTGTCCATGTCTCAGAACCTTTGCCAGATCCAGCATGAATGACACACACATGAATCTATGACATATGTCAGATCTGAGAAAACAAGGTTAAAATTCTTCCCTGCCTCTCTCTCTTGTTAATGAAGCCCGAGGATTGCTCTGAAGAGGTACCAGGCTTTCCCCAGAGAATCTGCTTTAACCTTTTGGCACTATATAACAATTGTGTCCAAATTCATAATCATGAAAGCCCTCTTTATTCCACAAGAGTCATCTGGCTCCATGACAGAAAAAAAGACAGGCTCTGGCAACTGGAGTTTGCAGTGGCCTGTGTGGAAAAGAAAATGTAGTTATTCAGCTAGGTGGGATTTCAAGGCTCCTTTTGTTCTCTTTATGCCATTCACCTATAATTCTGAGGAATTTCTGGGCTTTCTTCCATACTAAGTGTTTGTGTGTAAACCCCTCGAATGACCTAATGTACAAAAGGTTTTAGCTGTGGAGACGCAACCTATTTATGTTCTTTGTCAAAATCCATGTATGTTTCCAAAATAATCATTGTAGCATTTTCCTTTAGAGCAGAGTTTTACATAACAGTTCACCAAATTGTCCTATGCGGAACTAGAAAGCAACTATGCTATTTTTTACTTTTCAATGCAGCTCACTCCCAGGAGCATTTACTAGAATTTGCTGTGGGCTGTGCACAGCAACAGAGTAATTTATTTGCAATCCTGCTGTTGTAATGCCATTTAGGAAAACGGTAAAGGTACAGATCTCTCATCCTGTTTCTGAAAATGTATTAATTGAAAAGCCAAGGTTGTTTTTTGTTTTTTGTTTTTTTTTTAATAACTGTAATTATGGAATGGTCTTTTATGGGATGGAGATCATGAGAAGAAAGAAATATACCTCCCTTTCAACTGGAGATTTAAAAAAGGTCACACTCTGGCTTGAGTGTCAGTTTTGAATGAGAAAAAGAAGAGACCTGTAAGACTGTTTCCTTTGCAGTGGGTGTGGCGAGTATGTGAACCTCTGCAGAGGCACAGTGACACAGGCACACAGAGTGGTGTTTGGGGCACTGTGGGTGTACAACTCACACAAACTGAAGACTTTCCCAACCGCACCAGCAGAAGCTAATTCCTGAGGCCCTCTGTGAGACAGCTCTGCCTGGAGCCGTCGTGCAGCCTGGCAAGCACCCCATGGTGCTGCTCATCTCAGCTTCTTACTGCAGTCTCCCAGTGGGTGTGTTTTATAATCACACTTCAACAAGGCTTCTCAGTTGTTTCTTCTAGGGATCTGTTGGGGCATTCAGGCTCTGCTTCCCTGAGGGGTGAATCTTTTCACCTGACTGAGCCCTTGGGTTAGGTCAAGAATATAAGCAGTTTTCATGGAAGTACCTGGCATGGTGAGTTACCTCCTGTTCTGAAAGCAGCCCTGGTTCTGCAGTACGGTGCTCTGGATAAATACACAATTCACCTAAATGGACTTATTACAGACTGAATTCTTTGAGAATTGCACAATTCCTAGCGGTGATTGATTTATTTGTCAGTTTGTATGCATGTTGTACTTCTCCCTGACTTTGCTACAGTTTACTAGCTGCCTAGGTTTTCTGCAAGCACTTTTTTACTGAAGCTTTCTGTGACTGGCTAAATCATCTGCCATGGAAGCCTGCTGGAAGGTGCTCCCTTCCTGCAGCAGAAACACACAGTTCTCAGTCAGCTGCTCCACAGCAGCTGCCAGTGTGCAGGCCCACGGTGCACAAGAGTGCAGGGAACATCCCTCACATGTGTTGGCTGGCATAGGGGACAATACAGCAGCTCACACACTTCACTTGCTGCTGTGTCAGTAAAGGAAGCTGCCTGCAACTTTTCCTGTGTTCTGCAGCTTCTGTAAAGCAGCTGAGTCCATGCTGGGATGTGCTCTTCTCTGGAGAATGCAAGAAAGGGCAAGGAATATAGAAAGCAAAGAACATTAAGCTAATAAAGATATATATGTTGGGATTCTGGATGAAAAAAACAAGTTTTGGAGAAAGGAAAGAGCACTTCTATTCCATCAGATTTAGAAGTACCACATATATAAAGTTATTTAGTGTGTAACTTTCAGGTACCACAAAAATTAAGGCGTGAAAAAAAAATGACTTGATGATATGATGTGGATAGACAAATAATCTTTTTTTTGGTATATTCTCCACTTTAGTGCTTTGGAAAGCCACTTGAGAAAAGAGAGCTCAAGAAATAACAACGTAAGGCCATGGATGTATAGCAGTCCTTAGTGAGCAAATGCTTCCAAACAAACTCATATTTGATTAAGGATGCTAAACAAATTAAGTGGGTCTGGACCATGAAATTCAGAGACAGCTGGCAAATCAAAAGTATTTATATTGGTGACTTCTATAGGAATATTTATGCTGTACATTTAGGGGATGTCTCATTTCTTCTGCTAATTGGGCTCAAGCAGACATTTTCACCTGGGGAGTTATTTACAACAATGTAATTTGTAAATATAATTGCCAAAATGGAAAGAGTAATAAAGCTTGAGACATGGACAGTATTTTTAAGAAACAGTAAAATCATGAATTTTCTAGGCCATATTAGTTTAGAATTGTGCATGCTACTAAGCTTGTCATATGACATTTCTAAATAATTTTTTTTAAATATTACTTTATTTTGATACAGTATTTGTAGGAGGTAGGATCACATTCCTTCTTAGCAGACAAACATATACATTACTTGCAATTTTTAAGTAAAATAACATACTTACTTCCATTGACTCCATTGATGCCATCACACTCCATTCCACCAGATCTGTGTGAATCTGAAAATAATGATTCAAGTCGAGTCACTGCTTTCTCCAATCTCTCCATCAGGCCATGAGTCTCTGCCATTCTGAAAAAATCATTATGGACAAAAATAGTGTTAGACCCCTCTCAGTAAAGTCCTTGCAGTTCTGTTTGTCTTGTGGCTTTTTCTTCTATGGTAAAACTCTCGTTTTTTAAGCATTGTTTTTCTGGCACATAAGCAGTTGCAGTGAAGCAGTGGACAAAGGGTAACTTGCTTCTTTGTCAGCAGGGAATCAGATCAGTACTCAGCTCTGGTTCTTCCTTCTAAGTAGCAGGCTCCAACCACTGCTAGTGTAGCTTTTGACAGTCTGCATGTGAACAACTTATGACAAAATGTGTATATATACTCCCTACCAGATACTGAGATGACTGGAATAGTTATAGAAGTAATTGGTAAAATCTTCTGCCTACAATGATTTGAATCAGCATTTACAGAGACTAAAATACAGACCAAATTAATACTCTCTGATTTTTGAAAAGGTTAATTTTGAAATTTGCCTTGGTTTTTTATGTTTTGTAGTAGGCCTCAGCCACTTGACTGAAGACTACACAAAAATCCAACAAGGTCTTCTGTTTATTTTTCTTATATGATTTACTGTGATAAATGTGATTTGTGCTAATTAAATTGTAACTATATTAACAAAATTGTATTTAGATCAATAGAAGACAATTGTCACAGAGTGAGAGGGAGAAATGGGTGAGACAGGGCAAAGGACATCTTCCAGATGTTGGGAACTGAAGAAGGAGGTTGGAAGAAAGTCAAACAAGAATAGTAGAAGGACGTAGATCTGACAAGCAGCATCTAGAAATAGAAAGTTTTGACCTTGAAATGGGCCAAAATGGGATGATTCCAAGCATGGGACTCAATTAAAGTCTTGTTATGGAAAACATCTGCTCAGTCACACAGGGTGCCTGCGCTACCTGCAGGTCACACCTCAGTCACTGATGAAGACTATGAGCCTTCATGGGAAATAAGACCCTCAAAAGGATGAGAGACCCCCTAACCCATTAGCAGAGCATGCGCTGTACACACAGTGACGCAGATTTTAGGAATAGAAACTAGGAGGAGTTTTCTAGAAACTTCTGTAGCCTACAGTATATAAGTGGGATTGTTAGCCTGGATGCTTTGGTACGTGAGGAATGGGAGCCACTCCCTGTACCCCCAGTCGGATGGGGGGCCCCGGCCCCTCCCCGGTCGGTTTTGCTTATGCTTTATACGAACCTCAATTATACTAAATTACTTACTGCCAAATTTTGTATATTCTTAAATATATGCACTTTGATTGTTTCATCTCCAATACTTTGATTGTATTCATTTTGTTACTATTAAAAACTTACTATTAAATTTAATCTTGTTGCTTGATAAATTGGAAAAATAGAACATCATTCATAACATTTACCATCACTTCTTTTCTTACAGAATTACCCAATATGAACCAGTATTTCCTAAGCTTTAAAAATCAAACGCTAAATAACATTTGGATAGGGAAAAAGAACTCCCGAGGCCTGCTTGTGCAGTATTGCCGCAGTGCTTTTGATTTAAGATTAAATAGAAATTAGGTTACATTTTTAACAATTCACACATTGCCTTCTTTCCTTACAATGTGATTATCTGCTCTCCTACATGTGAGGCAGTGTAGGCATTGACATTTTTGAATACTGGCCAACCTCTCGGGGAAAAAAAGTGCTGTATACCATTCAGAGTGAGAAAGAGTTATATAAGCAAAGGCAAAGCTATGTTTAAATCTCCTATCATTTAATAGAGCGAGTTTAATGTAAATGCTCCCCACTTAAGGTTGTGAATATTTGATCCTGGTAAGTGACATTTGGCAAGGGGTCTATGTGATGATGATGGCTCTTGATTAACATGACCCCTGTGGCCATTTCCAGCCCAGCCCCCACACTAGGCTGCATCCCCTGCCCAGCACTGGGATATGCAAAAACAGGAGAAACAGAGGAATGCATATCCCCAGCTGGGGCAAGCAGGGAGTCAGAGGCTCTCTGGGGCCATCACCCTGTGGTGTTCTGCCACAAGACATTGATTCCTGAATGGCTTAGAGACTAGAATGGTTAGGCAGACATGGAATATATAAATGTATTAGTTCCTAAAGAACAGCCTGCTAAAAGTGCTAGTACTGCAGAGATATTAAAGCCTAATAGTAGATTACAATAAACTGCACCACTATGCAACACTAAGCAACCAAACCAAACACTGCTGCTTCAGTGTCTCCACAGCCAGTGCAAAATGCCCATTGTTATAATTAAAAAGTAAAGTAGCATGGAAAGAAATGTTTTCATTTACAAACAAGTACGACTAATTCTTATTAATAAAATATAATAATATTTTTCTTCTAAAAATTTAAGCATGAGAGGAAATTAGCTACTATTAGCTGCACTGTGGAAACACGTGCAAAGCTCTTGTGCTCTGAGTCATGCTGCCTTTCAAACAAGGTGGGACCTTCAGACTTTACCCTATAAACATAATGAGGTTTGTGTTTGACCTAAAAGTGAAGCAGAAGATTTTACAGTGCAAACCCTTGGGAGAACCATTCTTGTGAGAAAGTTTTGTTTGGAATTTACGGGGTTTTCCTATTTATATTAAATAAAAAAATCAAGCCCCCAAAAGAGGATGACATTAGACAGCATGCATATGAACAGTGTAAAAATTCAGAGGGGCTCTCTTGTCTTATCACAGAATAGATCAGGTTGGAAGGAACTCAGAGGGGTCATCTGGTCCAATTTCCCTGCTCAAGCAGTTATTCCAGAGCACATGGCACAGGATTCATCCAGATGGTTCCTGAATATCACCAGTGAGGGAGACTCCACAACCTCTCTGGGCAACCAGTTCCAGTGCTCGGTCACCTGCACAGTAAAAAAGTTCTTCCTCACATTCAGGGGGAACTTCTGGGCACCAATTGCTGCCCATTGCCTCTGGTGCTATTGCTGGGCACCAGTGAGAAGAGCCTGGGTCTGTCCTCTTGGCACCCTCCCTTCTTCAGGTACTGATGGTTATTGATGAGGCTCCCTCTCAGTTCTTGAGGCTGAATGGACCCAGCTCCCTCAGCCTTTCTTTCCTCATGAAAGAGGTGCTCCAGTTGCTTGATCAGTTTTGTGTTCCTCCACTGGACCTGCTCCAGGAGCTCCATGTCTCCCTTGTCCTGAGTAGCCCAGAACTGGACATAGCACTCCAGGTATGACCTCACCAGGGCTGAGCAGAGGGGTGGGATCATCTCCCACTGGCAATGTACTTTCTTTATACTGTAAAATGCACACTATTCTGTTTGAAAAATCAATTCACTTTAAAAAAATCACACCTTAAATTTTTTGTAAAGCTACAAATATCTTGGCAGGAGTGAGATGAATGTATCAGGGGAGCTTCTGAAATATTCAAACTTTTATGATATTATTAAACCTTTTCTTAAAACAAAGCACTGGTAATCTTCAAAAGTATTATGAATACATTCTTTTCACATTTTACCCTACTACATAAAAGCCTAAAATGGTACCTATTTAAAAGTTCTGTTTTCAACCAGTCTAAAGTCTGGCTGGTGTAACATAGCATATAATACATAACACAGCATCCAGTCAACTAATTTCATGAGTATTTTAAAAAATATTTTTAGTATAGTACCTATTTGTCTTTATGTAAAGATATAGTCTGGTAGGATGGGGTTTTTTTCATTTTCCTTAAAATTTTCCTTGGTGATGTCATCAAATGTTACAAAAATTATGCAGAAACGTCTGTGGAAGACCTGTTACTGGGAATTACCCAGCTCAAATACCTGAAGGATCTTTTCATGCAACACTTTCCTGCTACAACACAATCTTTTACTCACTATATTCTTTACAGCTTTATTCTATTCCCATTAGCTGGAGAATTACAATGTTTTCTTCCAAGAACAGGCATCACCAGCAATCAGAGAACAGTATCTTTTTAGAGTCTTTAAACAGAAGTAGAAACCATTTTTACCCTAATATTAGGGATGTCAGTTTCTATTATTCTTATATAGAATATTACACTTAATAATCATCATGTTTACAATATGTCTACCTTTTTATCTGTAGGTTTATATATCCATGAGTAGGTGGTATTTCCATGTATTTTTATATTTATGTGCACGCACAACATGCACATAGGAATACACATATTTATGCCTGTCATGTATGAATAAAGTGCAAGAACACTTTTATGATTGCTGTACATAACACTAAAAGAGCAAATCAGTTCTACATATACTAATCTTACATTTACACCTTGCTTTACCATTAAACGACACATTGTTATCTACCTAACAAACAACACAGCAAGTAAGGTGACTGTTTTATACATCCACTGAACAATAGCATGAAAACTCTCTTCATCCATTCTCAATCTAAACACTGACATCTTTGCCTATATATTGGGATTTATGTATTTGGCTTATACTATGACATACTTCAACATTTTCTTGGCCTATATTCAGCTGTTTGTCTGATTACTTATTCTACACTGCACTCTGAATGGTCAAACAGATACCACAAAGCCACAGCTCAAAAGGAATCCAAACACAAATGGCACAGCCTGACTCTGTGAAGATACTATCTGCCACAATATAGCATCAGAGCTTATATTATAAATAAATAATAAGATTGGTCTACTTAGTGTCAAATTAAATCTCTGCACATTAAAGAAAAGAGGATGTAAATATGTCGATGGCACGCTTCCACTCTCATGAAGTATGTGTTTACATCAAGACACACCCTCAATGTCACCTGTTAGGATTTTAATTAAAGATTTGATCTTGAAGTGATTATCAAAGTTAATCATATATCTTTTCCCAGAGTTAATTCTGACCACCTATAAGGAGTTAAAAATAACAATGCTTCAACTCCCATGTAATCCTTATCCAGTTGCTCTCTTGGTGGAGAAGTACACTGTCCTGCATTGAAAATAAGGTCACCTGAGAGTCAGGAAAGGTGTTAACACACATCTACTGACAAATCATTTAAACACTAACATTGGTAACTGTCTCTTGGGCACAAAATCAAGACAGACGATCCACAGCTCTACCCTGTTTACTGTTAGTGGTATCTTTTCTGGGAGTGTTAAAGGCATGTGATAATACTACCACCTGTCATTTCTTCCACAAAAGAAGTAAAGCCAAAACCAGGTAGAACAAAGCATACTGAAACCTAAAAAGTGGATTTCTTTTTATAGACAGGCCTTGGGAGATCACTGCTTTCCTCCCCAGCTATCTCAAAGCACCATTTATCTATTATCAAGGGAAAAAAACTTGGCTGTAGACTAGAATTTCCTGATATACTTATCCCAAACAGCCAACTAAGTCAAAACACACATGTACTATTCCTATTACTATTGTATGTGACTTACAACAGAGGACAATATTGCTCCATCTTCGAAAAGAAACAAGTTGTAATGAATGCATGGGGGAAAGCAGTACAGTAGTGTAAGGGGGAAAAAGAAATATGATGACGTATCAGGCATGTAAAAATGGAGGTTTTGAACAAAGGAATGGTGCTACCTTGTAAAGTATTAAATAAGTCTCACAAACATCAACAAGAGAGGGTACAAAACTCCACAGTCTGTTCTATTTCCTAGCACTCTATTAATTTGAAAGGAAAATAAATGACCTGGTAATTTATTTGCTTTTGTCCCCTGCCCCCACTCAGTACCAGTTCTTCCAAATTCAGCTAGCATCTGAAAATTTATGCCAGATGTCACTCAAACTCATCATCTGAGATCCTACATGTCAGATTTGGATTTCCTGTCTATGCCAAAAAAGGGCAGAAACCTACACCAGAATACAGGCAGTGATGTGGCATTTTAATTGTATTTACCATTGCTGCACTGCTTGGAAAATCACACTGTCCTTGGAAGTACAGCACCTTGCACATGTGCTTTCTCTCTTAATAAATTGTTACCAAGAGATGAAATAAAATACACAATCCCCCAGACTGCCAGCTGGTACTATCAGAGAGCCAGTCATGAACATTTTACAGATCCAAAGCACTGTGTCCTCTGAGAGCTCCTCCGTACAATATATGTCAACATACATCAAGGGAGGAGAAATGCATTCCTGAACATCCCCTCTAATTACAAAAGCATCTTACAGCACTTCATTTCTGAAGAAGAAAGCACATAGACAGCCTGGGTCTGAAATGGCTCTTTTTCCTATATCATCATTCAAACACCCTACAAATCCAAGCTGTGTTGAGCAGGCAGTCTCTTTGTCACCTTTGGCATGAGACCCAATTTCCTGCTGCACCCCATTCTTGTTCAGGCCATAAAAACCCACTGGCTTGGGGTCTAGGGAGTTGCTTATTCCCAGACAGAGCTTGGAAGCAGCTCAGGACTGGCTGAGTGGTAAGGAGGAGCACCTGAAACTCTTTGGGTTGCTACCACAAAAGATTCTGGGTGGAGAATGCAAAGCAAACAGTGGTGAGAAGAAAGTATGTGTTGGTAGACCAACAGGAACATTACCTTGTATGGTTTGTGTTCTGTTTTCCATTAGCTGTAGGGGAGGAATGTAAACAGAATCTTCTCAAACTGATGTCAATTTGGATTAAACCAGAAGACCTCTCAGTAAGGCCCTGTGTGAGAAGAATGATTTGAGTTTCAAATCAGAGGCTTTTTTATTGTTTTGCCCCTAGATCTACTACAAGCTTTTTTGGGAGCAATTCATTCTTAACGATAGAGAATTATTTTATTTTTAAACCTCGTTAAAATAGATAGTTTTGCATATCAAACAGTATTAGAATTTTGACTTTTTTATTAAGATGGACAGTTATTCCTGAAATAGCAAAAAAAAATGTCTGTATGACTTCTGCTTTCTGTGGATGGATGTGCCATTTTGACTATTAAGCTGATCAGAAGTCTTGGCTGACTTTAGTATATGCATCATAAAATATTTCTGTCTGTAGCTCAATGTGTGTGTTAAACCCATTGATACGCTATTAATGAGTCCCTTATGGCTGTGCATAAGAGGGTGCTACATCAATTATCTTGTGTGTGGACTTCCTTATTTGGCATAACCTCTGTGTTTTTAAAGGGCTACTTTTTATAAGCAAAAAAATTTGCATAGAAGAGGTAAATGCAGGTTCATGTCGAACCTCTTCCATTTAACCCAAGTGTTTTCCTTTGTCTGGCCTTATGCTGTTGGCACCACAAAGCATAATTTTCTGTTTGCATTCCGGCTCCTCCTCTGCTTCTCTCCTTCTCCTAGTGATCAGGCTGCTGTCCAGAAAAACATGTAGAAAAAAAGAGAGACTTTTTTTCATCTCACTGTTCGGAAAAGTTGTAAAACTTGCTTCGTAAAACAATCTCTTATTTTAACAAATACCCCTAAGACTGCATTTTAGATTTCTTATCACATCCCAGTTTAGTCCCATAATATGGGTAAGCAACTGCACACATCAAGCTACATGTCTACAGTTCAATATAGTAATAACATGGACTGCAGTTAGGTCTTTGATAATTTAATATTAATTCTTAAGAATATGCTTAGTATCTCCTGGAGTATCAGTTCACTTTTTAATTATCTGGAAGTTCTGTTAAGAGCTTCCATCCCTTGCTGAATAATTTGACTGTCATGAATTTTGTGATCACAAAGAGCGAGTTCATTATTTAATGATATACTGAAGCAGTCAAGACTTGACAGTCTGTGTAAGCATGATTGACTTAAAATAACCAAGGCAACCCAGTTTCTAAGTATATTCCCCTATTCCTTTTATGCTCCCTTTTCATGTCACCACTGCTCATAGTCTTTTGTCTTGGTTTTATTTTCTTCTCTTCCTCCAATGAAGTATGCAATCAACAGAAATAGTGTTCTTAGCCACCTCATTTACTGTATATTAGTGTGGGGCTCTTCATGTAATCAGGCATCCTAAAGGCTTTACAAGCCATTTAATTACCTGTCACAAGTCCAATTACTGTATGTAAGCAGACTGCCTTGCTGAACCAAGAAAATGCTGCATGCAGGTATTGATTTTATTCAAGTGCTTCAGTTCAGCTCTTAATAACTGAACAGTAAGATCCTTCATCCTATGGTCCCAAACAAATTGAATTTGAACTCTCTGCAAGGATAAATTCCACAAAGAACAAGTGTTTCAGTACTTCTGGGATGTGAAAGGAAAAAAAACAAAGGAGGAAGTTAAAACTAAGTGAAAAGTATTGCAAGCTCTAAAAACAGAAATTGTGAAATTACTTCTGAAGAAAAGACAAGACTAGAGTTATTCAGTGCCAAGGTTTGTAACAGTTTTGATTGCTGTGCTGGTGGCCTTTCATAAGGCTTCCACACCCTACTTCTCATGCATATCCATATTATGCTGAAGCCTGAATAGTTAGGCTTGATTTCAGCCAGTTTGCAAGTGTTCCCGTTCTTAGTGGAACATCCTGCTGCAATCTGTGTCTGATGGTCTCAGGCTCATCGTGGCTGCTCCACTCAGCCTGCAGCCAGTGGTTATTGCTCCAGCATAGCAGCAGGCAGGAGGGCTTAAGGAAACTTTCTGCTATATGAGTCCTCCCTCTGCTCTGTACCTCAATTGGGATCTTTATTGGTCACAAAAACTCAAAGTCTTCACGCCTCTCCCATTCTAAAATTCATCCAACTGACTTTGCAATACTGCTAGCATTGCAATTTGTGCCTTTGCTTCTAATTCAGGGTGAAATGGGCCACCAGCTACCTAAAAAGACCTTTGTATTCCTGATATAACCTGGTTACTACTTAAGAGGTCCTAAGCTTTAATGATAATCCATAATCCAACTTGCTCACATACAACATCTCGGACATTTAACTATTTATCTCTCCTCTGTTTCAGTGTGAGGTCTTGCAAAACCTAGAGAAATCAAACTGGACCTACCCTAGAGGCTTGTAGAAGTTAGCCTTTTTGAGGATGGCTGTTGCTTTAGAGGACCCAGAACTGCTAGGTGAATTAGTCAGCTGTTTCTACACAATGATAGATTACACACAGAAATGTAAATGATTCTTTGCATTCCTTCCGAAGAGCAATTAATTAAATATTTAAACTAATAAAAAACATAGCTCAAAGCTTAGGATCTCAGCAGATCTTCTTGGAAAAATTTACCACTATTTAATTAAGTAATTGAGCATTTCCCAGTTTGGCTTTTTTAATATAGGCTACAAAAGCATTAAGCTTTAATTCCCAGCATACGACTACTAGTATTTGGAATTCTACAAGCAACCTCTTTGCTTTGCTGTTCTATGAAAAACTATAGGTCAGACAAAGCAATTCCCATTAGCATATACTCAGGAAAGTAGTCTCAATGGGACCTTTTAAATTACAGAAAGTCCCTGAAATTGACAGTCAGAATACCTTTAAGTACACAGGTGAAATTAAGACAGCAGTAGGCAGTATGTGTATAGACTGTAGTGGTGTGTCTATGCCATAAAGCCTTGCTGAATGGTGACAGAGGTCACAGAGATTTAAGAAGCCCCGAACTCCTTCTCTTGATGAAGCACCTGAATCAGCATAATCATTGCCATAGATGCAGCTGTGCTCATGCATGCTTCTGTCACTTCAGCATACAGAGCTTAGTAAAGGTGTTGCTATCCTGGTATAGTTCTTAGCAGTGGCATTCTGGAGAAGAGCTGATTCTTTAGAGTTTTTAGTATTTGGTATTATGTAAGCAACTGGAGTGGACTCATGAGAATGACAAGTTCCTAACTGTCCCCCCTACTGCAAAAGATGCACCTGAAGTTCTAGAAAAAGGAATTAAAATTATTTATATATATCAAGGGTACTTCATCAAGCAAAATCCTTTAACCAGTTCATAATAAAACAGAAGAATAACTGCAAAAATGTATGCCTTATTTATCATAGATGTTTCTTTGGTTTTGCCCCAATAAGCAGGATAAGCAAAGAATTCTCTTTCATGTAGTCAGATGTTCCATTAGGCAGCAACTGCAGCTATTGAGTTTGCTGCTATTGCACGTGATGTCAGAACTCGTGCATAACCACTAAGAATATTCTTTAACATATTTGGCAGTTCATCATTTCTCTCCCTAGAGTTCAAACCAATTGCAACTTTATTGCCACTGACAAGCCACAGACTGAAGCATCTGACTTTGTCCAGGTGATGCTGCAAGTCAACATCGAGGCTGAGAGCTGAATACAAGCTGTCTGGTTTCCAGCCCTCTTTACTCTATTTTTCCAGTGCCTGCTAATTCAGATTACTATGAATTTTGGACCTGGGTGAATTTTAATTGCTTTTAAAAATTTCAAACTTAGATTACCCAATGTATTTTGCATGGTTAATAAAAATTATACAGTGGGATCAGAAAATTTACTGATGGGAGGGAATTTAATACATGTAATCTTAGTATCCTTGCTCCTTATGGTTTACTAAGAAGCACTTTTCTCCACTGAAGTGAGAGTCACAGCTGACAAAGAATAATGAAAACATGTCAGAGATTGGTTCTACCATAATAGTTAATAATGCACATCCTCTTCATTTTTATTTAATTGAGAAAACATATTTTATTCATTAGGTTTGGAGTGGTGCCTGTCCAACTTCCACAACTGAGCAGCATTCAAGAGGAAGACACAAAAGAATCATAGGAGTATTCAGAAGATATGTATTTTTGTTAAGCCCAAGACCAAAAAGACCATCTTGTTGTATGTGCCTGGCTTTCTTAGAGAATGTGGATTGCCTTTGTTCTTGTGCAAACTTGCTCAAAATAGAGCCAGTGTTATGAAATCCTGATGCTGAAAACGCATAAAACCAGAAAAAAGTTTATTCTCATTTGCATAATAAGTATTAAAAGGAAATGCTAGGATAAAATTTGCATAAAAATTAGGGTATCTGACTCACAGTAATGTCTTAAAAGGCCAGATTTAAGAGTACTGTATTGAGTTCCAACTCATTCCATTTACCACTTTACTATTCTAAATAATTTTTAAAGCTACATTTCTGAAGTAGAATGAGTTTTCTGATGACAATTTCACAAAACAATGAAACACGGTAGTCCATAAACCACTGCCACTTTTGCCTGGATTATAAACAAATTGATAAAATCTGCAGGTTTATCCCACTCAGACCTCCTGCTAAACAGATCCTTTCCAACTATTTCCTAATGGACTGGCCTCTGTGCAGGGGTTTCTTTCTGACATTTTCCAGCACTCAGAAGCAAACACATTTAGGTAAGGTATATAAAGAAAGCTTTCTTCCCCAGATGGTCTTTGTTTTTAAGACTGCCCCCTACACATCACAAAATCTGGATTCTACTTGATAAAAATCCTCACTGTTGATGGTCTAATGCCAAGATACTAATCTACAGCAATCCCCAAAGCAAAGGACAGATTGCCCATCTTTAGGTGAGGTCACGGCAAGTTCTCCTCGGCTTTGTGCTGGCTGTGTCTCTGGGGAAGTGCTCCTGATGTCAAGTTACTGTAAAATGCAGGACCTCGGCTTCACGGCTCTTCATTTCTGCCTTCCTCTTGCCCCCCCTGAAAGATACCCGGTATTTGAAGTATCCTCTATATATTTATATCTAAAGGTATATATTACGCCTTCGGGACGCTGACCTTAAGATTCTATTTAACCCCTTCTTCGGGGCAAAACCTGTAGGCTCTTCTGCCACCTCCACCACAAGCACACCTCCGGCTCCAAGGGCGGGGGGATCCAAGGGCTCGGTGCCCTGCTTCCCACCGGCACTACAGCCGCCTGCCTCAGAATTAGATCATCTTACGCTGATTAAGAGAGTTCAAGACCGGCACCGCTTGACAGCCAGGTCTGCACAAACGAGCCGAGGGCATTTTTAAGAACCCATCGGCTGCCGGGACCCGGGGCGGGGGCTGGGGCACAGCTGAAAGCACCCCCGGAGTTGCTCCCGGCGCTGACGGGGGGCTCGGCTCTGCGGAGATCCGGCTCCGGCCCCCAAAGAATCCCTCGCATGCCCTGGTATTTCGCTCGGGTGTCCCTTCTCCCAGCCTAGATTACTCCCTTCTCACTTATCACCCGGGCGAAGGAAGGAAGGCAGCGAGGGGGAGGTTTTCCGTGCGCAGCCCGGCGCAGGTGACAGAAGGGAAGTCGAGGGGCAGCGCGGGTCCCTGACCCACATAGCTCCGATGCATTCCCCCCCAAGAAATAACTCTGCCGCCCCGGCCGAGCCCGGAGTCGTCCCCTCATCACTTTCCCCATCCCCAAGATGTCCGCTGCGGCTGCTCCTGCCGCCGCCACCGGCGGGAGCGCACCCGCGGCCCCCGCCGCGCCTGCCCGGGGCCAGGGGGGTCGGGCCGCTCCCGGCATCCCGCCCCTCCCGCCGCCGCCTGCTCTTGAGTTACCTGTTTTGATGACCCGCGTAGCCTTTTTTTTTCTTCCCTCCTCTCTGCAATGAAAATCTGCGGCCGGTCACTCGCTCCCCCCCTCCCTCGCCTCGCCGCTTCTCTCCTTCTTCCTCCTCCTCTTCCTCCTCCTCCTCCTTCTCCTCCTCCTCCTCAGCGGGAGCTGGTGTCAGTCAGTCACATCAGCTGCCCGGGCAGGCAGGGAGAGCAATGCCCAGCAGCTTCCGGGAGTGCCAAATAAAGACAAGTCCAGAAAGGGAGAGAGACGGTGGCAGAGATGGAGAAAGAAAGCAAAAAGTGGGTGGAGTGTGAAAATGGAGAGAGAGATGGAGAGGGAGAGGTGTCTCACGGCGGCGGCTGGGAATCTGCGGGGACATGACAGTGCTGGAGCATCACGGAGGAGCAGGAGAGAGTGCAGGCAAGCCAGGGTGGAGGGCACCCAAGGCCGCTGATCCGGTGGCCCTGCTTTTGCCCATCGGGCACGGCTGGAGAGGGTTGGAAGTGAGCACCCCACAAGACACTGGCTTCGTCCACAGTGGGAAAGAAGAGAGGCCCATATGGAAACCATCAGAACTCTCACCTCACATGGCAGGGAAGGTCAAGGGCAGCCTCATGTACACCTGGATATTTCCTTGCCTGCCCTGTGCTGGACTAAACTGTGCCAGCCTGACCACAGCTGTAGCTGGGCCCATGCTGGGGCTGCTGCCTTCATTCAGTGTGGCCATGAAATTAGGACTTCCAGTGGGCAATCCCTTGTGCTTAGGCCTCATTTGTCGGGCTTTCTGGGCATTTCACCATTCCATATCCCATGCCAAAGGGAAGTGTGAGTGTTCTGCAGTTGTGTGGTGCCTGTCACCCTGTGGTCCCAAGGGACATTCACCTGAAATCTCCATTGCTCGTATCAAATGAGTTGGCTTTCTGCATGGAAGTCTTGGAGGAGACCATGAATTCACAGCCTCCAGAGAAACAGTTTGTTCTTGAGTGGAAAAAAAGATCATTAGATGGTGATAGTAAAAAAGACCACATATATTTTTCAAGTCAATAAATTCTTCAAGTCAACCGTGTGGTCATGCGAAACCTGGTAGCACATTTTTCTATCAAATATATAGCTTTTTTAAGAAGAGTTTATGTTTCATTCTGATGGTCTGACAACACCACTATAAAACATAGATCATAAGGATTTGTTTTAATTGTGCAGCAGTTAAATGTGAGCTGAGGAAAGTAATATTTTAACAAGAATGCCATGGTTAGTAGTCGCTCACAGACCTCACATGCCTAGAGCCGGTGTTAAGCAAAAGCAAGCAGACTGCAAGGATCTGTCTGGGATCCAAACTCAGTAGTGCAGACAGTGTAATTGGCATTGGAAATTGCAAAAAAAAAAAAAAAAATCACTGGCACAGTTTCCTGTATGAAGTGAAATGAACTAGTTCTCCTTGGCATGTACAAGCAGCCAGATGAAATCAACAGAACAGCACATGTTTTAAACCAGAGGGTCTTGCCAAACCTTCCAAAAGGGTAAAGGTACTATGGAATTGAAAACCTGATTGAAAAAATGCACAGAACACAGAAACTACTCAAGAGAAATGAGAAACAAGCCCAGAAAAATCTTCTTTTAGAAGGAAAACCCAAAAGGATTAAGAAACAGTGAAACTACTGCACTTATAGAAAAGGTCCCAGTCTGTATTTCTTACAACTCAGAGAAAAAAATAAATCTCAAGACTTGTGCAGTGTCAGCATGGTAAGTTGAAAGTTTAGGATGATAAATGCAACAGAGTTTCTGTAGAATGTCAATTTAATTTGAGAAAATGTATTGTAGTTAAGTGATGAAAAGTTTTATAAGCTCTTATTGTAAGAGTTCAGTTGAGCACTTCACATCATCCTTTTACATAATGGGCATACAGAAAAGAAGGAGA
The DNA here is from genome assembly GCF_052056855.1 of Sturnus vulgaris. Classification (NCBI taxonomy): domain Eukaryota; kingdom Metazoa; phylum Chordata; class Aves; order Passeriformes; family Sturnidae; genus Sturnus; species Sturnus vulgaris. The sequence goes on along the minus strand of NC_142243.1, from coordinate 69,116,892 downwards.
AACTATGAGGCATTTCTTTTCTATGGAAAATTTTATGAGGCTACCAAAACACCAGATGCCTTACATGTCTAAAACATGTCTTTAATCCATCTTCGCTCCTGTCTTCAAGTGCTTTCTTTACAAAACAGTCAAGTTATTTCTTCTTATCCCAAGGAGAATTTTGGCAAACCTAAAAGGCTTAGTCTAAGGTAAAAGGAACAACAAGAAGTAATAAATTTTGTAAGAAGAGAAAAAAGGTAGATTCAGTAACTGTAAAGTAGCCTCATAAAAGGCAGGAAACCCAATGGCAAGTGAAGATATAAGATGCAGTGCCTGAAAATACTAGAGAAGAAAGCCACGAGGTTTCTATAATAAATAAAGGCAATCTGAAGCTGAACAACATCCCCCTAAAGAGAAGAAAGAAATGAGAGATGTTCAAATATTGGACTTTGCAAAATACCGTATGTGCAAAAATTTTGACTAGATGACTTGCATTTGTTCTCTCCCATCAGGAAAAGGGCTTGCACAGCATTAAAGAATAAGTTTTGAAAGTGGTGTTGGAATTGGCATCAAGTGAAACACTAAGCAAGGAATGACTGGAACATCAGGCCTTGGGGCTGGACTTTGCCTTCAATATAACAATACATTCGGATACAGAAAATACATTGATACCTGTAATCGAAAGATTAACAATTAAATATTTTTATCTATATACTTTTTTATACTTTTTTTTTTTAGTGAGGACAGGGTCACCAACTTCCGGATGAAAACATTCCAAAAAACCCTTAAAATTCTAACTTAGGCCACAGTCCTCTGGAAATTTTGAAGAGCTCTTCTTAAGCAAGAGGTGCAGTAATAGCCCTCTTGCAGGAAATTACCCAGGTAAAATGTAGTAGCTCATAGAGTGCAATGGATTGGATTTAATATAACTTTATGATTCTTTTTTCATTTTACTTACTAACTTTGCTGCCGCAGACAATCTGTGCCAAGGCTGGCATGTTTTATTCCCTTTTATAGAAGAGCGTATTTCTAAAGTTGTGCAGGGATCCCAAAGTACACATCAGAAGCTGTAGAGATAGGGTATCAAAATCTCTGTAGAATGACAGCATTGTAACCTACTTAGAAGAAAATACTCTGGTGCATCTTTTATTTGCATACATTCTTTTTCCACAGAAGACTTAAAAAATGTTAATTCTTACTTTCCTAGTCTGAGTTGAAAGTGGACTTTCAATATATATGATTATAAAATTTCCCTATTGATGAAACTTGCACCTAAATGATTCATAGATGAGTCTGGAGAAAACAACAAATATTGTTGCTCATTGCCTTGGTTTCATGCAGTCTATCTTTGCTGGGGCAATGCAGAAAATATCGATTAAAATTGCAGAAGCACTTACTGATGTGAAAAGAAATTTGAATATCATGTGAAAATCTTGGTAGTGTGACTTGCTATATCTGCTTAAATAATATTGGAGTGCATTCAGGACATGTCAAGATGGCTTTTGCTTACCAAATCTGCTGTTTAGTCTACAGAATTTGAAAAACAGCGTATAGCTAATTAACAAAATGGATCTGTGAAGAGCCCTTTGTGGTTATCTTGTACAGATCAAGTGTCAAAACACGCAGGAAAAAATAATGGGAAGATTCTGCCAGAGAAGTGGACTGCTTTTCCTCTTTCAAACTGGGGTGAAATCTGTCATCATTCAAACTGTTCACCTGTAAAATACGCAGGCAGATTCAAATTACATTTCATTTCACAGCTGTCACTCTACTGCTTTTTTATCTCTTCTCTGTATTCTTTTTTATGCAGTAGGCTCTGGGGGTGTGGGCTGTCATAATTGTACATTAATTAGTTGCATGCTTCTTTTTAAACATCGCAACATAAAAAGTTAAGTAATAAGCACGCGCTTATCATTAAGCATGTGAGTAATGGCATCCCCATGTAGCAGAGCACTTAAGCATTCACGTTGTATTTAAGCAGCTTGTCACATAGGGGTGGAATTACTCACTTGTTTATAATTCAGTATATGTTTAAGGGCTTTGCTGAATCCAAGGGGATATTGTTCTGATCTCACATGTGCTAGTCTTTGTGACTACTTTTACTAATGGCAGTTTTGTGGTTTAATTCAGTTCTGTAAAGGTTTTGGGAAAACTCCTCAGTGGATGTGGTAGGCTTGAGCCTCAGCTGTGCTAGGTATTTACATTGCCTTGTCTATTGATGATCATGGGATACAGGCTCATGTTTTGTTTTTGCTAAACAACCTGTTTTATACACTACTGTATTTTGATATGGATTTCAAGTGAAGCTTTGTGGTTTTCATTTAATTACAGGCAGAAATTTGCAAAGAGCTTTTAGTGAGGATGATTTGACTGAGCAAAACTTCCAAGTATGTGAGTGTAGTGTTAGTGTTCACAGTGAACTCTCTTACTGTGTATCAAACCTATGGAAGCAGTAATCAAAAGGAATAACGAAGTCTTACTCATTGGTCAGTGTTAGTTTTCCTATTTTAGAATCTTAGCGTTTCTGTTTAAGCTTCCTGGTTCTGTTTTCACGTTCCTTTTGGTCTGGGATACAGAGGATTCTTTAAGAGAGACTAGCAGTGTTCTCTGGAGATGCCCCAGAACAACCAAACAAAGCAAGGTACTGCTTCCAGCTTAGTAGTTGAATGCACAGTTCTGCTTTGGTAGAGTTTCAGGACGACTTTACCATGATGCTGGCTCACTGTTCCAGACCCAGACGTGAGCTGTGAAGCATCTTAGTAGGATAATTGCAGCTGGTTAAATGTCCATGCTTTCAACCTAGTCTTTGCCAGTGCTTTGTAATCCATCTGCAACAGAGGAAAATGCAAGTGTACCCAAACACTGCTGGAAGTCAAAACCAAATAAAGTGTTTTGTGGTCATCCTTGTGCCACAACTTGTTTGACTCATTCCACGTGTCCCTCCATCCCTGAAGCTCCAGTCACTTTCACAATGTGCAAATGGGTCAGGCATGGAAGTCTGGTGTTTTAATCTGTGCATTCTTGTGGCTGCATTTTTTTCTTAGTAGGTGACATTATTTTCCTTGTTGTCTGCTGCTGTGTTTCTTTCATCACCGTGTGCATGATGGCATCACTGTCATGATCAGAGCTCGTCAACACTTGCTGTGTCTCTATATCATCAGTAAAATGCATCAGTCTTCTTCATGTACTACTGGCAGTTAAAATCCCTCATTCAGTGATCAGTCAAAGTCATTTTTGCTTATTTCTGAGGGGGTTCTGACATGACTTCCTTTTTTTCCCAGTAAATCCAGATTGCAGTTTGTTTCTTTTTTTCATCTCCTAGAGGTAGAAAGCATAGAGTCAGCTCTAAACTTTTTTCTGGGCAGACTTAAAAATGATTCCCTGAGATCAGTATTCTTGTTGCATAGGAAAGCCTTAACAGCTGGTGCAAAAAATCCAGATGCACAGAAAATGAGATTTTTTTTCCTGAAAAGATGGGGATATTTGAGTTTTTTTGTTAATGAATTCAAGGTTTACTGTGCAAACTACGGGGCTAGAAACTTTTTTGTTTGTTTAAAATGCAGAATCACCTGATTCTAGGGAATGATGCTTTAAAGAAAGTACCTAATTGTGCAAAATTTGTGGTAAAATCACATTAATTGATAGCTTAATAAATTTGCCATAAAATCACATGAATTGATAACTTAATAAAATTTTTTACAGAGAGAATAATTTGTAGGATATAATCAAATAGCAGTGTGGGCAGATAACCAATGTGTGTTCTGAAAGATATAAATTTAGTGTTGTTCCAGGCATTTAAATAGACTGTGCCCTTATATAAACAGTGGTTCCTAAGCAGTGTAACCCCAGTGGTCATTACAGGCTGAGTAAGTAGAAGAAAAAGCCCCTTAGAGACAGAATTCCTCTATTCTTCCACAACAGTTAATAAGCTACCAGGTGACATTTGCTATCCCCTTCTCCCAGTGCTGTACTTAGTTGATTTTGTCCATCTCCAAGCTCCTTTTCACTATGTGGTGAGGGGAAAGCAAGAAAAGCACTTAGTCCTGTTAGATCAGTTCACTCAGGCAGTAAATAAAGACCTTTACCTCGACATAGTCACCATGCTTGGTCTTCTCCTGTAAGAACCCATTTAGCTATTGACAGGTATCTTCTGTAAATACTACCCTAATATAGAGGGGAAAACTCATGAGTTTTGAATGTGAGTCTTTGAAATATTTTACCTAGTTCTTGAAAGAATCTGAGGTGATTTATGCTTTTCCCATGCAGAATGCCAGGTGTGACAGCAGTGTGAATTTTCTTCTGATCTTTCCACCTTTCCCTCAACCAAGAACTTGAGGAGTCAGGATATCTCAGTTTTATATCCTCCTACAAAATGACACTGCTGGCAAGGATCCCTAGGTACAGTACATTACTTATATTATTATGCAGTTTTGTCAGCCAAAATTATTATTTTGCAGTTTATGACTACCTAGATTAGGGATGCAGAGCTGATCAGGCACAGCAGCACAGAATCTAGCACAGTCATTTACTCCAGCTTTTATATTCTTCATGGCAAGTGGAGTGGCATCCTTTTATTTTACAATATTCTGAGAGTTTTTTAAAACTAGGCTCCTTTTCTGAAATCTGTCCTTTTCAATACATGATTTCCTCATACATCTGTGGCAGAAGGATTTCCTCTGTCAAGTAAAGAAGGTTTTACTTAGGAAATGTAAAGCCAAAAATGGTTTTAGGATGAATCAATCCAAGGAATAGAATAAAATGTAGAACCAAGATCATCTAGTCCAAATATCCACATTACCTTACTTTTAATTTTTTTTTCTCAAAAAGGGAGGAGGAGCAAAGTAAAGTAACAAAACATAAAGTAACATAAAGAAAAATAACAAAACATATTTAAATTTAATACGTACAATGGATTGGAGGAATTATAAATATTTTGCACCGATGGGATGAAATCCTGATTCTCCTCAAGTTAGTGAGTGTCTTGTCACTGGCTGACAGGGTCAGCATTTCACCCTACATGTCTGAATTAATGTTTTCCTTGAATAAATGTAGGCCAGTCATTTAGATATCAGAAATAATATTTTTGTTTCAAAACCAGTCATTTATTTCATTCTTATTTTCTTGCTTCCCTGTATTTACAAAGGCTCTGCATATACTGCACTACTGTTCCTAAAAGCTATTATTTTCTTTAGAAAATAATATTGTTTGCTCTCATGAATAATTTATCTTGGAGTTCTCTTTTAATCCCTCATCAAATGTGCCATTCTTGTATCTCCATAAAGGAAAAGAAAGGAAAACAACTCTCTAAGGCTGATTTATGAATTAGACCATGAACATTAAAAATATTTAAAACATTGGTATAAATAAGGACTTTAGTTTTGATTCTAATTCAGTTGTATCAGTACCTTTCAAACAATACTATTGGTTATACAAATTTCCACTATTATAACTGATTTATCATGGAGTATGAAAAGAAGGAACATGAAAGATAAATAAAATGAAGATTTTATTTTTAACCTTGAACTAATAAGGCTAAAAATATAGGTAGATTTTGAAAGGAAAAAAAGAAATACTTAGAGTGCAATATAAATTAAACTGTGAATAGTATGCAATTTATATTTGTGAAACAAATAGTTGATAAAAGAACTTTCAATCCAAGTTCCTATATATACACTGTTAGGTTGAAATATAGTATAGATGCAAAGGTTAAAAACCTAGAAGCATCTTCATAGACAGTCTGTGGCCTACAGATGCTTGTTATTAGATTACTATTGTTCATTTGATGTGCACATCAGATTAGCAAGAGACCTTTCTGCATCCTGGTGAAGTTCAGGTCTATCTTGTCCCTCTGATCTGTTGGGGGTCATCTACCTCTACTGCCCAACTCCTGAGCTGGGACATCTGCAACTCATTTCCCCAGTATTAGATAGGCTCTGCAGATTGTGTAAAGTGTGTTTAAAGTATCAAAACTGTGCATCCTGTGGTAGTTATAAAATGTTAAATGATTTTAAACCCAAATAGTCGAGTGTTGCCATGAAGAATGTATTTACAAAGTCAAACCAGTATTAAAGGCACTTATCTGTGCCATGGCTTATAAAAGTTGGTTCATGTATCTGAGCTGACCAATCCTGAAATGTCAGCCTCTTCCAGCCATCAGATTCATTCAGCCCGTAACAATCAGCTAAACCTGTTCTGCTTCCCTGTGGTTGACTGCCTCAGCATGGCTGAGTGGTTTGTCTGTGCCTTCTGTCACCTCATACACATGTATTGTACATAATGTACACATTATGTATGTACACATAAGGTACGTACACCTCTTGTCTATGTACCTTAGAGATCAGCAAGGTTTGGGGCTACACTGGGAGCTTTGGGGTCATCAGCAGCAGGGAGTGAATTGCTAACCCTTAATAAAAAGAAAATAAAATATGTCAGAGGAACAGTGGAGTGAAATCTTTTGGGGAAACAAAAGATAAGATGGTCCCCTTAACCTTCTTGGAGCCACAGGCTGATCTATATCATCAGCTATGGTGAAGAAAAAAATCCCTTTCCCAAGTCATTCATCAGTATTTCTAATGGTTCATGGTTTAATGTTATAAAATTTAAGAAGTTTAAATATTTCTGAAGTGCAGCTTTTCTTGAAATCCCAGTGGCATTCATGACATATCTTCCTTAAAATGTTCATTTTAGTGTTATTGATCAAATTTGGTGGAGAGCCTGATGTGCTGCACATATGGGAGTTGCTGGAGATTGATTATCCTGATTATTGTGTGGTACAGATCCCCAGCCTAAAGGTTGTATGCCTATCTTCTGTGGTAATTTACTGTTCAATGAAGAAAAGCAGAATAGAAGGGAATATTGTTGTTTTGCTATTGCTAATTATTTTGATATTTGTTTCTACATTTTTCCACTTTTATGTTGTCGTCTTGGATGTCAGCTCTATAACATCAATCTCAATCTTTTAAATGTTTTCATTTTCTGAAATGCAAATACTAATTTTCAAGAGTACAACCAAAACTCAAAATTACACTGTCGCATTTCTGACTGTTGGCTGAGTGACAGCAAATAACAAGCATTTGACTCCATTATTATAGGTGAATATACACTTGTATATTCATGTTTCCTGATACTCTCCAGGAGGAGAATGATGAGCAAAAGCTCAGCTCCTCAGAGGTGTTTAGGTCTTCAATAAGAATACATTTCAGTGGAGAAAATTCATGGACGATGGGCAATGCATCTTTATGTGTCCAGGGGCTGTTTTTAGTAGTTGGAAGTTCATATTGGAGCCTTTCTGAGCAAAACACCTCTTTTAGTCCATTTTTGTTTGAGGGAGAGCCTCAGGTTTAAAAGTCTGTTTGTTTCAGGGTGATTGAAGTCAGCACAATTTTAGTCATTGATTTGAGGGGGGGGTGGCAGTTCTTAGGGGTCTGCTCCCGTTCCAGCCGAAGTCCACTTGAGTAGCTACCATTATTTAACAGAAGATAGCTCTAATTCAGGAAATAATTGGTAAAAAAGTCCTTAAACCCTCGTGCAGTTGAATCAGCTCACCTTTGAAAAAGCCACTCTCCTTCAGATGGTGGGGCTATTGACAGGAGCAGCAATAGCAGCTGCTGTGTGGGAGTGTGTGTGTGTGTCTTGCCCGGCAACCTCATTCACTGACGGTGGATTTCACCTCCCACGCTCCACCTGCGAAGGCCGTGACTACTCAGTTTCTATCCAGCAGCAGTGGATGCTGCCTGGAGTTAATGCTTGGCCAGAAAGCAGTTGCTGTCTCCCCTTTTCAAAATTTTTGGGTGCTGGAAACACACATCCATCCTCCCACCAAATGCCAATTCATGACCTTTGAAATAGGTGGAATGGTGTGACTGCACACAGAGTGGTAAATAGAAATGAACCAGTGCTCTGTTGGGATTGGTTTGTCATGTGTGTGTGTCTACATGTTTAGACACATAGAGTGATCTGTTTGTATAAGGAATTGCAGTACTAATAGTCATAGTGGCTGCTCCTGTGTTGTCACTATATACATTGAACTGGAGACTGTGCTGTTAAAATAATCCATCAAGAACACAGAAACATCTGTTTTTCTATCTTACTATTTTTTTTTGCCAGTACTTCTTTAGTTTGTATCTTTGTTTAAAGAGGAATGGCCACATTAGCTTTTGTTTAATTTTATTTAGTTTTATTTGCATGATAGAATATGTAAAATACAATGCATAAAATTGCATCATGTGTAATGAAAATATATTTCATAATAATTAATATTTATAAGTATAATAAAATAGTTTATTCAGTTTATGAGGTATAGAACATATAATATTTAAAATTTCTATCAGAGAATCACTGAATTTTTATATGTTGGAAGGGATCTTTTGAGGTCATCTAATCCACTAGCCCCTAAATTATCTTTTTTTTTTCCAAAAAACTCAACTGTTTCATTTCAGCAAGAGTAGTTTCATACAGCTTCTTCAGGCTTATTTAAATCATTTATTTGATGCATCTTTAAAAAAGAAACCAAAGATAAGAGTTTAAATTATATAAGGTATAGAAAGAAATAAACTTTTTAGAATTAACTTTTTTAGAAAATTACTAGCAATTTAATCTACAAGAATGATCACAAAGTTCAGCAGTGTAAGCAGCTACTGCTCCTTTGGAACTAATAATAATAAGATGATTTTTAAAATATCATCTACAATTCTGTGTGTGACTTATTCTATGATTCTTCAAAGTAATCATTCTAATTGTCACCTCTTTAAAAACTGGTTTGTTCATTCTGTGTGTGAGCCACACCCTGAAAAACCGAAAGGCTTTGCACATGCCTAATTTAAGATTTAACCCAGCATCGGTGTTAAACCTGTTTCAGTTTGCCATTCTCTTGCTTAAAATGCTGAGTAACTCAAGGGTTTCTATTTGCCCTTTTAGCAAACCAATTATAATCTGCCACGGCTTACAAGTTAATTCCTGCTGCCTAAGGTGCACAGTGTTCTATTCTTCCACTGAAAGTAATTGGGGAAAAAAATTCACTGCCTTTTTATTTTGTTTTTCATTGCATTGAATGTAACAAGAAGAACCAGCTTGATAGATAGCACTGTAAGCTAAACTCTCATAATTGTGCTCAAGGCAGAGAAGAGACAATCAGAGCTCCTCACACAGACACAGAAACCTTCAGCCTTTCACCCACGTGCAGCTGGTTTTGTGTGCTCTTACAGCGCTTTTCAGCAGTGTCTTGGTTGCTGATAACAGAGAACTGGACTGGTATCACTCCTGATTGCTCCTGGACTTCTGAAAAGGTTTTGTGGGAATTTTAAGGAAGGGTTTATTAATTCATGTTTCTTCAGGCTATCATTGTGCTATAGTCTAAAAGATCCCTAGCTTTAGAGCTGCAGAATCACTGTGAAGTTCAGGAACCTGACTCTGTGGTGACCTTTTCTCAAACAAAGGTCAACAAGCCACAGGCAGACTTGCCAAGTCCACTGCTTTTCCTTGTAGACTAAAGCTTTGTGGTCTTATCCATGGATCTGTTAGGAAACTTGGCCAAGCTACTGCTTTTTGTTGTCTGAGACACAGTATATGTGTCAAATGAAGTTTCATACTAAGTGAGAGTGATTTCAGTAAATGGAAGTAAACTTAGTGTTGAAAGAAATTAAAATCCATCCTGTGGCTCCATATGTGGTATTTCCAGTTTTAGTGTTTTCCTACATCCATTAATAGGATGTATTTTTGTACAAACCTCACTCCTATTTTCATGTTTGATTTTTTGTTCTCTCCAAGTTGAGAGGGATGGAACTTACTTGGCACATTAGGGAATTATCTTCCAACTCTTTGGATCAAAAATAACCTCATTACTGCTACTGACACCTCGTTATTGCTAACTCATTGTTTCCTATACAAATGGCCTTTTAAACACAGGGGTTTAATTCCTGTATTTTAGAGGATCATTTTAGGGATACAGATTATGGAGAGGCCATTTTAAACAGTCATAGAACTGTTTTTGACAGTTGGAGGTGGCTTGGAATGGCAGTTTTGCTTTAACAGTGTCGTGGGGCTTTTTAGTTTTGAATGAAGGTGGAATTTGGACCATGACAAATGTGTGATCGTTCACCCTCTTCCTTCAAACTTCTTTTTGTGAGAACTGGGTCTTAAATACTGAAAAGGCTGTGAAAGCTGAAGATTTTAGTGTATTGAATCTCTCCAGTATAATATTTTCCCCTATTTTCCTTTATCTCTTTCATTTTCATCTTAAGTAGGGTACCTGTTTAAGGCAAGAACTACCTGTGTGTTCAGGTAGTATTAATCAGCCAGTATATCTTTGGAGACAAATTCAGTAAATGTTTCCATTAATATTTTAGAAGGGGACTCTATTTTTACCTAGTACACTTCAGGTTAGATGCTCAGTTCTTCTAGGTCTCCAGACTTCACAGGAAGCTCAGAGATCTGCTGGTTTATAGCCACTGCACATCTGACTCAGCGTCCATGCAGTTATTTCACTGAAATATGATCTGAAACTAGGAATGTGAATGCTGCTAAGGATTTAAAACTTCATTTATGTGACTGGTGTAGCAAAAATACATAACAATCAAAAGTGGCTTCTATATTGATTGTTTTTAGGTCATTGTCCCGTCATGCCTATGCACACTTCCTAATAGACCTAAATTCAGATGCTGGACACAGATATGGCACTGGGAAGTGGGAGCTCTGAGGTGTTGGCAGGTGATTCGTGGACTGTTAGCAGTCAAGTATGTTACCTCTCTTAATTTTTTATTAACCCCAGAAGCCTCAATCAAGGTACTTGTAGCAAAGTATGAACATTTCAAATTGCTGTGTGAGTCACAGACCAGAATTCCAAAAAATCCACCAGATCTTGTGGATCAAAAGCTCAGTGGCTGCACTTTGCACTGGGCTTTGTATGAATAACTTGCACTTGAGGGTTCCAGTGATACCTGTCGCTGCTGCAGGGTCTGGGTTCAGATAGCTCTGCAGCTTTGCAGCTCAGCACAAATATACTCCCCTGGAATTTGTTATGTGCTTTAAGGAATAGCTTGTCATCAAACCTGCATACCAGTAACTGTATATGCAGTGAATAAAGATAGATTGTTCCTGTCTATGGCAAAAGGCAGGGGAATATACGTCAGTTGGCTGTTTAGGTTTTTTATGATTCAGTTGGCTCAGTTGACTCAAATCAACTTTTCTGATAATTTTCCCATCAGGTTCCATCTGTTTCAGAAGGATGACAAATGTGAATGTGTAGGACTCTGTCCTTTTGTATTATCAGGAGAACATAATGACATATTTTGAGTCTGGCATCACCACTGGCTATTTTGGCCAGTGTTGTGCAGGATGAGGTAGCCATTACCTGCTCCATGCATGTGTTGTAACAGCAAACATTTGGTTGGCTCTACAAGTTGTAACTATTGACACCACACTTGTGATGCTGTCCAATAAAGAGGAGGGATAGTAGTGGTAATGTATAAGATAGTGCTCAAATTTTTACAATCACTGTTTCAATAATTGAAGGAATGTTGGACTTTATTGCATGTCCCTGATCAGTTCTGAAATTCTGATGGAGTTTTGTGAAGAAATGAAACTTTCTATAATAATTTTGATTATATGCCACAACTTCTTATACTTTTTCACAACTTCTTAGCCCATCTTTTAAAAGTTTGGGTTTGCCATGACTACTTATTCATTAAATGCCTGCTACTTTCTTTCATTTGAAGAGAAGTTTTTTAACAAATAGATACACTGTATTGATTTACAGTCTTGGCTAGATAGAAATGGCCATTAAGACCACAATAATTCCAGCTCAAATATTTTGAAATAACTTGTATAACCCACCCTACCGTTTTTTTTTTTTCAAACAGCAGCCACAACAATATGTCGCAAGATAAACTTGGTGATAGCTACACAAAGACAAAACCTGGCCTACAGACACTGAGTTTATTTGAAATTCATGTGCATACAGTCATCTGTGGCATTTGTGTTTGCAGCTTTGTACCGTTCTACCTGTGCTAGTTACCTGGCAAGCGCATCTTTTGTGTTCCACCTGTTGTCTGGCTCAGTCCACACACAGATGCATGTGTGTTCACACTGCAGTGAGCAAAAGTGACTAAACACAGCTGGCTCAGCAACAAAACAAAGTAGAAATGTTGAGGAAAAGGCTGTGTAGAAAAGACTTTTGACTTTTACCCAGTTGTGTTTGGCTGTATGTGTGTAAGCAAAACCAGGCAACTTTGTGTCAGCAGTAAAACGATTTGTTGATTAAAAGAAAATAACTAATATCTAAAAAATACATGTTGAATGCATAAAGTGAATGTGTTACATGCATGTTTGGTGTTCCACAGCATATGTGAGATAAATTCAATATGCAATTATGTGATATTTACTATATTTGGTTAATTCTTTCATACCTTAGTATTTCATGATAGGGATTCAAATCTGTGGCATCTGTTCTTAACTTACAGTCTGTGACTTTTAGAGAATTACAAATGTTCGTTTGCAAAAGCTACATAGGAATACATATCACATGTAATGTAAACATTGTGCAGCATCCCCACTGTGTCATCTCTACTAGCTAGATGCTGACACTAGATTTACTAGTAGATTTGAAAAAGACTGAATCAAAAATATAGTTCTCACCAAGCACTTGGAGATCACTGTGCACTTCCATTTGCTCTTAAAAAAAAACCCATTTAATTGGATTATATACTTAGAGAATTTTGGTATAATGATTTCCTTCCAGACAAAACTTTGTTTCAAATGATGAAAAGTGTGGTGCTATATGTTCCTTCCATTTTTTATTTCTCTTTGACTTCTTTTTCTTGAAAGAAACTATGTACTGGAGACACCACTTTTTGATATCATAGTTGAGGGTCTATCAACCTGATAGTGAGTTACCAGTAGAGTTGCTGTTGATCTAATACATTAATAATTTATTGTGTTTTTATATTGCTTTTGTGATTGTCTTTAGGAATTATCTTTAGGATTTAATTCAGTATTAATCAGAGATGCAAAGTTAGGCAATCACTGTCTCTATGTCTATTTGATAAAATAAAAACAAAATCAGCAGATAACCTTTTACATAGAGAAAATACCACTACAGAAGCAAACTTTACCTTAGGTGAGCTAGGCCCCTTTACATGCTTTTACAAGCAGGATAAAGAGGATCCTTCTGACAGTAATTCAGAGGATCTATATGTCTGTCTTGACCACAGAGCAGGACTAGGGAGATTTTTTTCTTGAGTAAAGTTAAGCCTGTGGGGATAACTCTCAAGCTTTTCTATTATTCTGCTTTGCACCAGACTACAGATAAAATGTAAGACAGAGAATCATAGGATTTGGCATTATCTGCTAATGCTTGTCTAGTTAATTACAGGAACAGGAGAATGTATATATTATTTGATTTTTTTTTAGGAAGGAAAGTACTTAAACCAATTCTTGCCATTTAACTTGATGCAGCCTAGATATAGAAAGTGATGCTGTGTTTTGTAAATTGAATATGTAATCCCATTCTCATTTCTCACTGTCAAAGATATCTAGTGATGTCATGTGGAAAGTTCAGAGTGCTGTGTCATGGTCAGCATATTTGGTTTCTTTGGAAGTAGGAAACTCTAACTTTGTCTATTCCAAATAACAACATTTCTTATTAATAGGGGTCTTTTTAGAATATTGATAGTACTTGGCAGGAATGGAGAACTGTGTATGCTAGACGATGGCCTACTTAATTGTGGAACTTGGTTCTCCTTTATTTCATGAGCTGAATTGAAAATTCCTTCTCTTTGTACCAGAGAAGCATTTTGCAAGCATTGAAAACCAAACTGGGAAGGAACCTGGGATTTTTGTTCTCGAGTCTGGTAACAATCTTATGCTTTGCAAAGATCTCACAGCTCTTACAACTTTTGAGGTGTTTTTTAAAACATCTGTTAATGCACTTTCTTAAGACCATCTAATCTGAAGACAAGATCACAAGACCCAACATAAAGTTCTCTGAAGAGTTCTCTGGAGAGCTCTCCATAATTTCACTGTGCTGTGGAGAAAACCACTAGACAGACCCTTTGAGAGGGAAACTGTTTTCAGAGAGTATGAAAATGTCTGTGATTCTGTTAAAAACCTGTCTTCCGACCTGTCCTCTACTTGAACCTGTGAATTCTATGGTTGCTTCTCTACTGACCTTTGTAGTGACCTAACTGGTTCTTAAAATCAAGCTGCAAGCTTCTCTTAGTGTTTTTCAAGGCCTCATAATACAGTTCCCTTTTCCCTCTAACAGTTTTAGATTGAGCACAAAGATCCAGAATTCCTTTTGCTCTTCCTGGATGTCCAGGTTTTGGCTAGTTAGTCTCCAGTTAGAATTAAACCATGGCTTTGTGCTATGAGTTTCAGAGAGGAGAATGGAAGAAGGTGAACAGAGGATGCTTCCTCCACCGTGGTAGAGGAGGGTTCCTGTTTCAGACACCACCAAACATGTGCCTTGTTCTGCAGCCTGGTGCAATGTTTATAAATGGATTTTCTGAGTTCATGACCTATTTCAAAACAAGTGCTGGAAGCCAACACATTTTGTTCTGGCTCATCTGGGTACAGTGAGCACCTGTTGCACAAAGATTCTTCACCCAGGCCTCTCCTGTGGCTAAATCTGAGCCTCTGTCTGGATAAGAAAAGGTCTTGAATAAAAAGGAACAGCCCTGAGGGAATCACACAGAAACTTAAATGATATGCAGATAAGATCTTTGGGGGTTTTAAAAAATTATCATTCTTTTCTGGACATTCAAGCATGTTTATTCAAATGGCATTGTTAAAATCCACTTAGGATTTCATAATTTCTAATTGCTTCATACGATCAGATTTCATTTTACTTTTGCCCAAATGTGGAAAAAAAAGGAAGACAAATAGCTTTGAAGTTTAATTTTGAGCACATATAATTAGATGGTAGTTAGAATTTCCTATAGCCATATAAGTTTGGGACAAAATTTTACAAACCATTCTACGTGAAAGCATTACCTGCTTTCTAAAGTGCAAAAGAATGCCTGAGAATCACCACCAGGTGTGTCTAAACTGTCCCTTATGCAGTTAAAAGGAACCTGTGTATAAAGCTTTTTTCTTGACTGTGAAAGTCAAAGGATTCACATGTACCAAACTATATTTCCTAAATATATGTAGAGCCTTTTCCATGTCAGTTCCAGAGGTTGCAGTCTGCAGGAGTAGTGTAAGGATTTCGGATAGTGATTCCAAATTGTAAGCTGAAATGACCTGAAATTTCTTCTAAATTCCAGAGGTGTTGCATACAGTAAGGGAGATTTGACAGGTTTTAAGAGAAGAGAGAACCAAGATATATGAGATCTGTGGAACAGCAAGAGGTGAGATTTGATTATCTGGTCATAGATAATTTTACTTTTACCACTTCAGTGATTTAGCACCATGCTCTCCTCCTCCTCCTTTCAGCTTCCCAGCATTCACTAACAGCAAAAAATAAAAACTTCAGTTTGGTGCATGAAAATATCAAAAGGACTCAAATGAGATTCCTATTAGGGTAGAAATAGGCTTTGGAAATCTGCTGTCATCCCATCAGCCCACAGAAACACTCCAAAATACCATATTCTGGGGGAGAGAATGGAAAATATCTAAAGCACCAAATGTGGCAGCTGGAAACAATTTTTTAAAAATCGGGTAGGCCAGTTGTGTTATGAGGGGTAAGAGAGGCAGCTGGGAGATTCAAAAGAGAAGGCCTGGGAGCAGCTGAAAGGTGCCTCTCTGTTAGCAAGAGCATCTGAGAGCTAAATGGCTGCATGTGATGAGAAAACATGCCAAAATGATAAGAAAAACAGCTGGAGAAAAACAAAATTTCAAAGCATCTGAAACAGGGATGAATATGCAAATTCTGCTAACTATTGAATCAGTAAATTAATTACTTGGGTTTTTTTTTCCCTCTCTGCTCTCCTAAAGTCCTCTTGTTTTCACATCTTTCTCCAGAATCTGCAAGTGTCCTTTTCTGCTGCCTCTTCTTCCTCTCGACCTTTTGTTTCCTCCACAGAAAATTAGTGTTTCTGAACAATACTGTTAATGTTTTATAGTCTCTTAGGCCCATATTTTAACTGCTTATTTTTGTATTTCCCCACCTTAGACTTCCCCTGCCTATTATTCTGAACGTGAAGACCTCTTGGTGGAACATCATTTTCTCTGAAGACAATGCACAGGTAGTGGTTGATTTTAGTAGCTCCAAGTGTCATTCTGGGTAGGACCTGTAAGGTTTAGATGGCTTTATATTACAGAGGTGTAGCTGGAGGAATTGGCAGGCTTGGCAGGTCTGGTGAGCTGCCTCTAGAACGTGGCAGGGTTGAAACTGAGTTTGTAGTAAGAACATGGTGACTTTGGAAAGAAAGCTTAAAAAATGTACAGATTTTCGAGATTTTTTGCTTTACACTTGCAAGTTTTATTTTTGTATGTATTTTACCTACATATAATTCTAGTTTACTTTTATGTGATCACATATTTGGATCTAGTCAAGGTGTGTGCATCTATGATATGCCAATATCTGATACAATAGCATGTTCTTTACCTTAAAAACTGTCGGCTGTTTTTCAGCTGTGAAAGCAAGAGACTGTATGTACTTTTTCACTATAGATCATAAGGAACAAAGAGCTTACGTGAGAAAAAGAGTAGAGGAGAAGATCTTAATAGATTCTGTCCCATCAGAAACTGAAATACAGCAACATGAAAAGAGCAAACATGCTGTCTAACTTCTCTGAAGCTGTTTGCTAATGACCTCCAATGAACTAGAAAATGTTAGAGAGCATAGTCTCAGCTTGAAGTCAGAAGAAGAAAAAACAGCAGACTGAGAGAAAGATGCAAAGCAAGTTAAAGAGAATGGAGATAGTTAATAATTATTTTACACAACAAAGACATAATCAGGCATCAGGTTCTTGATATCTTTCATGCTGCCTGAAGTACACTGTTGTGTCCAGGAAGAGCAAGCAGCAGTTTTGAAGGGCATGAAAATAGACTCATAGAGTAATAAAATAATAGAGCAAATTGAAAGGGAGAGAGAGTATAAAACTGCATATTAAAATATATTAGAATGAGCCTTTTTAAAAGACATCTGAATTATTACCACTTATTATTGCTGAAATATAATTCATTATGCAGCTTATACTAAAAATTTTAATTAAAGCAAATAATAGTGTCAGGTCAAAGGATTACAATCCAATATGATAAAATACTAAATGAGCTAGAAAGCACAGGAAGCACTTTCCCTTTTCCAGTTATGGAAAGTTATGCTTGTCTGGCAAAGAGAAAAATACTTGGACTGAGTGAAAAAAAACATGTTCACAGTGCAAATTAATTGTTTTCAAAGAAAGCATTTAAATTAAATTTTCAATCACCTGAAAACCTTTGATTGTGTCTTTTAAAATAAGATCTATTGTTTTGGAAGCTTTTGCCATTAAATACCTCTAACAGGAACAATTAAACAAAAGCATAAACTTGCAAGAAATTCTACATATAAGATGTAGAGTTGCATGTTTTATACTTATGTAAATTATTCTCTTGGAATAAGAAATCTCATCTTTCCTTTTTTATTTTCTCAATGATTAGCAGCAGACTAGGCAATTTATTATTCTGCATTCTGGTGTAAATATAGATGGCCTCTGCTTTAAAAAAAAAAAAAAGTTTGAGAAATGAGTGCAGGTCCATGTAAAAGAATTGAGACAGTGGATTTGAGAAATAATGGGGGAGGCACTGTCCAGCTAGGTTTTTTTCAATACATTGCTTTTGGTAGTTGAACTCACTCTAGCTTCTGCACATCCTGCTTTCCAGCCTGTAGCTTAAGAAGGTCTTTGTCAGTAGCTTGCACCACCTTGTGACTTAAGAGAATTTCCCCCCAGGAAAGCTGTCCAGGGTCATGTAGCTGTAGACTTTGAGAAAAAAGGATTCCAATTTCAGAAGGAAAAATGGTTTGGTCAGTTATAATTTTAATTAAAGTGAGGCAGTGGTGGGAAGACTGAACTTGCAGGACCTCCTTCCTACAGCAGGAACATGAACATGTATATCCAGACAAGCTGCTGTGAAATCTACAAACTAGGGATGTGCTTTGGCAGCTCCATTTAAACAGATCATGATACATCCATTTCGTAGTTGGCATGGCTTCCACACATTCTGCTCTTTGATTGATCTTACTCAAAACACCATTTCTCAAACAATCCCAAGATGAGGTGCTTTCTATGGCTCCTCAAAAATGAGAACAACATGGGAATTTTTGCCCCTGATGATTTGCTTCAAACTCTGGGAAATAAACTGAGCATCTCTTAAATATTTCTTTTCCCCCTCCTCTTGTCTACACCAAGTCGTTATCTGAAGAGGACCCTTTATCACAAATATGAAGATGTTCCTGCCCTTTTCTTCTCTCTAGCACATCAAATTGAACAGCAGAATAGTTCTTCCACTAAACCCACACAGGTGTTAAGAGTTGTTCCCATTCTATAAATTTGAGAACTGATCAGTGCCTGGTAGAAGACAAAGCTGCTTGAAGGGTTTGCATGCTGCTTGCTCTGTTCAACAACAAGGCCCTCATGAGTTGTTCTCTGGGGTAGCCAGACAGACTTGCAAACACCAATAATCTTCTGAATACCAGGATAAATGAGCAGGGCAGTTAAGTAGTTCTTTTCATGAGATCATTGCTGAATTAAGAATTAAAAGTCAGTATCATTTGATCTTTTACCTGTATGACTGACAGAACCTGAGACTTTGTAAGTAAACCTGCTTAGATTGAAGAACATCCCACCAAGATCAATTTCTATTCATGTTGACATATTTATGATTTTGTCCTCAGAGGTCAACAAATGGTCAAAAACTACCCTTGTTCTCATCCACTTAACAACTTGTCTCCAGACAATCATACCATCTTCATAATCACCACAATAAATGTTGAGAATCCATTAAAATCTTTTAATGTTTGCAATTAGTTGTACTTTCACCCCCACCACCAAGCAGACTGTAGTTTTTACTCCTTTGGAGAAAAACTCTCTGGTCCCCTGCTGTTCTCTCAGGGCATATTCATGCATTCTGTTTTCAGTCTGGGCCCTGGCTGGATATCAAGCCCATTTGATTGTGCCCAAAGCTTGCTATTCTGTTCTCTCTGCAGCAATGGCTGTGGCAGGCAGCATCCCAGCTGTCCTGCTGAAACAAGGCATCATTAATACAGTGCAGCCACATTTCAAATAAACCGTATCTAAAATGCAATAGAGACCATGCCTGCTTCTGCCTAATAATGCCATTCCCTGCGTTTAGGAAAGCCAGATTCCTTGAGGTTCCTCCACACACTGTTTGGATCTCTGCCAAAGTGTTTTCTTAGAGAACTGCTGGCAAGCACCACTGCTGTTGTAGAGATGGGGCCAAGGTGCTCCATACAGTTTGCATTATATCGAAGACAAGACACAAGATCTTTGAAGCCGGCTTCATTCTTGAAATTCTGGTGGGCACCAGGACCTTCTTCCCCAGAAAGACACTACAGCGCTGCTTTCTTTGCCCTTTGAGTGGCCTTTGCTATGCTGAACCCTTGCATCCAGGCAGAGAAAGCCGTTCAGCTGTGGTGTGCCCTTCTCGGGCACTCGCTCAGCTGAGCTACTGCAACCACGACAGGGGCAGTTCCCTGCTGACACCAGCCCTCTGAAGGCTGGTGGGCACACTTCTGTTTTCACACTCAGCTACTGTTCTCAGAACTCCATGTTAGATTCTGATTTCTTTTGGCAAGATCCCAGGTGTTGTTAGAGTAGACAGCCCTTCTTGATAAGGTCAGAGGAAAACCAGTTTCAAGACACAGTGGACATGGAACTGGTGACATTTACAGAAGAATAAAGCCTAGAGATCTGTTTACTGTCTCTTACATGAAAACCAATATAAATGATGATGGCACTCAGGTTAGTGAAAGGATTCAGTTTACAGAAAAGGAGAAAAGAGTTTAGTTGATAAAGCAGATCTCTAATGGAGAAAAAGCTAATATTGATGAAAATCAAGAAAGATCTATGCATAAACTTACATATTGTGATGCCTAAGCCTCGATTAATGAAGAACAGATTTTCCTTAAATAGTGCTCATTGACATAAATTCTTATAAAGGAATGCACACTACTCCATAACTATACATTGAAAAAGAAATTGTAAACATTCCTTATTCCACAAATGTACTACTTAGCATCTTCCAAGGCTAGGAAGAGAACATACTGGACAAAGAAAGCAACCCACTTTTAAGGTCCTTCATTGCTATTGTGATGAAGAAATTGCATTTTAATTGAGAGTGTCTATCACTTAAAAAAGCTTTGGCCATTTTATGATAAAAGCTTGTGTTTCAGCTCTTTTACACTTGGGTTGTTCTTCTCCATGTTTATTTGTCTGCATAAAACAGTATGGTTAAACTTATTGATCTTAAAATTTTTTACCTAACCTAAATGATTGTGATTCCCAAATTGTCCATCTACCCTCAGTGAAAACAAGGTTTTCCTCTAGACTTCGATTATTTCTATCTTTATTCAGAAATATCACTAGTGATCAAATTAGGAGATGAATTCCAGTGGTTTGAACAAGTAGCCAGGGAATCCCAATTTTTGGCAACATCATAGTATCCACAGCCTTGAGCAAGTAATCAACCTTCCCTTTGAAGCAGTTGGAATATGCAGTAGTGTGTTTGTTGAAAGCCATCCAATTCTACTGGTTCTTGTCAGGAAAAAACCAAAACAATCTACTCTTCTTACTTCTAAGTGCAGGGATATTTTGCTTTTAAGCAATTTATGATTTTAAAAAATAGGAGGACTTAATATAAAATGCTTTTTTAAAATTATCCAATTTTATTTTTCTGGGAGACAGTTTTGTTTACTGCAGGGTTTTAAACTTTAGCTTATTTTTGCCATCACAACAAATCCAAACATCATCATCATCATCATGAACAACAACAACAATAACAATAACAAAAGTCCAAGTTTTTCACAGGGTGGCAAAATCCCTTATCTGCATCACTGGATAAAAATGAGTTCTGTTCTTCAAGTGTGTTGTAAAGATTGATTCATGTCCTTGCAAGTGCAATGAAAAAACTCTTTTAACAGCCTAATGACAGATGATGGATTCACTGAGCTTTGCTTATGACCTAGCTCTGTCAGTTTTGGTATTTTGACATCTTTTCCTTGGGTTCAAACGGAGTCATCAGATTCAGAAGATGATCTGCAGATACAAAGAGCTATTTTGTAAAGTCTTTTCCAGATTTTGTAAATTTTGAGGTGAAAGACAATGGAGTTTTCTTATTTTACCCAGTTTAAGTCTTAAGAAGGAAGTGACTGGGCAGCTGCAAGAGCCCTTGCCCTGTAAAGGAATGGGGAACAAATCACCCACAATAGCCATGTAGAGAACAGAGAAGAAACAAGAGGCACAGTGAAGTCTGGTCCAAAGATTAACATGAGGATACTGAGCTAAGGATTATATATATGTCAGAAACCTCTCACCAATTAATTTGGATAGCATCTTTTGACTTTCAGATGCTTGATGATGAAACAGACTTTGGTGGGTTCCTCCCTATTCCCAGACTATTTAGGTCAAAAATAACGATAGTGTAAGCTAGCCCAAATTCACGGCTTATCTCAGCATAATTGGCACACAGAACTGGGAAACATTCCAGGCCTAATTTACTTAATGTTGAGAGAAGGTGATAATTGTTCTATGTGCACACCTGCATGTTTGAATGCAGTCACGGTTGTAGCTTTCTCCTTATTCTTTGACACTTTGTACATTTTTTTTCTCATAATTTTACGCTGCATTTTGGAGGGATAAAAGTATCTGCAAACAAGCCCCTGAAGCCCAATCATCATTCATAGTAAGCATTTTGTAAATTCACACATAACCATGTTATTTTTAAACATATGCAGGCTCTTTAGAACTGAAACATAGGTTCAAAATAGACTTTTCTCACAAGGGTTTGAGCATAGCTGGGGAATTGCTCAGTTTAAAATAGATAAACATCTGATGAACAAGACTAGGTGCTTTGAGTTCTTGCATCATTATTTTCATCCTAATATAGTCCTTCTACGTGTTTGAAAAACCCAAGAAAATTAGAATCAATGAAGTCTAGCAATGCCAAGTTATGTTCACTAGTTAATAGGAAAATAAATATAGTAGGAAAAACTGCAATTCTAGCAGCCAGGTCATCAATGTAACCTTTCAATGTATTACACCTTTTTTAATCTACACATTCCTTAGCAATGTTTCCTAGTTTCAACTTCTCCCTCCCTCTGCAAGAAACTCAGCACTGGCCAGTTTTCAGCATATAAACTCTCTTGAAGGGTTTGGAAACTCAACTGGAAATTGTATTGTGAGCAATTTTTTGCATCTCTCAAGTAAAATGCTAACATTTTTTTCTGAGTGTTCATATATTTCATAATTATGTGCTGCTATTTCTCAGTTATTTTATTTTGGTCCTGGTAATGTGAACTGTTGGCATTTCATGTATATGAGGTGTTACTGAGGTGTATTTTATGTACAAAGGTCTGTTCAGCTTCTCATTTATCAAAAGCAAGCGTTAATGTTCATGTTGTATGCCCAAAGCTAAGTTTGCTAGTGGAGCTCACACATTTCCACTTTTGCTGACGTTATTTATTCTGTCAAGTTAGAGCCAGCATGCAATTGACCTTTATAAGCTGAGTCATAAACTTTTATTCTGTTCCCATTGTGGCTTACCACAAGATAGACCCCTCCAGGGCAGCAAGCATTCCCCTTCACGCCCCTCCCTAGGGGTGTCTGTCACCTCCAGACGGAGGCAGGGGAAAGCCCAAGGACATTGTCAGGGGTGTGTATCAGTAGGGAAAAGATGCTTTCTTCATCCTGTATCAAAGAGAAGGTTAGCGTGCCATCAGCGTGCCCTGCCTTTCTCTCAGAGGGACTTCTGATTTCGATTCCTACTTGATACCATGTCTTCTAGGCAAGCCCCTTGGAGCAAGACCAGGGTAAGGAAATAGAAGAACAGAGTAGAAAATGGCATTTATTGTTTTGTATTCACCTCTCTGCTGGGTGTTTACATGCTTCTTAGCAGAAAGAGCACTACAGTGTGCTCTGCAAGGTCACAGATCTTAAGGTCAGGTTGCAAAAGGCAGTTCAGCAATGCTTCTCAGCAGTCAGGCTTGAAGCACTTGCTAAGAACCATGACAGCATCAGGCCAGGATGTTAGTGATTGTTCCAGTTCTGGAGTTTCATAATCATCCATGGTGAAATGAAGTCTGACCCCAAGACCAGGAAAAATCCTTTCTATCACTTCAATTTCACTACTCCCTTCTCTTGCGGATGAAAAATACCCTTTTTGTGGATGAAAGAGCAGCTCAAATTCTGCAGTCAAGCCTTTGCTTCTGCTGAAGTCACAGTGTGACAGCTGCAGTGATGAATTTCAGTATGAAGATTGTATGAACATCCCCCCATTCCTCAAAGAACTGGCTGAGACTGCCATGCATTTCACACAGCCTTCTTTCAGACATCAGTTGGCAACTCCTTTTGGTCATTAGTGGCTTGCTTGGACTGATACTGAAATGTTAAGTAGTCCTAAAGATTACAAATCCATCATCAACTGGATCTGAGAAGCTACTTCCACTGCTTCCCACTTCAATTACTATGTGCAAAAAGGTGTCGTTTCTGTTAGGTTTTTAGTAACATCACTTTGCTTGTAGGAAGGGTTCAAGGACCAAAAAACTGCCAGGTGTGAAAGGAGATTGATGCAGGGACCCCTTGAGGAAGCTCAGTCCACATAAATTCATGAGACCTGATGGGCTGCACCCAAGGTGTTGTCATTCTGAGGCTTCTTACTGTCATCACTGAAAGGTCATGGAGATTGGGGAGATCTGTAACTGCGAAAAAGCAGATGATCTTCACCCATCTTCAGAAAAAGAGCATGCAGGACAATCTAGGGAAATTCTGAACCATCATGGAACAGTATTTCATGCAGAAGTTTCCAGGCACATCAAGGAGAAGGTGGTGATTTTGAACAGCCAACGTGGATTTACAAGTGTCCATCACACCAGACCAACTAAATTGTCTTTTGTGATGAAGTGACTTCATTTGTCAAAGAGGGGAAAGCAGACAATGTTGTCTACCTTGTGTTTAGCAAGGCTTTCCATGTAGTCTCCCACAGAATCTTTGTATCCAATTTCAAATGGATAGT
This sequence comes from Sturnus vulgaris, assembly GCF_052056855.1. Taxonomy (NCBI): domain Eukaryota; kingdom Metazoa; phylum Chordata; class Aves; order Passeriformes; family Sturnidae; genus Sturnus; species Sturnus vulgaris. Next base: position 69,092,751 of record NC_142243.1, on the reverse strand, counting down.
TAGGCAAAAAACTAACTCAATCATTGGTCATAAGGGCTTATGCTCTGTCTCCACTGACTAGTGGAGTGTCTTTGGAGTGTGGCTGGTCTGATACTTCTATGAATGACTTAGAGGAAGAGATGGGATGCAGTACAGTCAGGTCTGTGGATTGGTTATACTTAATGGAGGGTGTATGTGATATGCTAGAGATCAGAGGGATTTAAACTTGCCAGAGGACTAGGCCAACAGGAACATCACGAAGTTCAGTCAGGACAAAATAGAGCACTCTTTATCTCAGGTGGACTAACCCCTATGGCTTGGTTAGCTGCTTTGCTGAAAAGGGCATGGGAGACTTGGGGCAGGCTGAACAGGAGTCAGTCGTAAACTCTGGCAGCAGTGAAAGTGCATCAGACTGTTCCAACAGGACCACAGATGGCAGATCAAGGAGAGTGATTATTCTGTTTTATTCAGCACTCATTAGACCACAGCTGGCATAGTGGGTCCAGTCTGGAGGCTCCCAGTACATGACAGCTGCTGGCAGACTTGAAAACTCCAATGAAGGGTCAGCAGGACGGCTGAAGGTTGAACCATGAGAACTGTGAGGAGAGGGTGAGGCATTGGGATTTGTTCAGCCTATGGAAGAGAACAGCAATTTTCCAGTTCCTAAGAGAAGGTTACCGAGAAGATAGGGCTGGGCTTTCTGCCAAAGAATGAGAGACTAAGGCTGTAACGAGCAGGGGAGGTGCTGGTTAGATAGATGGGAGAAAAAAATTACATTATGGGAATAATTAGGTAGTGGAATAGATTACCCAGACGGGTTGTGCAGTCTCTACATGGGGATCTTTTAAGACCTGACTGGACAAAAGATATAAGGGACCTCAGACCTCCCAAAGCCCCTTCCATTCTGAATTACTTTATGATAAACCTCAGAATGGATCTTCTCCATCTTCTCAACAGAATTTCCTCTATGTAACACAGTTCCCATCAATCTGTATTTGAAGTCAATGTATATGCTGCTATTCACCCCACAGACCAGGAGAACTATATAAAAGGTTGCCCCTCTAGTTTTAACTAAACAAGATCTAAGACAATTTGGGCAAGAACAACACTAGACAGGATGAGACAACTTTTTTTTATTGTTTTAATACTAGTGAATAGATTAAGAGATCTGAAATGTTGTAAAGCAATATACATACTGAATAAATAATATGCACAGGAGAGTCATGTCTACATTGTAACACTGGCTAGTATTCAGAATACCTCAAATAAATCCAGTGACATTGGATAAAGTCCATAAAAATGCTATCCTGTCTTCCCTTGTATGAAATTGTTCAAGTATAAAAAAATCCAATACAGTGTAAAATATTAAATTCCATTTCGGTCAAGAATAAAAATTGCAAGTATTGTAGTTTCACAGGACAATGTAAAGCAGCATTTTCTAGCAAAGGGAAAAATAGTCAGTCTACATACAGATGAGTAAGAGAACGGCACTAATGTATTTGAGAGGTCTACATGAATAACTAGTAGAGGGAAAAAGAATGAACTAGCAGTATTTTATGTAAAAACCTAAAAAAGTGTTAATTTAAGAGTACCCTCATACAGTGCACATACTGAATTTAAATAAATCCAAGTCAACATCCTTAGTTAATTAGGTTAATATTTAATATGCTACATCTAAGCCTACTAAATAATTTATACCATGAGATGAATACATAATTTTACAGTGTCACATCTAAAGTCGCTTTCTTTAGAGCGCAGCGTAGTAAAACTTTCAAAATAAATATTTCTTTTTAAATAGCATAACAATTAAGGCACAGTATAAATCACATACCATTAACCCTTCAAGAACTGCAGTCTTGGTAACAAAAAGTTGCCTTGTGTACTGTATGTTTGCTAATAAATATTTTAAATATAATCCTGAAATAGATACTAAAATTGTACAAATGGTTTCAGAAACGAAAATTCCCTTAAAACAGTTCTTAAAAGGTTTTAATTCATTAGGCTTCTTCCTGCCTTTATTCACAAGTTACGAATAGATGCAATAAATAGAAAGAGAAGGCTGTTGTAGTAAAGGGCTGATCCTATTTTAGAATCAGAATAGCTGACACCAGCAGTTAAAGTTTCCCAAAAGTGAAACGGGATGGGGCGAGGGATTAGGATGTGACAAGCTCATCACATGAGCACAAGTGATGTGTTCTGTCCAGAACTGTCTGTGTTATTGATTGTCTCTACAGCTGTTGCACCCCTTACTTCCACATCACTTGCTCCATAGTTCCACTCATCCAGAGGACAGAGAAGAAAATAACTTTGGTGCCTGTCCGCCATCTTGCTAGCCGGCCATCTTCCTTGGGTTGTTCGGTGCCTGTCAGTGAGAGAGTGACAAGGTCCTGTCTCACAAAGACAACTTCTGAAAGCTAGAAAGGACAATCAGTGCTTTAAGCTCGTTTCCTCTTAAAATGGAAAAAGGTTACATATTGCTGACTCAAGTTTTTCCCTGGTTCAAACTTTTCAGATACCATTTTCTTACTTATAAAAGGCAGTTTTGCTTCCCTGATACTGTAGAAAGTACATCTTTGCTTTTTTTTGGTTTTTTTTTTGTTTGAAAATATGAAGTCCCATTGCTACTCCTGCCACTCTTTCATGACAGTACAGTATTTTCCCCCTATTTTCTTCTGGCTTGATACTTGAAACTAGACATGCCGCTCTCCCCTTCCCCTCTAACAACATGATTTGGATGCATACTGTATGAAGACAGTGGAATAAAAATCTCTAGTTTTGCAATAGCATCGCTTTCCTTAAAGCTCCTTAGTTACTACGAATTGTCTCTGTTAACTACGTATACTGGAAGGCTGAGAAGAGGAAGAGAGAGTGCGAGCTTCCTTCAGGAGTCCATCTGCTATTGCATGCGGTCTGTCTGCAGCTGTTGGGGCTGGTACTGGCCGAAAGCCGCCGCGGCCGCCGCGGCCGTGCCGGGCGCTGCTGCGGTGAGGGGCTGCTGCACGGCGTAGCCGTAGCCCCCGGCTGCCACGTAGCCGGCGGCAGCGGCCGGCGAGGCGGCGTACGGGTACTGCTCATAGGCGGCCGCCGCCGCCGAGTACTGCGCGTACGCCGCTCCGGTGTAGTCGATGTAGGGCGTGGTGGAAGCAGCGGCTGCTGCGGGCTGCACGTGGGGAATTACCACTCCAGGCTGCACAAAAGCCTGTGGATAGACATAGTGAGCGGGTATCCTGTTGAAAGATGGGAGAGGGAGTTAGAGTTGGTACGCGAGTCAGCGCCTAAGCGTCATATCCATACTCCGAACTAAAACAAACTCAATTTAGTTGTTGTTATGTGCATAGGGTTGCCACAATAACTTGACTCAATGGACCAATTATCAGTTCACTGGCCCGAAGAGATGCATCGCTCCAAAGCACAGCGCTGTAGCTGAGTTAAGTCAGGGTGTTCGGTCTTCCTTGAGGATAGTGTCTTTAATGCCATTCAAATCTTTAGAAGGACCGGCATTACTGATGTCTGTTTTAAGATAACTCTGAAGGACTAAGCTTGATCGTTCCATCTGGAAAATTGCAGTACTTGTTTTTCAAATCACTTGTAAGCCATTTTTATTACCCCTCTTCTCTCTTAACTACTTGACTCTTAGTAAAATTACTTCCTGCAATATTTTTATTATTAGTAACTGAGCAGTTTGACAACATCACTATAATGAGTTTGACAACAGCCAATGGTTGAACCCTGACTTTATGTCAAGTCTTCCCAGGGAGGTGTGTTAAGAGCGTATTGTGGCAACCCTACTTAAGTTGCTATGCAGACTCAGCACACATTAATTTCTCTGCAACCTCAGTCACCCTTATTAAAAATAAGAAAAAAACCAACACAGGCGACAAAGGAGTTTAAATAGAGTTCACAAGTGTGGTAAACACAGCAAGAATCACACTTTCCAAACGAACGATAGTGCAGCTCACTCCGTCACAAGAGGCCATTGAGGGGAAGCTACATAGATGCTATTAAAATCCATAACAGTGACTCCTAAGTACATGTGCATCACACTTTTATAAAAGTTCGTAAGGACACAAGGGTCAAACCTGTTTGGTTATCAGGTCACTGATGTCCTGTTTTGTGCCAGCTTGTTTATTTCTATGCAAGACATACAGCATAGAGTTTTTTGGGAGGTGGGCATAAGATCAAATCTAAATAGATCTGGTGCTTAACAAAAGCAAAAAAACCACAAATTTACAGTTTAAGAAATAACCATTCTGAATAGATGAGTAAACACTTTCCCATCTTGTCCAAGTTGCATAATTTGCTTTCTTGGCTTGTTTACTTCGCCCTTTAGTTTTAAAAACTGGTCATATCATTGTCTTAGCACACAAGTGTACATACATGTTAATCTCACGGTTGGTTTTTATCATATAGTATGATTAAAATAAAAATACTCTGTATAATTTTCATTTTATATTCATAACGCTGTATTGCATCTGGATTTCCAAACAGAAGTCCTTCATATATGCAACTCCTTCCTAGCCAGTGAATCTCTATAAATGCATGAAAAACTTCTTGTGCAGATTCACTACTATTTCATACTGAACTTTCTTTACCTTTACAGACTCCTCTAAAGACTGCATCAACCTTTGAACACACTTTAAGCACAAATGAAAATCGTAGGGGTAGAAAGTGTCCTCTATTCTCCAAATTCAAGATTCATGGAAAGGGTATGTTGGGGTTTTTTTGTTTAATTTTTAAAATGGCTTTAAGATGTACTTAAGTGGCCAACAAGGAAACATTTGCAATCAGAAGGGACACCGTCAACTAGAATCATAGCAAAATATAATTTAAAATAAGTGATAAGACTTTAAAACAGCTTAATTTCCTTTTTCAGAAAAAAAGAGCTCAGTTGCTTGAATAGGAGTATTAGCAGAGAGAAATGTTCAGTTGCCATGTTTAAGACATGAACACCACAATCATAAAAACCCAACGTGTCAATGAAATTAATTTCCTATTGGGGGAAGGACAAAAAAAAAAAAAGAGTGACAAATAGGGAGTGATTGGGAAGGGAAAGAAAACAAAACAAAACCGTAAGTTGGGTTTTTAACACTCACCTAATTTATGAAGTGATTAGCCAGAAGTGCATTTGAAGCCTACTTAAGCTGGCTCTCTGCATTTAAATACACATCATTACCTGAGCTCTCCATATAGATGAGCATCAGCATAAGCAAGCATTTTGTATTGGTCACCAACCAAGTACAATTCTAATGAACATAACACCATATTTCTTTATGCAAGCATTTAAGAAAAGAGGTATAAAAACAAATTTGAAGTCACAGAGAGCCTCTTTTGCATCACAAAGAGTCCATTTAACACCATATCAAAGGTATCTTTACATTCAGCACTTTTGGAAAAGAGTAATTTTAACAGAAAAGACAGTAAGCAAGCTTATCAGGCTGCCTGTGTTGTCTTGAACTGACGTTACTAAGATTTTCTGAAGACACTTGGACTCTCGACCATATCCTTGAACAAGACAGAAAGATACATGTGCTTCCACTTAAGCTCTTGTGACTTGGTTTATTTAAGCCAAGAAACTAACAGGTGGTGAAGTTATGAAACATTATCTGTTTGCCACATCTTACCCTACAATAAACATAAACCCTGTGCAGGCTCCTCTCCACCATGCCATTTAGCACATGATGATTGACAGCATAAGCTGCAGTGGGGCTATTTTTGATCATCTGTCATGCTACAACTGTTTTCAGTCAAGTAAAATGGCTTTATATGGCCAAAGTAAATTTCTACCTACTGCAGAGGCCAGGACACGAAGATCTCAGCCATTCAGAACCCAACTGCTTTTCATGCTCTGCCAGGTCAAAAGCTGAAAAAGCAATTCCCAATTACACTAGAAATCCTTAGTATCCTTAATTTTAAATAAAAGCTGCTGCTTTACTTTTCAGAGTGATAGTGTGAGAAATGCACAGGATTTAAGCTCTCTTTCCTGGCAGTAGTTTTTATTTTGGAATGTGTTTTTACTGTTTTATGCTTTTGCAATAAAGGAAAGTAGAAGCCGTATTTAACTTTAGCAATAACTGTAGCTTTGAGATACTCAAAAATTCAATGACCTACATCCCTGCCACGTGCCTTTAGACTTTCTTTGTTGTTAAAACAGGAGATTTATGTTTAACTAAAGACCTCAAAAATAATCCTATAGGCAACAATAATGTGAATGATAACTTCAAAGGAAAGAAGACTTTTCAGACTAATGCAGAGATCCGTGGCATATAGAAATTCAGCAGCAGCGCATCTTTAACTGTCAGCATTACATTCTCACAAAGTAGATATTTCACTTTAAACAAAATGTTTTGCTTTGGCTCTTGCATGGCATCGTTTGCTTTTGTAGGCATAATTAAAGACTAGATTTTCACCAATGAACAGCTCTCCTTTTAACAGAAACAGGTTACATAAACATTAAACATACAAGACCCTTACTATGTTTCCTTTTATCTGATAACCACTAAGAGGATGTAACAGCAGGCTAACTTCTGGCTGTTCCAGCTTCATTCCCTCTTTTCAGACTATCTGTAGTCTAGTATTATACAGGTCTTTTGATCACAAACTCAAGAGGGGGCTTTTCCTTCTCTCTTAAGAAAGGCAGATTTGCCTAACTCTTGGAAGATATCAAGCATGTCGTATCAGCTAACCATTTGATAATGGGCTTAATAACTTTGGATTTAACTCTGGTCTTACTGAAAACACTGGGTATGTTTTCATTTGATCAAAGTACAGGTTTTAGACAGAAAATAAAGAAAAAAATCTCCTCACCAGTTACGTCCTACACGAATACCTCTGAATAACCCCAATTTTTCCCACCAATACTGAAGTAAAAATTACATTAGCAAAACAAGAAAAGCTGTCTTGTTAAAGGGGGAAGGAAAGTCATCTTCTCCTTCCATAAACTCCTGCTGAATTCAGATATAGTATTTTAATAAACAATCCTGAAAACAAAGCTGTATAAATAACTAGTCCTGTGATCAAACAGCTTTCTATGAAACATGCCAACAGTAAGATAGATGCTGAATGTAAAAAGTGGGAAGAAATGTTGTTCTGCAGCACTGAATAAAAAAAAAAATCCCTGTATTTTAAATGTATTATGCTAATCTAGTTTCTGTCTCACTCCACCACAACAGTGTTGTACTTAAGTCAGACTCTTGAACTTCTGCATCTTCTCAGTAAAAGTAATGTAACAGAATCAAATTATTTTATTATTTGATAGATGTGAAACTTTATGTTGTGGATGCCCCATCTGTGAAAGTGTTCAAGGCCAGGCTGGATGGAGCTCTGAGAAACATGGTCTAGAGAAAGGTGTCCTTGTCCATGGCAGGGTTTGGAACAATACGATCTTTAAGGTCCCTTCCAACCCAGGCCATTCTATGAGTCTGTGATTCTAAAACACAGCTGACCGTACCAAAATATGGCAACACCTCATTAATTGGCACTGTTAGGAAAAAAACCCAAAACTCAACCACAAAACATCTGAAGCTTTTGTGTATGGATTAGCTGAGTACTGGTAGTGAATCACCACTATAGCCTGTTTCACACAGCCTATTAGGGAAGTGTACTTCCAAACTGCAACTGCACAGGAAGAACTAAGGCTTTAGGGTGACCATGCACCTCAGTGCAATCCACACAGCAAAAGTGAACTCTTCAACAGAAGGAGATTCAAATAAGCACGGAAACATCCCCTCTTACTGTCAATGAAGTGAAGATGTTCATTCATCCTAAAGAATGCTGTTCTCCCTAATGTGAACTACATACTTTATCTAAAGTAGCAGGTCACTGGAAATTTTGATGAGGAAGAAGGATTAGTAATCTCTGTTGTTTGCATATAGTAAAAGAAATGCAACAACCAAGGATGAAAAATTGCCAGTTTCATATACACATGACTCTGCGACCAGCATTCCTTCAGATTTATAAGCAATGCCTTAGAAATCCAACCTTATTCAGCTTGCTGGAAGGATTCACCTGACCTAAATGTGGTTTATGTCATCTATTGTTGGCTTTGGGTAAGGAAAGCAAGAAAGACTCCTCCTACATTTGCAAAGTCCGTTAAGCAAGGGACTGCCACAGGTCCTCCTTTTCTCTTGTGCTCAGCAAATACTCAGTCTCTCCACAGCTGATTCCTGTACAATTCAGTAGTTCCCTTTTCAACAAGTGTTTTAACAGCTCTGGAGATGAGGTGTTCTGCCTCCTGCCTACCTTAGTGCAGACATCATAAACTGATCACTACATACACACTGTCATCTCACACTTCAAAGAAGCAGCCAAAATACAGTAGCGGATAATCATAACAAGGAAAAAAGAAAAGACAAAAAGTTTTTTACAGCCTCTCCGCTCTCAGAACAATCAAACACGCTCTTTTAAAATTACATGAAGTTTCTAGGAAAAACTTTTTCCTGTGGTTTTCAGTATAGGAACTATTTCCTTCCATTCTGACAAATCAAATTACTGAGAACCTGTTGTTGCATAATAACAGATAAGTATTATATTCTAAAGCCATTCTAATCAAAATACATTTGTGACACATTGTCCCTACTTTATTGTTAGCTTATGCATTAATTAGCAAAATGCACTATTTCACAATGAGTTTCTCAGTCAGTGTGCATTAGTGAAGTGACACTATAGAAAGCTTAAAGCAGACTTCACCTCCTAATGATATGCCTATAAAAAGCAGGAGTTAGATCCACTTAGGAATAGTTTATACTCAAATTCAGGAGAAATGCACTACATATTAAAGACAGATTGAAGAAAAAATCTCCTCAAATTAGAAAGCCCAAATGGACATACATCGTTAATAAGGAGCTCCACACCCTTCCCAAGAACAAACCCCCCAAAAATCATGAACATGCAAGCAATTTGTTGATTTACTTAAAAATCAAGAAGTCACACAATTTAGCACTCACTACAAAATATGGTTAAAAAAGTCACAGGCTACAGCTTGGAAGCAAGGAAAAATAAAAGGCCCTTTGCTCCCCATGGCAAAGTCACTCCTCAACAACAAAACCAAAATTAAAAAGACCCCCCCAAAAAACTTTCACTACAGCTCTTTCAATTAAATAAAAGCACACAGTTTAGCTATCAACACCACTTCATTACTGTAATAAATAAAAAAAAGCACACGGAGGTCTATTGACTATATGAAAAAACATACATGCATCGTTAATCACCATTTTAGCTTGTTTGTGTTTGAGTCTACTGGTTACAGAGTTTAATTCCAAACAGAACTATTCCACCTCTTATCATCATATCCTTCTGATCAGTTATCTTAACTGTAAACGATCCCTGTCAGATTAGAAAGAGATAAATAACATTGAGTCAAGCTGAAAAAAGAGAAATGGGGCACAGCAATCTTGCATCAAGTCATACCTCCTTGTTTTATCATAGGGTCATGTGGGACTGGACTGCTTAGTCGGAAGGGCCACGTCCCACACAACTTGACTCAGCTGCGGCATTTAGAACATGACCGACAAGGTGAGCGCATTTATGGGTATACATTTATAAATCTGAGAGCTTCAGCATTTCTGGCCAGCTTTAAGGATGCTACTGCAAGAGGCCTTCAACGATCATATTTTTTCTTTGCTTTTTTTTTTTTTAAAAAAGATTTTTTCCTCCCCTGTTTGAGGTCCCATTGAGACTTACCCAAAAGGCCTCTGTATGAGAGCTGGATGAAGCTGCTGGACACCAAAGGCAAAACCTACCAACAAAAACACATCACATTCTCTTTATGGGTGTTTTTTTGGCACTTATTTATACTATACACACACACAAAATGCAGAGTAAGAGCCTTCACTAACAGCCTGCAGTAACAACATCTGAAAGGCTGTAGAACCAAAAATTAGAAAGCGAAATGTATCAGTCTATATACACCCACAGAGAACTTAAACCAGTAAAGCACACGCTTTCCTAGAGATCTTTAGGAAAATTACTTTTTCTAAACAAGCACAGGGTTTTTGTTCACATTTTACCTGGTGCTCCATTTGGATCTCTATCATCTGAATGATTGGATGGTACTTTCCATTCATTAGTGTATTTGTGTAATTTCTACAGACTTAAAATTTTAGTCATCCCTACTCATGAGGACTTAGCACAAGGGGTCAAATCCCAACTTCTGTTCTTTAAACATTCTAGCATAAACCCTGTCTTTCCTTGGCGGGCACTTAATTACTCGCACAAGTGCTCATCAGGCTAAACACGGGGGAATTCAGAATGGTCTCCTTTAGAGCACAAATGTGCGCACACTCCACGTTCCTCTCACTCTTGCTGCAAAACAGCAGTCTGGGAAGGGGCTAGGACATCACATTGTCTCAGATGTAGTCTTAGGAAAAGCCATTTCATTTTAAAATCTGCATAATAGCTCCCATCTGCTTGAGAAGTTTGCATTAAGATATTGTTTGTATTAATAAGACCGCACACATTGGAAGCGATTCACTCCTAGGCCAATCTTACCCTGCAACGATACTGTAAATGGTCAGCGCCACCACATTCGCAGCAGCAGGAATAGCCAATGAAGTGTTTGAGCTGTGGAAGTCTTCCTGGAGAACTCCAGATATTTTATCTCTCATCACTTTTGTTTTTTAAATAAAGCACATGTGCAAAATAGCCAGAAAGTTATTACATGCTGCATTTAAAAATCAAGACCAAAGCACGCCCAACTGTGTGCGTACTTCAGGAAGGTGGAGGGCAGCACTACCTTTTTTTGAAGTTTTACTCTCTTCAGAAACCTGAGGTACGGAGAGAAAAGCCATTCGGGGCTGCTTCCTCACCTGGCTGCATTATCCGCGGCTTGGCGCCCAGGTACGCCAGGTTCACGTTGGCTTTCCTGCCATCGATGATGGGGTTGGGGTCCTTACAAGCCCTTTCAGCAGCAGCTCTGTCAGCCATGGTGACCTTAAGGGGCGATGCCGCGCATTAGATCCCTTTCCGCGGGGAAGGAGAAGCCTCCCGCCCATAGCAGCGACCCGGCCGTACCCGCGGGCGGCTCCGAGGGGCCCCCAGCCGGACCCCGGTCCCGGTCCCGGTCCCGGTCCGCCCGCCGGCCGAGCGGGGCGCCGGGAGCCGCGGCGGGCGCAGGGCGGAGGGCGCGGGCCGAGCTCGGCCGCCGGCAGATAAACCCCGCAGCGGCCGTATCAGCGAGCAACAGGCGCACTGGCGGTGTGTGAGGAATTGGGCAATTCCCCCCCCCCCCCCCCAGTCTCCTTTTTCAGTAATTCCCCCCCGCTCCTCCTGTCTCTATCCAAACTCCCCAGGAGGGAGAGAGAAAAAGAAATAAAAAAAGAGAGAAAAGCAAAAAGCCGGACGCTCGGCAGCCCCCCCGGCCCCCGAGCTCTCACGGCGGCCCCCGCGGAAGTTTCCCCGCAGTGCCCCCCCGCAGCCGCCCACCGCCCTGCCCCGCGCCCCGGCACTTACAAAGCCGTATCCCCGGGACTTGCCCGTCTGCCGGTCGGTGATGACCACCGCCTCCTCGATGTCCCCGAAGACCTCGAAGTACTTGCGCAGGCTGGAGTCGGTGGTGTGGTAGGGCAAGCCCCCGACGAAGATCTTGGTGTAAGTGGTGTCCTTCTGCGTCGTGTGCATCTTCCGCCCGGCCCTGCGCGCCGCGCCGCGATCTGCACCCACGCGTGGCCGCCGGGGCGTGCGGGTCCTGGGCGGCGAGACCCGCTTCCAGACTCAGCCCCGCTCTTTTTTTCCTTTTTATTTTTTTTTGTCTCCTCTCTTCCCCCGCCCCCCGTTTTCCCCCCGCCACCCAGCTACAATGCAATTCCCTTCTGCCTTTTCAGACCCAGCTTCCTCCTCCTTCAAGAGCGGAGCCTCGCAGCCTCGGGCGATTTTGAGGTAGGTACCGGCAAAAGGAGGAAGGGAGGCCGGGCAGCAGCCAGCCTGGTGGCCGTAGCGCTGGAAACGAGCAGAAACAGCAGCTGCAAGAGGAGTGCAGGGCCTGGGCTCTAACAACTGAGTGGCCTCCCCCCTAAAAGCCACCGGGTCGGGCACTCTCGGTTCCTCCTCCTCCTCCTCCTCGCAGGGGCGGGGACGGCGGCGGGGCGGACCCCGTGCTCGGCCGCGGCGCAGCCGGGGCTGACACACAGCTGTTGGCAACAGCTGGATGCCCCTCGTGCGGCGGCAGCCGGGCCTCGGGGCCGCCAGGCAAAGAAGCGGCCTCAGAAGTGTCCCTCGGAGAGCCCCGGTGCCACTCGAGGCAGGTTTGCCGCAGACAGCGAGTGTCAGGAGATAGGGTCCCGTGGGGTCAGCGGTGCCCGGCTGGCCAGAGAGCCCGCGGGCACAGCCGGCTCACTGGCTGCTGGCAGTTCTCAAATGCTTCGATCTCTCTTCGAAGGCTTGTGTTCAAACCTCTGCAACCTTCACTTGCTGCTCTCTTCAGGCTAGCAAAATTACTGTGCTGCAACGCATCCATTTTTATTGTGGTGGTGCTGGTGGTTGTGGTTCTTGCTGTTCGTTTGGTCACAAGATGAAAAAAATTGGCAAAACTGTTTCCCTTGTTTTTCTTTTGTTGCCTCTACCCAATGCTGGGACTGGGAAGGATGAAGAGAAACATAAAGAAAGGAATGTCTGTGTGACATGAAGAGACAGAGGACTGTGGGAGTTGGGGGGAAGGGAGACTCACAGGGAGACCGGAAGGATGGGAGGAAGGTTAAAGATTGGGGAAAACAGATGTGCACATGTGTATAGACTTCTAAACCATTCTCTTGTGGTTCCAAAGTCTTGATAAGTACTGTGTCTTGATAAGTACTGCGTTTTTCCTCTATCACCTTCTTCCTCTGTCTGCTAGGCTTTTCCCCATGAAGTCTCTCTCCCTTAGAAAAAAGAGCAATGTGTCATTTGCAGGACAGACTTTCACAAAGTTCTTCAGCCCCACTGGTACCAAACATTAACCATGATGAGGACACTTGGCCCTAAACTCAGGCCCTGCTTGCCCATATCTAGCCTTAGCTCCGTTTGATTTTTTCATCACTAGTTTTCCTATACAATACTAAGCCATGCCATGCTGTCAATACTAAACCCTACTTGATACTTCAGACTCTCCAGATTAGATTTGGTTTAACATGTTAAGACTAACTTAAGTGAAACCTAGCAACACCAGCAGGATGAGACATAAATATTGCTTTTCAACCAAAATTATGGCAACTCCTTAACCTTAACCTGAATTCAATTAGGTCAGCTAACTCTGTTCCCAAATGTCTTCTGGCTTGACTCTCCTGTTGGTCTGGAACATTGTGTTAAACCTGACACTCCAGCCACTTCTGTTCCGAGGGCTAATTGTAACTAAACTCTAGCCCAGTGACCTGAACTTAAATAGTAGCCCAGCTAAGGGTGTCAGTGCTCAGTGGAGCCCTGCAGCCCACAGCCCACTTAGTAGTGCATTTAACTTCTCAGCCCCTGTGGACCTGGAAGATGAACTTCAGCTAAAACCAAATGTAGTCCACCCCATCATGTTTCCTTTCTCATGCTGTGCCCAGCACTCCTGAGTGTCTTGTGGTGTCTGCTCGAAAGGTGAATTAGCTTGGCTTTCCAGTCATTACACAAACTCCCGTATTAAGGCCAGAAAATCAACATTTGACTGTCCCAGAACTACTTGTAGATGTATTTAGGAGTTCACCTTTTTCAGCCCAAGTGGAAGACTGATGACTGACAGATCCAAACCCAAAATCTAGCTTTTTGGTCTAGCAGCAACAGCAGGTCTTCCAGGATTCAGAAAAAAACCCTAACTTTCCACACCTATGTCTCAACAAAAGACAAACTTCTTGTATTTAGGTAGGGTTCATCGAGCAGCCTTTGTTTGTACTGCTGATTCAAAGTATCTGCAGTACAGTTTTCAACCTATTCTGACAGGCTAACACATCCTCTTCCGTAAAACCAGAAGTGACCATAAGTGTTAAAGGCTAATCATTAACAGATCAAAATATCTTATATAAGGCATGCCATAACAGTCCTACTACTGTATATGCACCCTCAATTTAAGATGGCAATCTCAGTAAAACTCAAGAATAAATAGACTTCTCTAGCCCATTCATTCCTATAACTGAACTGTATCACTAACACTCTCACAGGAAAACAACCTCTACTATTGAAGGTAATTCCTCAAAACTCAGTTTTACCTTACATCCTTTCTAGCATCAGATCTTTTTCTGTTTTGTTGGTCCTGACAGAATCTAGGGTATGATTTTCCAGCCTTAGGATTCCTAGGAATCCTTGCCTAAATTCCAGAGAAGTGATACCTCATAATTTGCAACTTCCTCTAGCCCATTCAGTCCACTGTCAATACAAGCCTTTATTTTTGCGTGGCATAATCTGTGAAAAACAAACACAGGCCTCCAGCTCTTGGATGTATGATCTTATGACTAAACTGTGGCTAATATGATTCTACTAGAACCAGACTATCTACTCCTTCAGCAGCCCTCAGAAATAAAGATATTTCCAACCTTATCTGAGTCTTAATCATCACTTTAGGTTTACCCAAAGAGAAAGGTGACCTCTATTATATGGAAATTAACTAAAGACCATTTGAACACTTTAGTGACCAGGAATATATTGTGTGCTTCGCTCTTGTACCGTATGCCAACCCCAGATTTTAGACTAGTCTTAACCCAAAGGAGGTTACCACAAAGAGCCTAGGAAGGGAGTTCTTTCAGATTCACCCATTGTGAAAATGTTCTGGACTTATTGGGGCTTGTGTCTTTGTGCTAGGGCTACATTTCTGCAAAGCTTGAAGAGCGAGGTTTATCTACAGAACCTGTAGGTATCACAGAAAACAGATGAATCTGGATGAATTCAGATGAGGATGAACCTGGAGTTAATGAGTTAATGGGACAGTATTTACCTCGGCCATGCTGGATGTCTGGCTAAGTTTGCAGTCAGACTAATGGATTTTAAGATTTAAAGGATGGACTGTACAGCATTTATTATGCTGAAGGGAAGTCCGCGGACAACTTCACCAGTGTCATTTTCCCAGTTGCTTGAGATAATATATATTTTGGTGTATTTTGGTGTCTTGAGATGGGTCAGCTGATGACTTACTGCTAGGATCTGGTTGTGGCTTTGGAATACAAGTATAGCAGAAAGAAATGTATTCCTATATGGTGCAAATTTTGCAGGTCTGATGCCACTGGTGAAAGTGTGACAGTTTGGGCAAGAAGTGAGAACATGTGGAAAGAGGAATGTCTAGGTAGAGCTTTCCTGGGAGAAATGTGAAACTGAGGTTCCTAAATGTATGGAAATGAGGACATTGAACCAGGGTCACCCATGTTTTGGTAAGTACCACAAACAGTAGATCACTGTAAAACAGAATTATTGGTCCCGTAGGCAGCTATTTTGGCCTTTTCAGGATCTCAGTTTTAAATCAAAGTAGAATATAGGCACCCAGGTCCTGCTGCAGTCTTTTGTATCACTGGGAATCTCTCCTAGGTATGGAGGTATTGTTGCTGAAGGGTATTATAGCTGACAATTACCTTCTATGTAATTTTAATGATTTTAAAATATATATCTGAAGCTATAAATGAGAAGGTGATCTAGTGTTTCATTTGGAACCTAGTAACACGGTGTAATGGGAGGAAACCCCAAAAGCTACAGTCACAATTAATTGGTTTTACTCAGAGATTTTATGTTTTTGCTGTTGAGGTAGGATAAAATAGACA
This sequence comes from Sturnus vulgaris, assembly GCF_052056855.1. NCBI lineage: Eukaryota > Metazoa > Chordata > Aves > Passeriformes > Sturnidae > Sturnus > Sturnus vulgaris. Next base: position 69,077,086 of record NC_142243.1, on the reverse strand, counting down.
GCTTTCCAGTTTACCAAATGTTGCCACTCAGTGGTATCAGAGTAACTGTAATATCATGCTTTTTATTTATTTATGAACACCATATGCTTGTCATGTTGGAAAGCAATGGATGTTGTGTGTTCATTCATTAGGTTTCTGGAAACAACAAAGACCCGTGATTATATTGCACGCCAGTCATTCTTGCTAGTGCTTTATTTCAGTAAAGAATAGTGGTCTTCAGAACATTCCCTGCACCTTCAATTAAATGCAGCTGGAATGTACATATACATATACATATACATATACATATACATATACATATACATATACATATACACATACACATACACATACACATACACATACACATACACATACATATACATATACTTACATATCCATTTTATTTGTTGACACTTTTATTAGAATGCCCGGGAACTAAACCACCATGATTTGTTATGCAGGACTGAAAATGAAACTAATTCTTCCTCTGTTAACCTAGTAAGACCATCAGTTTGATCAGTGAGACATTTCTGCTGAAGTTCCATAATACCATAGATCAGTGAAAGCATTCAGCTAATAACATTAGGCATGGCTTTGTCTGCTAATCTGTGCACTTCCACCAACCACATCCCATTACAGAGAAGAGCAGAATGTCTAACCTCTGCTCTGCTCAGTGTGTGCTACGTGGGTGATAGTTTGACTTTGTCTAGGGAAGCATAAAGTAGGTGGTACACTGATGTTCCAACAGATCACAGTGAGAGAAACTTGGAAACCTCATCATCTTCTCACTCTTCTTGCTGATCTACAATCTTTATCTAGGATAAGTTCTTGAATTATTAATTTCTGCTAATATTTTCCTAGCTGGGGAAGCTTCCACTACCTCTCTCCTGATAGTGTTCCCGTTATAATAAATTTCATCAAGGATTCTTTTTTCCCCCTGAAACCTATTAATATTGATGTATTCCAAAGTCCCTTTTGTTACAGTATCTGAGCTCTAAGCCACATGATCTTCAACTAGGAAAACGCCCTTATTCCAAATCAAATCACCAAATTTCAACCACCAGGTGTAGTTTCTGATGGGAATATTTTTTCCCTTTAAAGGGCAGTGGAAGAGCTGACACAGAATTTCAGTGATCCAGCAAACAAAATTCAAAGCTTGTGGAACTGTAGATTTAAGACACATTGCCTATCTGTAGGAAAATAGTAGGCATTTCAAGGGAAGCAAGGGTGAATCATAAGTGAGGCCAGAAGGTTGAATGTATCCATAGAAGTTACAATGCATGTCATGTTGGTAGGGGAACATGAGGAAAAGGTATGTTAGGAAAAAACCCCAAGGGAAACGTTTTATGAATACCAAGTCATGAGTACTATATTGAACAGTGCTGGCCAGTGCTAGAACAGGTCAGAAAGTAGAATGAGGCTGGTGAACTGAAGTTGTGCTAGGATGCTGTAACAGAGGGAGTGCTGATGCCAGAGGCTGAACCGGCAAAATCACAAAGCTCTCACACCCACCATGTGACACACTCAGGGTTAGAACAATGATTTTTAATGTTGACAACAAGCAAGGCAGTTGTGCCAGGGAAGCAATATATTTGGATTTGCAAATGAGCTAAAGCTTAGAATTGCACTGTGAGACACCTGAGTCTCATACTTACCTGTCCTGATCACAGGCAACTAAAAGACAGACAGTTAACAAATCTGCAAAATCCCATTGATGTTCTGTGTGGCGCAATAGCTGAATGACTGCCTGCTAAACACACTCCTGTGCATCTTTAAAATGTTGTACCCACCATAGTACCCAATGGGAAAACCAGTTCTTGGACCTGTCTGCTGAGCTATATACACATAGCCTGGACTGATAAAACACATAACTCATTACTTGCTTGTATTTTGTATGTGAAACAAGAAGTCTGGTACAAAGAATATTGTTAAGAAAAAATTCTCAACCAGTCTAAACTGGTGAAGCACTGCTAAAAGCAAAGAAATGAAACCAAATTACATCAGGTTGCATCTGACCTGCAGTCAAATAAGTGGGAAAAAAAAAAAGAAACAAATATGGGGATGCTGGTGAAAGACAGTCACTAAACCCTCGCCAGTTATTATTACAAGGGATTAAACTGGCAGTCGACAAGCTGTATGCCAGACATCAGCCTCATAGAACGCTGCACTTCTCTTAGCAGAAGTAGGTTAGTAGAAAATAAAAGTGGATACACGGATAGAAATGCAGAGAAGAGCTCATTCAAACACACTTCAGCCCCTTAGTCCTTAGTGAGAAACTGATGACATGAATGCCATAGTACTGCAGCTCTGGATTCAGGAATAGCTGTCAGTGGCCTTGTGCACTCTCAGCCCTCCAGAGGAGTGACTCGCACTTTTCTGTCAGAGACCTGGAAGGTTCTAATTTATGGCCAGAAAGTACCACATCCTCATTTGTCAAGTCAATCCAACCTTTTTTTTTCTTTTTTTTTAAGGACTTAGTTCTTGTATTGCTTGTAGTGGGGAAACTGAGTTTGCAAGAAAATTTGCTTTCACCTCACTGCTGAAGCAGTTAGAGTCCAAAATGCTCCTTTGACTACTTTTTCATTAAGAGGAAAAGAAAGGTTTCAGTGTTCCTCAGCACTCACCCAGGGATGTCTGCTAATCACAGCACGAGCAAAGACGAGAGAGAACTGCTCCAGAGAACTGTCCTCTCCTTTCCTTTGGAGGTATCTGGGGCACAAACACACGTAGAGGAAAAGCAGATGAATTAAATTTGTGTTCCTTCTTCTTCTCACAGCATCTTTTGCTAGGGATGTGGAGGAGTTCTTCATGTTCTGACTTGGACAATCAGACCAGAGCTTCTCTGCAAGGGCTGAAGAGAGGACTTAGGAGGGAAGATGGACTTTAGCTGGAGGTCATCCCATTTATGCCCTGTCCTCTCTCTGGTTAGGCAGTGTATTGCCAGTCTCACCCTTACTGTGCTCATGAGTTGTGTTGTAGGAGAATGTAGCTTGTTTACTAGCTCTACCATGTTTTCTGATCCAAAGATATCATGTTGCTGTCAAGTATTTTTAGTTTGAGCTTCTTACTATCCAGTTTACTTTGCAGTCTTGGTTTCTTCAACTAAAAATAGCTGCAATATAACAATAGCTTTAAGGTGGTTCCACTTGTTGGATTAGATGTGATTTGTTAAAAAAAATAGCAGCACGCGATGGTCGTTCAGTGCCTTCATTCCAGAGGGACCTTGGAGAGATTTACTACCCTACACTGAGTCTCACCACCTGCTGCTGTGGTACAGCCAGCACTCCTCTGTAACACAGCATTCCTCTTCTTCAAGGACTGTCAGACCACATTATCTCTGCTGGTTCAGAGATTTTTTTTTTTCTGTGTTTTCTTTTTTTGGTAGGTAGAAACGAAGTAAGTTAGAATTTGGCCCAAACACTAAAGTGGAATAAGCCCCCGTCTGCAAAAGATCGTGGAGGCTTTCTTCACACCCTGCCAAAAGGTCAGGATCTCTGTAGCACGATCCCTTGGTAAGGTGACACCTGCAGGTATACAGCACTGCTCCCATCTTCCTGTGATATCCAAGCAGAAGTGACTCAGAAGGGAGGAACTCTGCCTCCACTGAGTCACCATTGCTTTCTATATTTACCCTACAAATTTGAAAGTCAAATTCTGTCAAAAATTTACCTGTAAGTTTAACCTGTAAGATTCTAGCCCCAAGGGCTATGGCTTCAAAACTATGCAGCAGGTTGGTTTTTTGTTGTTTTGTTTTGCAGTACAAGTGGAAGTTGGAGCATTTTGCCGCTTGGCTAGCGGGAGTTTCGTCAGTATAGCATCTACATACTTATTGCTGCAACCCAGTAAGGTAATGTGAGGTTTCTAAGCATTCTTACAGCCTTTATTGTCCTCAGTTGGAAAAGGCATGACTTTTGCCTTTAAAAAGAAGTAAAAAAACCCAACCAACCAAACTCAGGCTTTGTCATGAGAATAAAAATAGTACTGTTTGGCTGGTTTGTCATGTTTGTCCCTTAGTCTTAAGTTTCACAGTTCATATAAGGTGTGAGGTTATGAAGTAGGACTCAGAAAGCGTGTTGTGCTCTAATGCCTCCATTTTCACCTCTAGAAAGGACCTTTGCTGAGAAAATACAGCTGTGAGTGTGTTAACAGTGCTGTAGAAAAGATACTACATTGTCCTTTGGTAAGCATGTACAGGGATCCAGTTGGATTTAATTCTACCAAAGAATTATTGTGGCTTTGAAAAATGGACCCAGGCAACATGAAACAATTAAAATTTCTTATTAACTGCATATAAGAATCAGGTACAGTGCTTGGATTTTTAAGACACGAAAGGTAGACTGTATTTTGAGACCTAAGATAAGCATCCTGCCTACCCAATTAACATTTGTCAAAGTCTGTTGATTTTCATTGAGGTTTATCAATTCGTTTTGAAATTAGAGTCTGAGCAATAATTTTTCTGAAATTTGCTCAGTTTACCAAGATCTGTTATGAAGTACAAGGTGACATAAAGAGATCAGCCCACTTGCTGACCTGATCCTGCACATTGTCTTTTCATTGGGAGCTGCAAGTATATTACCATGCACTGTGTCCCTATGGAATTTGGGAAAAGGTAAGGATATTGCATCTGCTGCAGGAAAGTGTGTGGGACCTCAGTGGATCTGTGCAAAACTGACCTGCTGTCTAATCTGTACATACTCTACCATTTGAATAAGGCTGGACTAGGCAGGATTGCCTCATTTCAGAGCACAACAGTCGTTTAGGGTCCTAAAATGCAATATCATTAAATCAGAAGTAGGAGAAACTGCATTCTTGCACATTGATTTGACTATACTGGCTTGATGTCTACTCTCATACACAGAATGTCATGCATTCCATATTAAAAGCAGGTATATTAAATGAAATAACGAGACACCAATAACTTATTAAAATATTAAAGCATATTTTTTTAACCTCCCTGGGAAAATTCTTGGTCATTTCAGTCTATCAGCTATTTCCATGGTACTTATTTTTCTCTTTTCATCTTTGAAACTCAATAAGGAAATAAAATACCAACATAAATAAATTAAGAAGAAGGTTTCTCAACACCAATAAGCTAGACAAAAGAAACAGAACACTAGAGAATGTTTATTTATTAATGACATCTTCATGAATGCCATACTTTGGAGGGAATGGGAGATTTTTGTTCATGTTTGACTCTGAAGCATCTTAACAGGTTTTATTAAAATGGAGGGGTGGAGGGGAGGCAGCTGGCTTGAAAAAAATAGAGACCCTAAAAGCAACCAGATTAGAAGTTAATGAGAAATACTAGTGAGTAAGAAAAGTCATTTCAATTTGACATTATATGCAGAGGATGGGAAAATCTTTTCATAATCTTATTTAAATGGAGGAAATCTTTGTGAAAGGATGCATAGTTGTTTACTAGAAATACAGTTTGTTCTGGGGGATTTGTTCTGTTCTCCTCCCTCTTCCATAAAGACATCCTTTGTAAGTTTACTAGTTTTGTCTGTGCTGTCATCCTAATAAGCATCTTTTGAAACATGTGAAAGGAAATAGAAAATAATAGTGTTCCTTTTAGTGAGTTCAGTACATTCACAAGTGTTTTCAAGATCTCAGAGTATCTCTGCGGTTGAGATCCATACCGCCTGTCTCTCTTTGTGACTGTTTTGAGTTAGCGTGTAGCACAGGGAGTTCTGGCTTGGGAATTCTCTGTACTGCTGCGACCCTGGATGCATCACAAGAACAGTCCTAAAAGTGAAATTCAGGAATTATGCAACAGTTTTCTCATCTCACTGACTAAGTATTGACAGCAAAGTATGAGAAGATAGAAGTGGGGAAAAACAACCCCCTGGACTGGCAAGAGTATAAATTAAAATTTCAGATCAGTTCCCGACACATGAAATTTCTCAGAGCCCCATCCTTGGAATATATTGTGTAACTTCTCTTACCAGAGAAGCTTAGGGACTCAGGTTGTGTCCAGCAACCTTAAAGTCTACGTGTAGCAAAACCATGCTGCACCTCAGATCAGATCCAAGAAAACAGTCAGTAGAGTCTGTTTGCTGTTTGTATGGTCTGTCTAATGTCATTTCAAGTTATCTGATAGCAGTTCTTAAAATGCTGGCAGTTTCCATGCTGTTAGGCAAATGAGGCTTAGAAGAATTAACATATATAGATGGTCAGTGAAACAATACAGAGTGATATGTGGGCTTTTCATTAAGTGTTTTTTGGTAAATATTTTTCTGTCCTCAGGATTCCTTTGCATTTATTTACATTTTCATTATTCTTTTTGAAACAGCATGTGCATTAGAAAACAAATGTCAGATAACCCTACATTGCAGTTGTCACCCCATTAACAAACAGCCACATTGAGGGTGGGGGTACCCTCTCAATGCAAACATAAGGGACCTCAGATTTTATTAATTCCTTACCCATACACATGAAGACATTCTTTAATATAGGACAAGTCTAGTAGCATTTACTTTTACTAAGAATATTTGCTTGAAGACACTGTATGAGTAAAGAAGATAAGTATCATGCCAAAAATCCAGCTGTATATTCCCAGAGCAGCCTGGGCTAATGTGCTAGTACTGCTGCTGTGGGTGCTGATGTGGGTGAGAGGTCATCAGTTTCCTTTGCTCTCTTTGCTGTGCCCAGAAGGTGAGTTGTGTCAGGAGGGGCTTGAAGGCTAAAGATCAGAGGGAAAGTAGTCATGTCAGCTCCAAGTACTTTGTTGCTGATTTTTTAAATACCTCATTTCAACTATAGCTCCTTTGCTAGCGTGAAATTCCTGCATTGATAAAAGAGAAGAAAAACAAACCCCAAAATCTGCAAGTCAGAAGCTCACTGAGCATATCCTTTGCTCCAGCATCTCTGTGTGACTTTGCTGCTGTTTTGGTTGTGTGGAGAGTGTAGCTTGAGCTTTACAAACCTAATGCCTCCCTTGCATGTATAGAGTTCTCTTCTCCAAAATATCACATGCTGATTATCATAAATAAATAAATGAATAAATGTACATTGGAGAGTGACCTCAATCTAAAACTTCCCATCTGAGTTGGCACAGGCAACTATGAAGAGACACTTGAAGATCAATATTAACAATTAAATTGTCTATGTAAAATTGGCAAGGTCAGGTACACTGGGAGTTACAAAGGCTGATTTCATAAAGAGCCATGATTTATATTGGTGTCTAAAAAAGATGTCAGCTCCCACTGAGCCTTTTCCCTTGAGTGGGGCAATCAGAAGCTGGGTACTTTTTTGCCTCTTGCCCCAGTGCTAACACAAATTCTTGCACAACTGACAAGACAGTGAACAAACTTTTCTGGCAGTCATGGAATGGAAAAGATCACTTCTCTCTACCAAAGAACAGTTTTCATGAAACTTGTACAATCTGAACAACTTGTACAATCTGAAGACTGGCCTCCTTTTCTGCATTTGGTTGACACTGCCAATGGATTTGTTAGTTTTTAAGTGAAGGAAAAAAATAGGTGGACTGATTGCATACCTTTGAGGCCACTGATTATAAAAACAGGAACATAAAACCAGAAAGGAAATACAGACCTGTCCTGGAAATGCCCTCCCATTTGGCAATGGACAAGATAGGTGTTTGAAACTATGTTTGAAATGCTGTTTTATGTGCTCAAGGGAAAAAAAAAGTAAAAGAGAAAGCAAGCTCAAACAGCTCCTTGGTGGTTTTGAGCTCCACCAAGGTGCAGACAAATTCACAAAGCCCTCTGAGATATCTACAACCTATCAAAGACTCAATCCACAAAGCATGAAATTTGCAAAACTCCAAGGAGGCTGTGGCCACCTTGGTGATTTCAGAGCTTATGCACGGACATTACCTGGACATTTTCCAGCATGCACTGCATGTAGGGCCTAACTTTTGTGATTGACATGGCCAGAAGAATATTTTGCAGGTGGGGTCTGGTGAAGTGTGAGCACCTTTTATTTTCTGTTTTTGTTTCATATGGACACAGGAATCAGCCAGCACTGCCTGTTGAAAGCAGGAGTTTGGTTTGTGGCATCATTTTCTAACCTTGCTTTTAGCTGTTGCTGGTGGAGAAAGGATCACTTTAATATCTGAATGCAGAGTTGAGGTATATGAAATTTCTCAGTGTAGCAGAGGCTCACTCTGTGCCAGGGAGGCAGGAGAGCATTAAGAAGATGTGAGAACAGTGGATTCCTTTTTCAAGTTCCTAATATTTTTTAAACTAGTGTAAAATACTTCTGAAAAGGAACTTTTGTCTAAAATACTTGAATATTACATTTATTGTTTTGCTCTGTAAGAACACATTTAATACAAACAGGCAAACAAGAAAAGCCAACAACTTTTGCCATTGTTAGGAACATGGGGACGCCATTGCTGGTTAGAAGCAAAACTACATCCAGAAAATATTTGTTGCCATAGTGACCATATTTCTTTGATTCCTTTTCTTGCTGTACAGACCTGATTTAATTATTTCAGATATTTCTAAGTATCTTCCTGTGGGGCTAAAACTAATGGCTACAAAGTAAAGTTGCAAAGACTTTGGATGTGCAGCTCAGTATGGTCAGATGGAGACCCCACCTAAACAAAGCAGTCAATGTGAGCACGTGGTTGTAAGCACCACATCTCCTTAAAATCATGTGCTTAAAATCATACATGGGCTGAAGTAGTCTGCTGCAGCTCATAGCAGATAGTGAACATTTCTATTTTAAACTGTGTGCTTTGTTTTGATTTAACTTTCATAAACTTCAGTAGAAATAAGTCCTTAAGTAGTTACACCATTAGTCATACTAGGAGTGGCCATTTGCTTACCCAGTAGTTGCTTATGAGCATTAGAGAAAATATGGGTATATACACCTTTCAGGGTTTCATGTTTCTTCCACTAATCCTCAGTCTCTGTGAATAGTCCTCTGGAGCCCTCTTCTCCTTATTTTTGTTTATACTAGTGCCAGGGAAATGGCTGAAACACATGCATTTTACAATTGCCTAAAAGGGAATTTTTCTGTAAGTGTGCAAGTTGAGTATGCAGTATGTGTAATCTCCAGTAATTCAGGTCCTTTCAAGAGGAAATGCTCTTGAAAGCTTCATCATACTCAGGTGCCAAAAGTCTTGCAGCTACTCTTCATTGTTTGCTTAGAGTATGAATTCTGCATCCTTCGACTGTGTATTCTCATGTGTTGATTCTGCCTTTTAAATGCAATCACAGTCAGTTTGTGTGAGAAAGAGGAAGGAGGAAAAGGTTAAAAATTTACAATTCCTGCTGCTTTTCAGAGGTTTTATCCCCTCCAGTAAAGCATGGCATATGCAACTGGTTCTCTCCCCATTTGGCACATCAGAGGGCATTAGCATGTAGTCCAGAGCAAAAGGATTGCAAAGGGACAGCTGAACCTGGAGGAACAGAAAGGGAGAATTCCAGAAGCAGCTTAAAAATTGCACTGACACAAATTACCATCTGCAAAGACAAATAATCAGAAAACTGGTAAATGCCTCTGACATCGTCTTTATCCATACTCCTTTCACATATTTTCAGACATAGTTTGTATCAGACATTTGACACCTTTCTAGCCTTCTGCACTCAGACTTTCCTTAAATATGCAAATTTGCATTGCAAATCTGTTTTTGTCAGAATCCAGGTGGCATCTTTGCAGAAAAAGTCAGGTTTGGTTTTTAGTTTTTAATGCTCCTCAGCTTCCCTGGGGTGCCAGTCACACTTCCTCCCGCCAGCAATTACATGGTCTTTGCAATTTTTTAGACTTATGAAGAGTCAGACTCCAGGTCCCTCAGACTAAATATAAAGAGAGGACAACATCTTCAGAATTCACTCTTTCACCTGCTCTGTGAATCCACAGGGAACAGTCAAGACATCCTGAGACTGTATCTGAAGGCATCCCATGGCAACACCTGATCTGCAAATGTCCCTCTTGAAGCTGAGCTGCTGGACAGGAGAAAGGTCTCTTCCTGTGACGTTTATTTTGGAATATTCATCAGCTAAGGAGGCCTGGTATCTACTTTCCTTACTTACCATTTGTGTTTGTGGGCAGCTTGCCCTCCATTTTATCCTGCTGAAGTATTCTGGGGTGTGTTACTGTGGTCCTCTTCCATGGAAGAGTGGAACAGGAATCTTCCCAGAGCTGGGGTTAAGGCTAGCAAAGAGGGCCAAAGCTTGCTGTGTCCTGGTCCTCCTGTCTCATGGGATCAAGGGCAACAGTGTCTCCCACAGCAGTAGGTTTCCTGGGACAATTAGTTGTTAATTGTGAGCTTTTCTGTTCAGCAGTCCCCACTGTAGTTTCCTCTCAGTACAGTTGCATTGAACTTAGTGGGAGATTGTTCGAATAAATGTCTCAGATTTTAACCCAGTAAGTTCCTGTCTTAGAGCAGTGATGTCATGACAAAGAGATGCTTTTGTTCTGATGCTGAATTTAGCAGAGGTTTGGAACTTTTACATCCCAAACTCACGCAATTAGTGTGGAAAGGAAAAGCCCTCTTCTACGTGTCTCACAACACCTCTGGGCGAGGAAGGGCCATTCTGCGTCAGAAGCTGAAACAGGCAAATTCAAGTAAAGGAGGCAGGGACAGGCATTCCTCTGCCTTGGCAAAACCAGAAAAGGAGATGGGGGAGAACCCTCGGAGGAGGACTCAGACAAGTACAGAAGGATTAGTCTGTGATATACTGTACAAGGTAACCAGAGCTGAGCCTGGCAGCAGGCAGCCCTGCAGAGCACGGCTCCAGGGCTCTGTGTGCAAGGGGCTGTTGTCCATCAGCTCCAGCGTGACCCTGCACAGGCTGTTATCACAGCTGTTGGAAACTGTTATGTCAGTGTACCCTTTCAGTCTCTTCAGGAATAGAAGATGCTGTGCTCTTTTGGATTTTTTTTAATGCCCTGCTTAGTCTGGATCACAAGTTAGTGAGACATTGATAATTTTAACCATGTACTATACAGGCCTATTTGTTTTATTTGTCTTGGTCATGGGGTGTGCTTTTTGTTTCTGGCAAACACTTCCAGAGGAAGTTTATGCAGAAAGGAGCTGGAGTAATTTCTCTTTCCTTACACCTTTATCTTTTTCTGCTAAACATTGCCATGTTATCACTGCATTTTTAAAAAAAAACCCTAAAACTTCTCTGTATGATGTTTCCTTTTGGTATTGTGTCATTTTTTTCCCAATAATTTTGTAAGGGACAGTGTCAGTTTGGGTTTTACCTTCATTAAAAATGCACTACAATTTGTGCTCTCAACTTTTCCAAACACACCATAATGCCAAATTTACAGTTGTGTTCCCTGCTTTTCTGGCACTGCTGCTGTTTGATTTTCAGAGAGAAATGGAGAAGCAAAATATTTATACAAGGGAAACTGTATTTACATAATCAATAAATGGAAAAAGCAGCGAAATAATTCCACCTCTGCTCTTTAAGTTTCAGTAATGCTGCATGTAAGCTGTTTCAAAGAGAAGTTGTACCCTTGTCCCAGCTTCATCAAGCATGCCTTTAACTGCTTGTACCTCTTTTTAAACTTCTTTGCATAAAATAAAAACTCCCATTGTGTCTCAGAAATTCAATATGATATGGAAACCAGATAGATTGGGTTGTTGGTTTTTTTTAATAAATGTCTTCTGCCCAACTTTAGTATGGCAAGGAAATTTGATTATCACTTGCTGACAGGTATGCAGGTCATGTCAAGTGTTTCTGACATGTCTATTTTAAGTTAAGCTACAATTTGTATTTTGATTATGACAGAGTAAAAATACTTGGACAACAGATAGTCTTTGCCTGTGAATGAAAATTGGAACATGCGAGTTGTGGTCAGACAGGCTTCTGTGAGGGAGATGAGGCTTTGATTGGGTCACTGCCCAGATGTGCTAATTAAAAATAAAGAAAGAAACAAAACTCGGTATCACTCTCACTCTCTTTGAAACAAAACATCAGAGCAACACAGGAGAAATAACATGAAATTACTTGTGAAAGGCAACTGGAGATTTTCTGCTTGCCCATTTTGGTCAAGTGATAAAGTATCCATCTTCTGCTTAACTGTCTGTTTTATTCCACAAGCCTGCATTTCTGCAGCATTGCAAGATGTTTTAGGAGTGAAATACCCTGTGGGTCCTGGCTCCTTTGGCTCTCAGCAATGACTGATTCAGTCAGAGTCAGCAGCTGACACCCAGAAGGAAGCTGGTGTGAGGTCAGGAGCAGGGGTCCTAGCTGGCTTGGCAGAGTGCTGGAATCACCCCCTTCATGCCTTTTAGACTCAGCAACAACAGGATCACTGCACAGCCCTCTGCAAGCCCCCAGGTCTGAAACTAGGGGTTGTACCTCTGTGTGGAGTCTGTAATGTTAGGAGCAAAAGGAAGAGCCCAGTTATAGGTCATTTATCTATGCTAACGTTTGGGGACACGGAGAAGTGGAGAAGTGGAGTCCCGATTTGGCTAACAAGGGCACTGGCCTTGAGAGTTTCTGTTGCTTTCCAAGCAGTTGTCATGTAAAGTCTGGAATCAAGGAGTGTGTTGGTCAGTATTCAGTTCTCTCCTTTTGGAAGCAGACTGGTTCTTGGAAGAAAAAGCTTGTCAGAGGATGTGAATGTTTCTGAAGAGGGGGAGCTGAAATTTTGCTGGATTCGGTGTCTGTTTGGTCTTTATCCAGCTCTGAGCTCAAAGGCAACACTTGTGATAATACATTTTCTTCACCATAGAGACAAATGCACCTCCTGAGGGAAAAAACAGTTGCTTTGACATTTCAGGCTGGGAAACCTGTCCTTGACACATGCACAGGCCCTGATACATGGTGTCTTGGCTTTGCATGCTTACGGCTGTCTGGGAGGTTGGCACCGTCCCTGTTCAAAGGCAGTGGCATGCCAGCACTGCAGTGGTGAGGTCCCCAGCAGAGATGTTTGCACTGGGAAGGCAGCAGAGCATGGCAAATGCCATCTCTGTCATAGGAGAGGATGTTCTCTGCATTAGCCATGGCGGTGTGCACTTGCTCACCCGTGGTAACATATTTATGTTAGTAAAAGCCCCAACGAGACAGGGGAAAAAAGAAACAGAGCTTATGCTATGTTGTGGCTGCCAGCAGTCACAAACTGCACTGTGGCAGGAAGCTGAGTGTAAGAATCAACTGTTTTCAGACTTCTTCTAGGAGCTGCAGTCTCGATTTGCAGAGCTGCCAAAGACCCGCAGTGCTTATGCTTTCAGCTGGATGGGGGAGTCGTTCTGGAAATCTGTCCAAGGGATTTAAAATCAAACCCCTGGCTAGTAACAGCACTGCATGACTAAATATTGGTATCCAAAGGAACAGATAGCACAGAAAAAGTGACTGGGCACAGAGGTGACCATGCAGAAACATAAATCATTAATATGAGAGATAAGGTGAAGCACAAATAAGGGGAATATTCGTATTCTACAGTATCACTCCTGTGGTTCTGCAGCCATAGTCACCGTTTCATAACACTGGCTGGCCAAGACTGTGTGAAAACTCAACCCAAACAAATGTACTCTTGGCTTCAGTGATGAGGCTCTGATAGTTTTGGAGAGTTCAATACAGCCAGCTTTACTGCCTGTGTGTGCTTCTTCACCATGATAATTCTCCTTCAGCAGCATAAGTGCTTACTGACTATCTGATTATAGAGCTGAGGTTATGGGCCCATAAAACCAGAGGACACTAAAAGATAATCTCTACTTGTGACAGCAATATGCGCAATCACATCCAAACACAAACTATGCCATTAGTATTACTTACTTTTAAAGCACCATTATCCCTGAATTGTTCTTTCTCATTAACAATTAGTCATTCAGACCCTTGAGAACTTTAATATGATAATCCCTACAAGCTCATCAGGCAAATCTCACACGGTTGCGATGTTCCATGCAAGATTTATAAGACGGAACGGGATGGATGTGAATGTGGGAGTAACGGTCCATAAGCAAATGTGACATAAAAAGAAGTCAGCCAGGAATGCTGCCTACTGAACTCAGAAATCCTGGCTATAGTGGGAGTGCTGTTATTTCAAAATGGCTTTCATCTTTTGGGGTGGAAGGGAGTAATTTTGTCATAGGAGAAGAAGCAACTGCATAATATCCATGGTATTTACATACTGGTCAGTGAAAGTCAGCTCCTGCTTTTGAAATCATGTAGCTGTATGCGTTTTCTGTTTGAATGCTCTGTTAGGAGAGCCTGAGCTCCTCCACGCCCTCCCCCTTCTTTCCCTTCTTTTCAGCAAAAAGAGACCTCACCAACAAAGAGAAAATAGATTGAAAGCTCTTGCATCCAGGCTCTTTCAAGCAAAGCTTGAGAGAGACTTTGGCACATAATGTCTCTAACATTATGTTCACTGCCCTTAGAAAGCAATAACCCAATACATTCTGCTGGCAGTTAGCAAGTGCAGTGATTTCAACACAGATGAGAGAAGAGAGGACAAAGAAAGAATATGCCTAGAGCATCCCTTTCACTATGAACCTAGGGGCCAGCTGGAGTGTTTACAAAGCTCTAAGGCCAGCCAGCAGGGAGTTGCAATAATCTAATTTTAATTATGTGACAAAAGCATGAAGAATCATTTCAAGGGCTAACAGAGGAAAATGGTTGCAGCCTGCCAATATTCCTTAGATGGTAAAAGAAGACAAGTTAACTCACAGAATTTAGTTGTTTCTCAAAAGACTAAATGGGATCTATCACAACTCCCAGCCTGCTGTTGTTAGAGAACAAACTGGTTGCCAGAAAAAGGCTTTAGATGTCAAAGAAAGTTCCCAAGAGGCATCCAGGAAAAGCAGCAATACCTATGTTCCTCTTATTAAATAAAAGGTATACTCTACCAGAAAGCAAACAAAGTCCCATAATCACGTGAAACTGGCTGATATAAAATGCTGTGTATACAAATATACATATACTATATATATATGTACACTGGGTATAAATTGATAGATCTTTAATCCTAATTGTCCAGGATCACACCAATAAAACAGCTGTTTTGCTGTCCCAAGCAAAGCACAGAAAGGAAAGGAAAGGGAAGGGAAGGAGAGGGGAAGGGTCAGGGAAGGGGTAGTGGGCAATGGGGAAAGGGCAAGGCCCAAATCTTTCTGCTTTGCACACATCCCATATTTTTGGCAGAAAAAGAGTGCTGTCTTCTGACAGTAACAGAACAGAGAGTTCACAGCAATGAGCCAAATTATTTTGACTCCACTGCGCAGAGGGTCACAGTGACAGTGTGGGGAAACCAGTGACATTTCATGCTACCAGAAGATGAATCTATAGGTACTTATTGTAGGATTTTCTTGCTGGATGCAGGCTGAATCCAAACACTTAATACAAGATTATCCTTAATTTTATTTTTCAGGAATACTTTACGCTCTCTGTGTTCTCTTTAATCTGCTGTTGCATAGGGATTTTGTGCTTTGATTCTATTATTGTTTGAGACAGTAGTGAACAAAACTTCAGTCTTTTGCAAAGGAATTGTTGGAAATACTCCATTTTCAAGCCATTCACATTCAATTACTTAACAGTCACTGGGGCTTCATGGGAACTTTCACATGATGGCATAGCTTGTTTCAGAGCTTAGTGATATGCTTGAGCTGTTGCCCTTGCCACAGCATCACTTTGATGACAGTGCTACATAGGATGCCAAAAAGTGCAGGTAGCCTGGTTTTGCTTCTACTCTTCGCTATCCCATTAAGTGGAATAACATGCTGCTGAATAAGTGCATGGCTTTCAAGTTCAATAAATGTTTATAAATGGTAAAATCTTTAGTTGAAATATCTTATCATAATTCAGATCAACTGTCATTTGAAATAGGGGCATACTGCAATAATATGTATATTTTAGGCAATTGGAGAGTATGGTATGTGTACTCACTGTTTTAGCATACATCTGTTTATATCTGGGTCTCCAGTTTTTTGGAGTTGGTTGAGTACGTGGTAGAAAGAGGATTTGTTTCCTGTATAGCCAACAGAAGAGCAAGTGAAAGTGATGTAATATTTATTGTGCATGTCTTCAAAATCAGTGTGGTTCTCTCTATAGAATCAATTAGGTCTCTCTGTAGAGTGTACTTTTTAATGAAAGCCTCTACACAAATACAAATGATGACTAATAAGGCATTATGCAAATAATTATTAACAAAGTAACAAACAAAACTTCTCTGCTAACATCCTATACTCTTTTCTTCTTTAAAATGGTCGCAGTGATAATCATTACTAAATTGAGCCTCAGAGTAATTATGTACAGAAATACTGCCAGCAGATATAGCCATGTACAAATTACTTTTCCCTATTATGTGACAGTGATGTTCTTGATCAATATTGTCATTCATATTTGCATAAATTGAGGTCTTTTTTTCTGTCAATTTAGCCACTCTTGCTTGGGTTTTCCTTCCAATACCAAATGCTTTTGGCTCAGGTTAATACTGTCTTTTTGCATTTCTCTGGAGTAGGATTTTAAGGTGTGATTCAGCATTCCTTTGCTTATTTTCAGCCTTTCCCAGGCCAGGGTTTTAATGCTGACATCTTGCATACACTGTGAAAATAAGGGTGCTGTCACATGTTGACATGTTCTGCCATCACACCTTGAACCAGGACCAGCTTTAGGCACAGATAAAGGAGGCAATCTCCTGTCTCCAGTCCGTCCTTCTCAGTGATTGCCTGTGGTACCTGTGCTGGAGGAGATGACAATGAGCTCTTTGACCACTCTTGGCTGTCTGGGCATCAATTCTTGTTACCAGTGACTGAACAAAGCAATAATTACTGTTTGTGTGGGCTGGGCATGGCTCTCCCTTGCAGAGAAAGCCACTGATGCCTCTCTTGACAGGTGCTGCTACTGGGACTATTGAGAGATGTAGCACGATGCTACATTGGGTCTTAAAATGTTAAATAAATTGCTTGTGCAGCTAAACAACAACCAGTAGCCTGTCAATGCTTGAATTCAGCTAAATGCCAGGTTTACATGAGTAAATGAAACTTATTTTTGAGTCCTTCTAACCAAGCTGTAAGCTGTTCCTGCCTCCTTGGAGCATATTCTAGACATAGTCAGATGGATGAATTCTGGGCAAATCATTGGATTCATATAGGAAGCACATTAGAAAAGGGAAGAGTGGAGGGAAAAATTAGAAGAATTTAGGGTTGTCATCAGCTTTCTGGTGATATAAATATTTGTATAAAGGTTTATGACTAACTGCTGACATGAATAATTCTTCAAATAGCTCTCATGCAAACATTAGATACTCTACTGTTATTTCCTTAGTAATCTGGTGAGGGACATCTGCAGTTTCTGGAAAACTGAAGTAATTTGCTGTGAAATTGGCAAACGAGGGCAGGTTTTGATAAACAGTCCAGAGGGAAAAAACAAGGAAGGGTAAGGCCTTAAAACAATTGTTATTTTCAAAACAATAATCTTTAATTTTTCATTTTACAAGTGACCCTCTTTCATTTTACAATGAATTTTCAAATGTAGGGTCTTGATGCTAGACTTAGTAACTCCATTTGCAACCCACAGGATATTTTTCTCTTATTTGATGCAGAGCCTGAAGTGCAAAGTCCATTATTTAATCAGTTGCAAAGGGTGTGAGTTTCAGAAGCCAGAACAGGTTACAGAGATGGTGGAGCAGGGTAGAGTGGAGGCAGTGATAAGCTCAGCACTAGCTGTTGGTTGACATTACAAAGATTGTTTTTGTCAAGGGAAGAGGTGGAAATATTCCCTCCCCTTTTCTATTTTTTGTACTTTAAAGAAAGCTGAAGTCCACACTAGCATTCCCAAATGCTTAAAAGCTATTCATTTCAGCATTCCCCTTTCCCTCCAAGTTACTCTAAGAATCATGAGGCTACTTCCTAACAATATACTTTTTCCTCTCCAACAAGATAACTTTTTTTCCAACCAGGAAAATGCCCGAAACCCAGACCAGACACCCTGTGAAAATTTCTCCCCCTTCATATACATTTTGTTTTCTAATATTAGGGACACCCTATATTGGGAATCTTCAAACACCAAGGAAGACCAGAGTCTTTGTGGACTCTCAGCTGTGAAAAAACTGTGATATTTTTGTAAGGCAGACAAGGCGTAATGGACCATCCATAATTAAAAAGAAAGGTCTGGCTTTGATTTTGTTGACTGATGTCCTCAGCAGCCAAATGATAAGTGAGAGTCTGTGGACTTAAAGATCTTTAGTGAAAATCTTCAAAAAGGATGTATATTAGTCAAAACTGTTAGACAAAGAAGGATGTACAAACATCTAAGAATATATCTAGGAATGTGGCCACCAGTTACACATCAATGTTAATTGCACTGAATCTAAAGAGTCATGTAATATGGCCTAATGTTTCAGCCCTACCCAAGGCACACTTGTGTCTTCACAAAGGACTGACCTGGCATCAGCTTGTCAGCTCAGATTCCAAGAGGGCTATCTGGTAACTTCATGGATTGAATATAAGCAGGGATAGAGTCCAGACGCTTACCCACTGCTCCATCTAGTGCTTGTTTTCAGAATCCTATAGAATAGTGAAGTATATTTTTCTTTTGAAGGCTGATACGGGTATGCCTAGGAGTAGCTTAGTTGCTGGAGAACACTTGTAGTCCACTGACTTCCTAGTTCACGAGGGCTATCCATCAGGAAATTCTCTTTAGCAGCCTCTCTATTTCTTTTTTTTTCTTTTTTCCTGTCAGCCAACAAGTGCTCACAAAGAATGTTTGAACTGCCCTTGCAAAGCGGTGATCTTCCAGGAACTCTTACGAGAAAAGGAATATGGTAAAGCATGAAACTTATCAATTGCTAGAGCTGGGGATAAAAACACAGTATTTGTGACAAGCAGACTGGGTACAGGTTAATGAGTTTCATATTTAACATGACTGTTTATTAACTAAAGTAGCTTGTTTCTACCAGGTAAGTATTAAATCATGGGATAATTATAAGTAATTTGGTAGTATAGTCAAAGGCATATTTTATTGAGGATAGAGGAAGGAATACTACACCTGTCACAAATGTGAGGAAAACATTGTTTCAGACAGGTTGTGCCCATTCTAGTAATTGAAAGTGTCAAGGAAGATTTCTGAGGATAAACAAACTTGTCATGAGTTCAGTTGTCAGAACAGCCTCTGGCAGTTGCTACATTGGCCAGCTAGCACTGTTTCAACAGCTCCCAGACACAAATCAGAGGATACTCTGGATCAAGGACCATTTAATAGGATATATGTTGGCATTCCATGCCACTTGACCCCAGGCATGTTTAATTTCCCACTGCAGAGGAAGCCACAGTGTAACACAGTGTTTCACTGATGATCGTGATCCCTTGTAGTCCCAGGCTGAGAGCTTTGGCTCAGTAATTCCAATTCTAATAGCTCATGTTTTTAGCTCTAGGCATCCAGGGGGTGTAACAGGAAAGGTAATGGCTCTTACAACTAAGTGAGAGTACCACTTCAGAAGGGAGTTTTTAGTGCTGGCAGGGCTTTCTGCAGCAGGATCTTACTCTTCTGATTTTTAAGTGTGACACGAGTCTAAGCAGCCCTCAGAGATGCCATCACCAATATCCATTACCTTCCCTATCACTAGCTGGCTTTAGTATCTTCCAGAATATAAACAGAATGAAAATAATGGAAGCAGTCATATCAGCATACTTTAGCAGCCAGTCACTATGTATTGCCACAGCACATGTGGAGGAGAGAGAATTTTCCCAGTGCTGTCTTTGCAAATATTTTTCTGAATTTGTTTATGTTTATCTTATTCATTTTCTTTCCCCACTTCCCTCCAAAACAAAACAAATCTTATGCTAAAACTGCCAGAGAGGAAGAACAGACTTAGCACCTGCCAGAGATGTTCAAATATTAAAAATAAAAGATGGCCTGTTTAACACAAAACACAAAAGGAACAAGAGAAAATTGAATATAAGGGGAATGGAAAAGTGATGATAGTGGGCAAGTTTATTCTGCTATGTATATATCAGTCAGGTCTCTATTTCAGAACAAATCACTCCACAGAATTAAATCCCAGGCAGAAGGGTTAATGGGGTAGCTGTGAGTGAGGGCACACAGGGGTCACACACTCGGGTAGGACATTCTAGCTTGTCTCTGTCCTCACCCTCTCTGAGATAGTGTCAATCAGCTGGAAACACATCTCCAGAGCTGGCTGTGGCTCTGGAGCCACACAGCAGAGGCTGTGACCAGAGCTTATGTATGGTATCTTTGCAGGAGAGCTCCATTAATATCCCTGACAGGATCTCTTTATCCTGTGCCTTCCTAATCTGCAAGTCAACAGGAGAAGAGAGGGAATTCACTGTGCTAAATTGAGTTCCTGCTGTGTGTGATTGATACTGGCTTTACTTGGTAAAGTAAAATTGTCTCTTGGTTTTATCAAAACTTCATGTTTTGCTTTGCTTTGTTTTTCAAAAGGAGAAGGGAAATAATTTTGTAATTGCCATTCTGGGAGGGACTTTTCTCTCCTAAAGCACCCTGGTATCCAGCCCTCCCTCCTCATTAATCCTGCCCTTTCCCTATGCCTGCTGCTCCCAAACCTTCCCCTGCACATTAAGATGTAGGAGTCTTACACCAATTGGGATATTTTCAGTAGTTGCTTCTACAGTCACTGAAGTCTCTTTTCAGTGCTTGCTGACTCTGTGCTGGGAAAATATGGTTTTTCTTAATATGCTGCCTGAAATAAGAACTTCTGGCTCCTCAAAGGAAACCAGCACTTCTGACAGAAGCTGAAAAGAGGACGAGTTGTTTTGAAGTGTAAAGGTAACATTGAAAAACAAAGGGAGGTTGAAGGCTCCTGGTTCTTTTTTTTTTCCATTTACAATCCTTCCGTACCCTTAGTACTACAATCTGTAATTAAATATAAAGTTCTGTATATAGAGGAAGTAATGACATTATTTACTGACCCATTCTGGCAAGTTCAAGCTTCTTGAACTCATGCCAAAGCATCGCATTGTGCAACACAATTGTGCTCCCACCATTCAGTACTTTGGCTTGGTCTGAAGTGCACTGACAGAGACAGGCAGCTAATGCAAAGCTCTAAGGAGCAAATTTCGTTTCAACATTCTGGGTAATACTAAAAGAAAGAACAGAGCAATTTAGGAAACAGTGCGGCTTCACGAGAGAGAGCTCCCGAGAGCCACTGCAGCACACTGTCTCAGCACTACAGCCTGTTTATAAAACAGAGACTTATGCAACATAAAACCATTGGGATGTTGAGTTCAAATGCCTCAAAAGTGGAGACATCTCAGTTCCTGCCAGCTATATCTATCGAATATTATCGAATCTTATTTGAGAATTTGGTCTAGGTGTGTATTTTGTGTCTCCCCGAAGACGTAGGGCATAGTGGTCAACTATGTCTTGCTTTTTGTGAGAAAAACGTTTGTCCCAGCTGTTCAGACATTGTTTTGAAATTGGAGGATTCTGGTGGTTCAGCAGCAAGGACTGATATTTTAAATGGAACATTCTCCTTCTGTGTATAAAAAACTGCAGTGCAGCAAGGACAGGAAAATGCCTAGTGACTCCTCTGCATGCTGGAGAGAAGGCAAACTGGGTCATAAGCAACGGTACCAGAGGAAGAGAGGAACAAAGTGAGGAAGGGAAGAGAAAGAGACAAAACCAATACGAGGGGAGAAGAAACACAGACTCCTGAAGGGAGGAATTCTGACCATACCCCACAGGGACCTCCAGCAGTACTTGCACCTGCCCAGGAATGAGCTCTATGGACAAACAAAAGTGTCAGCCTCAGGCAAAGGAGCCTGACCCTGTGAGCTCCCACCAGCTCCCACAGGATCCTGGCTATTGCCTTTCCTTCAGACAGATGCAAACCCCCATAAAAGCAAAACCGGTCCCCGATCCACTGAGTATTTTGAGTATTTCCTTCCCTTCCCTTGAACTTTTCGTTTCAGCATCATATAGAACGCTTCCCTTTGATAGAGGTGACTCTTGTAGGAAAAATCTCTGAGGAGGATGGCTGGCATTGCTTCCTGTGGCAGAGCTGCCTCTGGAGTAAGAGAAAAAGCAAACTGATAGTACATACATAATTTTACTTTTCTTGAACTTGTCGTTCTGTATTCTTGGAACTCTATTTTTTCTCCCGTTTTTCTTCCTGGTGACAGTGCGAACAAATAGTTATTCACATCTTTCTTTTAGCTGAGTATCTTAGGAAACTGACTTAAAAGGGACAACGGCATAAATACAGCACGCACGGAATATTCTCCCTTCCTATTCAGAAACTCAGGGGGAAAAAAATAATAAAAAAAAAAAAGGCAGGAATAAATACCTGACCTCCCCGAGGAGCGGTGCTGGGAGAGTTCCGCGGGGCAGGGTGACCCCTGCCGGGGGCGCTTTGTGCTGGAATTCCAGGGAAAATCCCGGGGCAGGAGCAGCAAGCTGCGCTCAACCCTGTGTGCTCAGAAGAGATTGACTACATGTTACAGCATCGTGCACCGACCAATTCTTCATAATGCGAGCAGGAGGCTCCAAAAGGCCTCCCCACACGCATTGCCTGAGGTAAGGGCTCGCTGCCTCTCGCAGGGCGTCCGTGGTTTGGAGCAGGGACTGCGGGGTTGTCCCCAAACTGCAGGGGTAGGAATCCTCTGGCCTGCACCTAAGCTGAGCACCAGTGATGCTGATGCACTCAGACGTCTGTAGCTCCGACTCTGTTCACCTGGTTGCTCAGCCAACTCGAGTTCAGTCTCAGAAAGTTGGCTGCCCTTTCCCTGGTAAAGATCAAGGGATTAAATTACTCCTATGGAAACAGGTCCATGATGGTTATGTCTGAGGAGGGCAAGCCCTGGCTGGGCTGACCTCCTGAGATGCTTCTGCCTCCCCCCCTATCTCAGCCCTGGCATGGGAGAAAAGGCATCTTTGCTCAAGTCACCCTTGCCTAGACTCATGTGTCTCCCTCCATGCGTGGCTAGCAGAGAGAAATCGCCACTGACAGGGAGACCAGTGCTCTCCTCCACAGTTGCTATGGTGTTGTGGGCTTCTATTACTTAGCTGGTGCCTTTTCAACCTGTCAAGGGACAGGGAGCAGTGCAAATATGACTGTGACACAAGTCCGTGGAGCTTAGTCATGGGAGCTATTGAACTGTGCCCCAAGGGTTTTGGTAAGAGACCCAGCAGTCTAACAGGAGAAAATCGAATACTTGAAGGCATTTTAAAAGCAGATGCCTGGCACCTATTTGCTGTCCTGCTTTTTTTTTTGTGCAGTTAGCCATGGCGAGGAGGCCTGCAGTTGTCAGCTACATCTCAGTGTAATTTTATACGCAGGAATATTCACAATGTACTGTTTCTTTGAACTAAGTCAAAACAGCAAGCTGTTTCTTTGCTCAGAAATGTAACTTAATTCTCCCTGCTTAGCTATTCTCTTAAGCATCAAGAGACATGTCCAACATCCACTGAAAGTAATGGAAAGACATGGATGGTTTTCAGTGGGAGTTGGATCAGTGTTCAGTTAAATACACAATTCAATAAGGCAGGCTTTAACTGCTTCTCTTATTAATAACACAGAAATTAGTTTACTCAACAGAGACATTTGGTCTTTATTTTAAAATGATTTCCAAATCCAGAAAATATTTAAACTATGTGCCCAGCCAAGAGTTTGTATCTTCTATTGCAGGAAGAGGCTCAGAAGCTTATTGTGTCAAAAAGCATGAAATTGTGGGTTTCAGCAGATCCTCCTAATAAAGGCAATAATTAAAGTTGTTGTGAAGATTGTAAAAGAAGAAATTCATGCATTTGGGTTTTCTTCTGAAGTTGCCTTCCCCTGCTTCTACACAGTGTTCAGCCTCTTCCAAAAAGCATCCTAGAACGTTAATCCCCCTGGTCTAATGGGGTCAGGCAAATGGCACAACAACCCCTTCACAAAGCATGTACCAGGCTACCTTCCTTTGATACACACCCTGCCCCAAGAGATACATGTGGAAAAGTTACCTGCTCTGGGCTTAAGTTCTTGGACGTGCACAGGAGGAAAAATTGAGTGTTTCACTTCTGAAATAGATTTGTGCCCTCCCCAAGTACAGCTGACAAGCTAGACAGCATCACTTCTCACCCCACCAGTTCAACTGCATCGTGCCCCAGCTTCATCTCAAATCGTTGATTCTAGGAAGTTTATTTGAGGTAGCCTGCTATTAGTTCTACACTTCTTATTACTTCTTCCAGAGCATCTTTGCTCCATAGTTGATTTGAGAGATTAATAATCACCTGTGACACACAGATGAGCCAGGCAGAACCATATGAGTGGTCCTGTTACAAAAAGGCACCTTTCCTGATGCTGTGCTTTTCTCTCTGTATCATCAGGGGTTTATTGGGCTTTGTGCTGCAGGGAGTTAAAATTCTTGCCCAGGAAATAATGGAAGAAATGGCATTGACTGCAAACAGATGATCATTTGCCCTTTTGAAACCATGACAGGGCACTGGGAGACTATTAGCACTTGAGTAACTTCATTGCCAGTGCAGGCAAATGACTCTTAACTCGGTGGAACAGTCTGTATGGATGTATGTAGATGCATACAACACTTTTTACTCCACACCTGGCCAGGTAGCCTTAGTTAAATGTGCCTAAGAAACAAAATTCAAGGAACAGCTTGGGTTAACTGTGTAGCAAGAATGTACCCTTAGGTCTCTTACTTTTCCTACTTGTCAGGTTGTTGGAAAATTTTAAACCAGGTGAGTAAAGTTTCTCTATTTTGTAAGGGGTTTTTTCTCATTTTCCTGTTTCTCCATTGTTCTTTCCAGGCAACACAGGGTGATTTTCAGGTATAATGGGCTGCCTTTCTCAGCTTCTCAGGTGGGATCCCAGCTGCTTAGGAAACGAGATGATCTCTTGCTCCTCCCCTTAGTGATTTAGTACAAATCTGTCAAGAGAGGAGAAAGCAGGAAAGCTTTTTTTACTCCTGAGAGTGATAGGAGAACTGCTACAAAGCTGTAAAAATAGAGGCTATTTTTTAATCTGTTCTGCAGTGCTTGGCCTGTGATTTAAGAGAAGAGTGGTCCTGTGTTGAAGCCGAATTTCCTTGGCTGGGAAAGTGGAAAGGAAGAATGTGTCACCTGTAGCTGAAGGTAAGAAAGTAAAAAGCCAGGCTAGGAGCAGAGGTGAGCATAATGTGGGATTAGTGAGGAAGAGAAGTGGGCAGAGCCAGTGGCCTAAATGGAAGTGGTCATGGACCAGGAGGTGGTGGCAGGGCTGATAGGAGGGAGACTGCAAATGGCATAATTGCTTTACTTGTTTTTTTGAAGAGCTGGCTATAGTAAATATTTTTTGCCCATTGGAGGTAGGGCATAGATGATTCCAAAATCAAGAGATTGACCAGACACACAACTCTGGAACAGAAATGGTCATCTCCTTCCAACTCACCTGTGCTCTGTATATCTCAGTTGTCTTCTACATTATCATTTTGGTACTTGTTCTGTCTCTTCCTCATATGCTCAATGCTTCCCACATAGATGTTCTTGGGGTCTGTTGTCACCTTATTGTCTGAAGGTCTCACCTCTCTCCCAGTCTCTCTGCACTGTAAGCTAAAATTCTTAGGGTCCCACCACATTTTTCTACTGCCCCAAATTCCTGCTGCTCATAGCTTTTTCCCTGTGAACTCCTGCTTTTGTGTCTTCCTGTGTGTATACAATGTGTTTCCAACCTTCTGATCCCTAGGGAAAGGGAATATTTTCATGGAGCCATTAAAGAAATTAAATAAATTTTAAATATTAATAAATTTAATAATATAACTTACTATTAGTAAGTTAAATTTGATAGAATCATTATGTGTGTGTGCTTGAATTTAGTGATTGGCTTGTTACTAATTTGCTTCTTCCTGGTTCTTCTCACTTGTTTCTTCTAATTAGTGTGTTGTTACACACAGATTAGATACCTTTTCCCATGTGAGATAGGTAGCAGCAAGGCTCAGCTGTGCCCCGTGCTATATCATTTACTTATGCCCTCAGAAAAGATATTTGCAGGGAACAGAGGAGCTTTTCCTATTTGCAAGACAGCCCTAGATTGATTCATTGATGCAGCTGTAAGTAATCGAGACTCAGTGACAGTGTCCTCCTCAATATAACTGTTTGTGCTGTCTACTGCAGTTATTTTCTTCAGCTGCAGCCCCAGCTCAGCATCTAAAGGTGAGGGCTGAGGGTGTCTGTACCTCCTTGACTTTCAAAACCTGGGCAGTCATTTTCAGTCTGTTTCCCTGTGGTTTGGTGAGCAGCTTCTTGGGGGGAAAAAATGATGTGATATGTTGTGGCATTTTGTTCACTTCCTCTTCCCTAACCTAGAACAAAACAACAAAATGTGCAATGCTCTGTAATGAGGAATGGAAATAGGTATTTGTCAAAAACATGCAGCAGTTCTTTCTGTCTTTCTATCCAAATGTGATCAGAAGATAACTCCAGTTATCACTGAATTTAGTCAATTTGTTCTGGTGTCCATGGACTGTGAATCTTTTGCTACAGGAACAAAAAAAGACTGCTCCAGAAGTCTCCGCTCTTGTGAATATTTTTAGAGTAATCTTCCAGGCTTTCAGCAAAAAATCCTGGACTTGCAACATCTATGAGATGAATATAAGATTCACTGTACTGCAGTTAATCAGGTTTTGATAGTAGGTTGTACATAAACTGTCTGCATTAGCTTAATTTATGAAAAAGTAGAGTTTCGGGTGATAGAGCAAACACTGGAAAAATACACAGCAGAATCAGATGACCTGTTTCTCTGCTTCAGCAGAAGGCTTCAAGTCCTTCACTGTAAAATCACCCATTTCCACATTTCCAAACTGATTTTTTTTCCCCCAGCCTAGCTGGGGGTTTATTCAGGGCCTTTCCCAGGGCATCTCTCTGTAGAGACATTAAAAGCTTTCAGCATGGTATATTTTGTTATTGTGGTGACGCTTTGCCACTTGCTTTCTGCTTTTTTTCATGCATGGAGGTGATGGACTCCAATACCAGTGAAAGCTTAGAAATAATGATGTGCTAATAACCTCAATGCTCACTCATGAGGGAGTGCTGTCTGCAGTGAGAATTCCCCTTTGCTGGTGAGTGATGTGTCTGTGGAGCTTGCAATGTTGCTGTACACCCAGCAGATGTGGGGATTTGGTAATGAGGTCTTGAAGATTTAGAGAAGTTACTTTATTACTGCTGAAGAGATTTAAGAATGGGGTTTCTTTAAAGCTTCGTAATCATAATACTGGTCTCTGCTGCATACAAATGAGCAGCCCAATCCTACAGCCCTGCTGCTGAGGGTAACACTTAGTCCTGAAAGATGTGATGATTATGTGATTAGCCAGGACGCTGAATTCTGCCATTTTCTATGTGAGGTTTAGCAGTATTAAACCCACACCGAGGACCTAGGGTTGAGGTAATTACTATCCTGTTACAAGTTTCCTGAGTTATCTGCTCCTCAGCCTTTTATTGCCATAAATAACTCTAGAAGTGAGGCCTCACTGCCAGAAGTGTTAAGTGCTGCAAATAGTATAGAAAATGACTCATGAAGTGAGATGAAGGTGGAACATGAATCAGTAGGAAGAAAACTGATATACAAAGGAGACATTCTGAATGCAGATGACACAAAAA
This sequence comes from Sturnus vulgaris, assembly GCF_052056855.1. Taxonomy (NCBI): domain Eukaryota; kingdom Metazoa; phylum Chordata; class Aves; order Passeriformes; family Sturnidae; genus Sturnus; species Sturnus vulgaris. The sequence continues at coordinate 69,049,631 of NC_142243.1, read as the reverse complement.
GTCTGAACAAAGCAATGTTCAATCATCATAAAAATGAACCAAAAGGGTTTCTTTTCAAAAGGAAAAAAAAGGAAAAGAAATTCTTCTATTTAATGAGAAAGACCATTCCAGTGAAAGCCCAAAGCACAGAGGTGTTGCATACTGACCATGTTATTCCTTACCCAAGACGAACTGTAGATTGCATAGAAAGAGATGGTTGGAAAATTCTTCCCAATATATCCAAACAAAGCAGAGCATTCAGCAAGCAGGTTGCTTTCCAGATTGTTCTGTGTCTATACAAGCTAAGAAAAGAACTTGTCTTTGAGCTAAACAGTTTTGGAGATAGAGTCCTCGTAGCTTCAATGAACCCACACTGAAAGCTAACAGCAATAGAAACACTAAAATAGCCTGAGCACATTCCTTGTAAATGATAACTCATGATAAGGAGATAAAATTCCCATAGACCGTTCCATTTGAAATGACAGCTTTTGGTGCTTTTGGTTACCCTCCAAAAGCTTGCACAAGTAACAGTGCCTTTAAAAGTAGACTTGGAAAAAAGGTACCTGATAGGTTACAGTGTCCTGTTCTGCCTGTAATTCAACTCCTGCCACTTCCTGGGAGAAGGGGTATCTATTAAGAGTTACATTAAACTCCTCAGAGGTGAGAATTAAACATTTTCACATTTGCCATCAGCTGTGATACTTTAGGCATTAGAAGATGGTTCCTTGTTGAAGGAGTGGTCAGGCATTGGAACAGGCAGCCCAGGGACATGGTGGTGGCACTAGGCCAGCCAAGATTCAAGAAGCATCTGAATGGCACTTATTCGTGTGATCTAGTTTTTGGTAGTCCTGCAAAAAGCAGGAAGTTCGTCTCAGTGATCTTTATGGGTCTCTTCCAGTTGAGATATCCCACAATCTCTTTGAAGCAATAAAGGGTAAAAGAGGTTCCCCCTGCCCCTAACTTCCAGCAGGTGCTAAAATGTAATAATGGAAAGAAGCCTAGATACCTGTGTCTTAGGTGAAAGCTCTGTCTGCTAGAATTTTTTAATAAGATCCACTGTGAAAATTGTAGAAGTTGATTTATCCCATGGTGTGTATGACTCTTCCTTGGCTTTGTTATGCTAGACCCATAAAATGTTGCTCTTAAAGGTACTGCTCCTTTAGAGCAGTAATGCTTCGAAAAAAGTGTAACAAGACATCCTGATTAGTACTGCTTTGAGTTCCTTTGCTCGGGGTAAAGTAAGGGATGGTCAGAAGGCTAAAGCTTCTAATGTAGCTGTTTCACAGTGTTGGCCCTGGCAGGAGATCTGGACAAGGTGGGTAATGCTACCAAGGCTTAAGAGATGCAGATACTTGGGTGAAGCAGAACTATGCACAGGAAGGAAAAGTTCTAGCAAGGTTCTCTCCCCAGTATTACTATAAAAATAATCTCAAACCTGGTTACACTCATCTTTTATAGTGTTATGAGGGCCATGGGTTCATTTCTTCATTGAAGGTACTGCTAGGACAAACTTGGCATAAATTCATGCTCGTTCCTTGTCAGTTCCAAAGTTTCAGATGTGAATTTACTTGTGTATTAATGAGCAAAATCCAGAGCTGCATGTTGTAATTTGCAATATGTCTAGGTACTACATAGACATAGGTACTTTCCTACTGTGTCTGTGTTTGATGCATTTAATCTCTCTATTCCTAAGAAATCTACTGGATTTGAGCTATAACAGAATAAGTTATTCTCAAGGAAGGAAATAGGCTGAGTTTTCTATTGCTGCTAAGGGAGAGCTAATAGTTAACAGCTAGTGACAGATTTATGTTTTCACTTGTAGGCTACCCAGCAGTGGGCCCAGCTCAAATATAAAGTATTGCTTGGAAAAGTTGTCTTTGTTAGTGAAAAATATGAAGTTAATTTAAAAGCTGTACTCATTTTAAGAGTGGAAAAAGAGCCTTCTTCCTATTGGGAGAATAGGGATTCTCTAAGGAGAAATAGCAAAGACTGAGTTTCTGTCAATAAAAGAATCTGTGTAATTTAATACCAGGCAGCTTTTTAATACAATAGGAAAAAACCAGAGCAGACGCTTGCCTCTGTTATGAAGGACAAAAATACACAAACCTGCCTGCAGTATATTATGTAAATATAGCCACAGAGGGGAAATCCTCTTGGATACTCAAAAATCTGTGTGAAGGAAGTAAGTAAAGGCTATAAAGAAGCTGTACGTGGGGACCCTCTATCCCCATTTTCCAAAGTGCTGGTAATAGGAAATGTGTTAGGTAGCACCAGTGGCCAGACTGTAAAGCAGCCCGTGCTCATTTAGTCCTTCTTATCACAGAATGACGGAATATGAAAGTTTGTTTGATTTTTCAATAATGTAAGTGGCTGAGGTTAGAGATGTGTGAATGGCTTCCCTCAAATGATAAATCATCCTGGGTTTAAGCTTGAATTGTTACTATGTTCAAGCAGTGGTGGAATCATGCTTTGAACATTGCATATCCATAAAGGTGTTAAACTTATTACAGATGTCCTGCAGACCTTCTCCTTCCTGACATCTGTACTCAAAAGCCTATCTAGGAGAGGTATCTGATCCTTAATGCTTGATTACAAAATAAAACACTTGAGTTTAGAAGCTGAAATAAACCACAGGTTATCATTCAGAATGCAAAGAAAATGGACACTAGCTTCATAGTCAAATATCAGTTCTATAATTTTTTAAAAATCAATTTTGTAATGGTTTCTTAGGCTAAGGTCAAATATGAATTGTAGATTTCTCAGAAGTGTCGCTATTTGAGATTTCTGGTGTCTTAAATTAAGTGTAATTTTAAGTCTTGATAGCACCATTTCTTCTAGTTTCATGGGCCTAAGAAACAAGTTTTTATCCCTTACTGGCATGCACTTCCAGTGAGTTTTTCAAAGAGTAAGTTACTAGTACTGTTATTTCTTTTGTCCACATTTGAAACAAGTCCAGAAACAGTAAACAACTGGAAACTATGGCCAACTTCTCTTGTATTAACACTCCTACGATGCAGTTCTCTGTTAAATAACTGGCTTCTAAAAGTCTTAGAGGATGAATGTGTGGATGCTTTTTGTGTGCAGAAGCTTCATCTCAGGGTGCTCGCAGCAGTCAGAGCTGTAGTAGGAGTCCTGTTTCATGTGACTCTTGTTCTCATATGCTTCTACAGTTCTGGCAGTGGTATTTTGACTCTTGATTATTCTCTGCATCCTCTGCTCCTCAGGAATGGTGATTTTTTTGCCTCTCTGTTTCCTCTAAGGGTGATGATTTACTGATGAACTCATTGGTGAGCGGTGTGTCTTCAAAAAATATAAACGTTAAAACTCAATACTTGTACAGCACTTGGCATTCAAGCAAAATTTCATGATGTATTTCCAATGCCATGGCTTTTGTTTAAGAGGCTGCATACTGAGACTGTCCAGTGGAGAAAGCCAGCTGGAGCCTCTCTTCACTACTTCAAGTTTGCAGTAAACATTTTAGTGGCTTGAAGAATGATGCAGGTGCTAGTCCGGTTACACCCAGAGGGGCATGTTCAGGAAAGCATGGAGAACACCTGTGAGGCCAATTTTTGAGCATGTTCCCAAAGAGGGTCCATAGCAGCTCTTGATAGTGTGAATTCTTAAGGGTTCTGTGATCTGGTTGGAGAAGGCCAGGCCAGGATGGTATAGTACAAAGCCTGCTAATGAGCCATGTTATAAAGATCACTGTGTGCATCTGTTAAATAAACATAAACTTTCATGCGTTTTTGTGGTATGTGGTTTTTGTTGTAACAGCATTGCTGCATTTGAGTCTGATCATAAGCATTTCAGCAATTATATATTTATAGATAGCATTAGACTAAAAACCAAGTTATTTTATAACTCTTCTGAGTGTCTGTTTAGTTTCCACATATTAGACGTGAATAAACAACGAGCAACTTTAAGGCCAAGACCCATCGGGTTTTGCAGCCCTCAGCTGACAGTTCTACCATCTGCCCAATCTCTGTTGGCAGAAGTGAGAGTCTTGTATGAAAAATGCTTGGACCAAATCAAAATTGCAGATATTTGACATCTGCCAGTCTTCACAAGCAGAGTGAGTATGACAACGTTGTCTTATTTTTTAGTTGTAAAACAAAAATACAGAACATCTACCACCCTGTAGATGACTCTGTACTGCTCCTAAAATAACCAAACCAGTTACCCGAAAAGCACTGGGGTTCAGCTGTCAGTCAGAACATGCAAATGTCAGAAGCCAGTATACAGCAAAACACATCCTGGCAAAAAATAAAAGCAGGATGAGTGGGCAACGCTGACAAGTGATGTGAATTTGTATTGGTTTTACTAATCCATTCAGGAGAAAAATGTGGTTGAAGTATCTTGGTATGGAATGTCTTTTTTTGGTCTTGAAAAAGAAGATTGAAACATGATTTCAAAACTTTCTGTTTAAAAATTTCCTGTGAAGTTTTCGTTTAGAAAGTGGGAGGAAAGGGAGGTTAAAATTAAATGAAACCATTTCAGAGCAAGCAGATAATTTTGTTCAATATGAAATGAAATCCTTTTATCACGTTCTTCTGTGGTATTGGGAGTTAAGTCTTTTTTAATGATTAGCAAGCACCATTAATTTTTGTTTTTGTGTTCTATTTGAAATACTTTATTACAACTCTTGTTTATTATAGAGTAAGCAACTGCTGTAGATACTCCATTTAGCATGTTTGTGAAATGCAAGTTATTCACAGCACTTGAAAAAGACAAGAGTTAAACTTTGAAATTAGGGGGTTCAAATAACCAAAAAAGGTGCTGCTTTTCCATTAGCAACTCTTACTGCAATGGTATCCTAAGATTATAGGAAAGTTTGGGTTTAAGTGTTCACTTGCATTTGAAAGAAAAAAGAAATTCTTTGCACATGTTTGCTTGTTGTCATAATGATTTTTGCAGGTGGGTTTTTTTTCCATATTATAACTGGCCTTGCAACTTCTGGTTGCAAATGTGAAGAAATAAGAGTATTTACTTACTGTCTCTACCTGCTGCTTGTCAGGGCATTGTATTGACT